>NC_064649.1:66405060-66723602 GCF_023864345.2 Schistocerca serialis cubense | reverse complement strand
TTCCTACGGTCCAAATAAGCGAGGTACAACTCCTAAAGGATCTTATATACTTCGCTAACGTCAACTCAGTTTTGATTTCAGACGAGCCGGCTTATCTGTAATATACCGCGCATCGAGGTCTACATCGAAAATTTTGTTTCGTTCCGATGGCACTTCAGCCTTTTCTCTTCCACATTTCCGGTTAAAAAATTCCAGTTTGTAGAGGAAATACCAATAAACATTTTGACCAAACTTGACACTGATATCTATAAGAAATCCCGAGAAAAAATTCTCAAAGGACATGCTTTTTTCTGGCCTAAAATAGTGAACCTCCAATTAACATGGTCGTATAGATCCATTTAGCGAAAACTAAGTTACGCTAACACGCAATTGTATAACCGTATAATTTCTCATTTTGGGAGCACTGTTTAATTGTTAAAAACCATTCAACAGCCAAGATCACATAAACTGTTTTTTATGTAAGACTATTCAACGGATTACTGTGTCATCTTCACGCCTTAAAATCTTGGAAAACATATTCATATTACGCCGACCTCACGCGCAAGATGTCAACTGGATGAAAATAGCACATTATAAAAGGTTTGTCATCGCTAAAATATTTAAAAGCATGAAGCACCTTATGCAAAAGGCCATGTCCATACATAACGCTCACAGTCGCTTGTTGCTTCATACAAACACGCTGTACAATAGCACAACTGTTTACATACGCTGATGTCCAGCGCCGCATCAGGTTGTCAAAATCCCGAGTTGATTTGAGGACCCAGCCCATAATGCTCCACACGTTCTCAAATAGAGAGAAATCTGGTGTCCTTTCTGGCCAAGATAGGGTTCCACAAACACGACGACAAGCCGGCGGGCACTGTCTTGCTGAAACATGAGCCCAGGATGGCTTGCAATGAAGGGAACCAAAATGGGACGTACCTCTGTGATGTATGGGTCCTTTGAATGGCAATCAATCAAAGGGTCCTGCGACGAAAAGAAGTGGCACCCCATACCACTGCTCTTACAAGCTGCGACCCTGTCGCGAATAAAACAGTGACCCGTACATAGAATAAATTTCCTCTACTTTACGTATATGGTCACAAAATTTGTTTGTCAACAGATTACGGGTTTCGGTCTATAATGACCATCTTCAGATCTGTTTTATAAAAACAATGGACATTTATAAAACAGAACTGAAGATGGTCAATATAGACCGAAACTGGTAATCTGTTGACAAACAAATTTTGTGACCATAGACGTAAAGTAAAGGAAATTCATTCCATTGTTCTTAGTTGTCAGGCCGTATGGCGGGCGACTCTCAGGTTAGTATCTCACTGTTGTCCAAGACAGACACGTCTTCGTGCCTGGAATCTGGCTGACTGGAACAGAATTGTCTTCATTGCTGATTCCTGCTTGGAACTGAGGCATGAACACCAGCGAGAAGCTATCTGGAGACGCCCATGACAGTGCTGAGACGACCCAAGCAATAATCTGGGGTGCCATTTCTTTTTGTAGCAGGACCCCTTTGGTCATCATCCGCGGTAACCTTATAGCACAGCGGTGTGTCGACAATATTCTACGCCACCCTGGGCTTACCTTTCAGCAAGATACTGCCCGCGCCCGTACATTTTCTATTACTTGTCTTCGTACTCGCCAAACTCTGTCTTTGGCAAGAAAGGTCGCCCGATCTCACCCCAACTGAGAACGTTAGCAACATTCTGGTGAATGCCCTCCAACGTTCGGGATTTTGACAGTCTAACGCGCCAATCGGACAGAATTTGGCACCATATCCCTTAAAAAGACATTCATTAATTCTGTCAATCAGCGCCACGCCGAATAATTCCTTGTACAACGGCCAGACGAGGACAAACGTGTTAATGACTTAGTCATTTTGAGAAGCTCTTTCTCTTGAATAAATCGGCCAATTTTTTCGCAAACTGTAGTCATTTATTTGTCTGTATATGTACATCACATCCATCGATTTCCGCCCCGTTCGAATAACACCTTCGTGGTATTTATCGGACATGATCCTTTGATCATATTGTGAGACTACGGCCGCTGGATCCCTCCCCAATTGCGAACGTTTGGAGCGTTATGAGCTGGGCCCCCCAAAAAGCTCGGACATTTGACGATCTAAAGCACCAGTTGGACAGAATTTGGCATGATATCCCTCAGGAGGACACCAACAACTCAGTGGCAAGCCGAATACTGCTTGCATAAGGGTCAGAGGTGGACCAACTGACTTAATCAATTTGTGAAGCTCTTTATCCCGAATAAATCATCCAAATTCTCTGGAACTGTAATCATTTATTTGTGTGTAATTGTACGTCACATCCGACCCTTTGGGATAATTCCTTTGTCGTGGGCTATTTGTTGTTGGTGGTGGTGTCTCAGAAGCTCCCAGTCAGGGCACCATTCAAAACGCAGCCTTTTGTGTTGTGGTGTTAACGGCAGCCTACGTAGGGGACGGTAATTCACTGGTTCGGCTGCTGTTAGTCTCCGACCAGTGATGCGGGATGACACGGAAAGTAGCAGCGAGTTCGTTGCTTATTCTCACACGGCAGGCGCAGGTGTGGAGAAGTTACGATGTGCTCTGTGCACAACATGGTAGTCCTCCGTTGTGAGTGTCAGACGTGGTCGACCGGAAATTTCACGACGAGCATGACTGCCCTCACGTATACTATGTGATCAAAAGTATCCGGACATCTATCAGAAAATGACTTACAAGTTCGTGTCGCTCTCCATCGGTAATGCTGGAATTCAATATGGTGTTGGCTCATGCTTAGCCCTGATGACAGCTTCCACTCTCGCAGGCATACGTTCAGTCAGGTGCTGGAAGGTTTCTTGGGGAATGGCAGCCCATTCTACACGGAGTGTTGCACTGACGAGAGCTATCGATGTCGGTCGGTGAGGCCTGGCACGAAGTCGGCGTTCCAGAACAACCCAAAGGGTTCTACAGGATTCTCGTCAGGACTCTGTGCAGGACAGTCCATTACAGGGATGTAACCATTCCGCCACAGGCCGTTCATTATGAAGAGGTGCTCGATCGTGTTGAAAGATGGAATCGTCATCCCCAAATTGCTCTTCAACAGTGGGAAGCAAGAAGAGGCTTGAAACATCAATGTAAGCCTGTGCTGTGATAGTGCCACGCAAAACAACAAGGGGTGTAAGCCCCCTCCTTGAAAAACATGACCACACCATAACACTACCGCCTCCGAATTTTACTGTTGGCACTACACACCCTGGTAGATGTACACCGGGCAATCGCCACACCCACAGCCTGCCATTGGATCGCCACATTGTGTACCATGATACGTCACTCCACACACGTTTTTCCACTGTTAAATCGTCCAATGTCTACGCTCCTTACGCCAAGCCAGGGGTCGTTTGGCATGTACCGGCGTGATGTGTGGCATATGAGCAGCCGCTCGACCATGAAATCGAAGTTTTCTCACCTCCCGCCTAACTGTCATAGTATTTGCAGTGGGTCTTGATGCAGTTTGGAATTCTTATGTGGTGGTCTCGATAGATATCTGCAAATTGGCGGTCTCTGTCAGTCAGCAGACGAGCTCGGCCTGTACGCTTAAGTACTGTGCGTGTTCCTTCACGTTTAGACTTCACTATTACACTGGAAACTGTGGACCTAGGGATTTTTAGGAGTGTGGAAATCTCGCGTACAGACGTATGACACAAGTGACACCCAATCACCTGACCACGTTCGAAGTCCGTGAGTTCTTCGGAGCGGCCCATTATGCTCTCTCACGATGTCTAATGACTACTGAGGTTTCTGATGTGGAGTACCTGGCAGATTGTGCCAGCACAATGCACTGAATATGAAAAATGTATGTTTTTAGGGGTGTCCAGATACTTCTGATCACATAGTGTATACTTGACCACTGTCACATCTTAATACTCTACAATTCTAGATACTGCACGATTAGACCAGCCAGCCAAACGGAAACCTACAATGGGACCCCTATCAAATTCTGTCACACACTTCTAACGCAGTCTCACATAGTACGCGGCATCTCCGTGTCTTTCATAGTCAAGAGTTAACGTCTGACCTCGTTTATGCCCCTTGTGTACACCACCAGGCCTGGCAACATCACTATACACAAACAAAGCTGGTGATCACTCTACCTGTCAGAGAACAATGCAGCTCTAATCATTTATGCATCCGACAATGCTGTATGTGTGTTCAAAGCTACCCTGACATCCGACCACGTCTTTCGAGTACTTCACTTTTTTTATCAGACAGTATAGTTATCGACGCAAGGATACCCTCCAATATCGATATTCCAGGAGCAGGAAACTAGTTGGTCATAAGAAACTAATGGATTACTTCGTTTCCTGAAGTTGGTCACGGTATGTGTCGAAACTTCAGGATACCATGAAACGATCCATCACTTCTGCGGTGAGTGCAGAACAGAGAGGACCTCGATCCTGACGGGTTGCATTCCATGCTTTGGCTAACCAAACCATGGGTGGTGTTGTTCCTGTTTCGAAAGGTCTTTGGTCATTCCTACAATTTTGTATTATCAGTTGAAATGGAAGTCATTCAATGCGTATTATGGTGGCGGAACTTCATTCTATTGATATTTTCAAGTCACAAGGTATTCTTTCACGATGTGTTTGCATAATAATAACTAACGTAAAAGTTGCCGAGGGTTATAGTTTCGATGACACGTGGTCATGCTTTCTGTATTTTTAGTATTTGCCCACCAGAACGTTTACATTGTGACTGGTACCAGTTAGTTTTGCTATTCCTTTTCTCCTTTTGAGTCCTCTGTCTTTGACTGTTTTTATACGGTCCGTCACGAACTTCTCTCTTATGCTAACCTCTTCAACTCTGGGTAGCATTTGCAAACCAATTCCTCAATTTTTGTTGGATTTATTCGAATCTCTGTCTTCCCCTACAGTTTTTTACCCTGAACAGCTCCCTCTAGTACTACAGAAGTTAGTTACGGATGTCTTAACACAAGTCCTTTCATCCTGACCCTTCTTCCTGTAAGTATTTTGCATACGTTCCTCTGTAGCCCATTCTGCGGAGAGCCCCCTCGTTCCTTATCAATGCACCTAGGTCGTACATCCTTCTGCAACAGCACATCCCAAACGCTTCAATTTTCTTCTGTTCCGTTTTTACCACTGTCCACGACTTTCATCTCAGTATTTATTCGATATTCTTACCTATTTCTCAAACCTTCTGGACAATCATTGGTAATATTCGGCCCATCTGTTCCGTTTGCAAGCATATCATTTTGTAACAGATTAAGCGACATATATCGCATACAAGAGTACATAAGCATAATTTATTTCAGCGTATGTGGCAAGTTTGTCTCTGTGTGAATATATTATGTAATTATGTTGATTTATTTCAGGACTATGATTAGTAAGGTGGAATGTTAATGCACTTAAGTTACGGAAGTCTGCCACTAACGGAGCCAGCGTTTGTTTTCTATATGATTGGCCGCTGCCAGATAGGAAATAAGCATAAACACACTAAAGTTTCACAAATGGCTCTATGGGACTTAACATCTGAGGTCATCAGTCCCCTAGAACTTAGAACTAGTTAAACCTAACCTAAGGGCATCACACACATCCATGCCCGAGGCAGGATTCGAACCTACGACCGTAGCAGTCATGCGGTTGAAAGTTCCACTGCTTTTCTTTGTACCTTAACTTCGCTGGAAGTGCATTTAAAATGCTCCTAGTACCGTTTCCCGCAGAACATTACCTATCAATAAAGCTCACATGCGAAAAAATATCAAAAAAATTACGGCTTTACCAGTTATACTCCAGTATACTCCAGAGAAACATTTTCATAAAAGAGATTATAATGCTTAATCCTAAATTAGGTATTAAAGTACTTTCATTTTTCATAATTTCTGTTATTGCTACAGCCAGTTTGCATTTTATATCCATTCCACTTGGGTCGACGTCATATATTTCCGCGTTCATATGGCAAAATCCGTCTACTACTTTGACTGACTCCCTTGCTAATGTAATTCCCTCAGCAGTTGCTGGTCTAATTCAGCAGCATTCTACTTGTATGTTTTCGTATGTAACGAGTGATTGCAATTGAACTTTCCCTATTTAACACGCTGTAACACGGAAACTAATTATCGTACGGGCACCAAACTTCGTAGCATTAATGTCAAGGGCATGTGAAAGAGAAATAATCCAGAACCAATTCAAGTGAAACCCTTAATGTGCCGCTACGGTACATCATACCATTACTTACCAATACCATTAGTGCTACAAAAGGGGGTCAATAGGGCGCCCATCAGTGTCCAGGAGAGTCTGAAAGTGCAAGATTGCATTCTGCATAGCAGAACGGAGCATATCCGTAAGTTCCTCTCTTGATATTCTGCGCTTCAGATCAGCACATGTGTGAATGTTGCCTTGGTAAACCCTCTCCTGCAGACAGCGCCACAACCAGGTATAACAGGGAGGGAGATCAGGTGACCGTGGGGGCCAAGCATCTGGAACCGATTGGCTGATGATTCCATTGTTTCCAAATGTGTTTCGGAGAATCAGGTGAACTTCACGAGTGATATGCGGTGGGACCCCAACTTGCATGAAAACTGTTGAGTTCAGTGCGTCTCTCTCCTGTAGGGCGGGTATGTCACGCTGGGGAAGCACATCGTAGTAACGCTGGCCAGTCACACTGCACGTCTTCGGTCCCTGTGCGCCAGCCTGTACAAAAAAGAATGGGCCGATGATGGACGCAGCCGTGAAGCCACAACATACGGTGACACGTTCACCATACAGAGCAAATTCATGCACAGTTACTGGAGGTGAAGACCCCATACTCGGTAGTTCTGTGCGTTCACCTCACCCGTCGTCTGTCCATAGGATGGTCCAGCGTCAGCCCTCGTTAACTTCAATCCTTGCGAAAAAGTGGAGAGCGAGGTCAACACGTCGTCGTGCGTCCTATGGTGCAAGCTGCTGTACGATGTGGGTCTTGTACGGATACCATTGGAGAATGGTTCGAAGCACTTTCCGTACAGTGGAGCACGGGATGTTCAACTGTCTAACACAGCACGCGCACTGCCTGACGATCGGGAATTGCGCGCAGTGCTGTCTGCCATAGCAACAGCGACTTTATCAACCACCTGTGCTGCAACCGGTCGTCGGCCTCTTCCTGGAGCGACGGCCAGCTCTCCAGTTGATTCGAACCTCATCATGCTCCACGCAGCTGGTGGAGAAAGAGAACCCTTCCGTAATCCTTTCAGCCGGCGATATTCTCGAAGCGCAGCTGCTGCATTACCGTTGTTTTGATAATAGAGCTTCACCAATAATGCCCTGCTCCTTTTCTCGAAGCTCATGTTGACACGTCAATAAGTGCACTGCAACTGGTCAGGTGTGTGGGACTATGAATCACGATGACTGATCGATCACAGCATCTAGTGGCCATAGTTGGAACAGAACGGTGGTGCTGTGACGCATGGAAATCATGCACCCCCATACTCTGGACATTAATGGTACTCGTTCGGTAATTAGCTTCCGTGGTGTAACGTGTTAAATAGGAAATGTTTAATTATAGGCACCCGGTATTTACATAAATGTTCTCTGCGTACCTGTGCGTTCAAGGACGTTGACTTTCCACTCGAGTGACGGGACCTTATTACATTTAGATACAACTAAGCAAATGATGTGATCTGTCAGGTTTTCTCGACGTGATTGATGAATGGAGTTCGACCGGATGTCCACGCACAATATTTCTTCGACCGTCCGAGCCGTCTTCTGCAAGTGCTATGATTTTTTTTTCTGTCCTGTACTCGCTGGCTGGACTACAAATGGCTCTGAGCACTATGGGACTTAACTTCTGTGGTCATTAGTCCCCTATAACTTAGAACTACTTGAACCTAACTAACCTAAGGACATCACATACATCCATGCCCGAGGCAGGATTCGAACCTGCGACCGCAGCGATTCCGCAGTTCCAGACTGTAGCGCCTAGAACCGCTCGGTCACTCCGTCCTGCGGCTGGACTACAACCAGACTGTAAACTATCGTTGGTTTCGTGCCGCTATTTATAACTGATTTCGGTTCCCGACACCCACTGCGTCCTTTGATTTACTTCTTTTTTTCTTTTCTTTTCTTTTTTTCAGAAGTCGCACTGGCATTTCCGAACTCTGTGGGTGCGATGGACAGCGAGATCTTGATAAACTGAGTCTCGGACGCCAAACCTTGTTCAAATGGATTCCTCCTGTGGGATCCTGCCCAATCGTCTATTATGGAGTGCCAAGGAAGCAGTTTTCTCGGATAGCCAGACAACATTCAAGCAAATCTTATTACAGGAGTTTATTACAGTAAATTAAAGTGACAATACTACTTAACTTTGGCATTCTATTATGGTGGGTCGCAATCAAATGGCGACATGCAAATAATAAGTGTCATTCGATATACACAATTTCCATGCAAGCAAATCACAGAAGTTCGTACGTCGCTGCTACGGAGCTTATATCGCTGACGCGGCTCTTCCACTGCGTCTTCCACTGCGCGGCCGAGGCTAGCTGGAGCTGGGCTTATATTCTCTACGTATACGTGCCACTCCTGTCGTGGTGTCGTGCAAGTCAGCGTTCTGCTGACTGACGTCGTCTCACAGCCGTCTCTGCTGTATCGATCCGTGCCCATGTGCCGGCGTTTGATGTTACGCCGGAACATCTCTATCCCTATGTATTAAGTTTTTCGACATCTTTATTTCGACATACTCGTTAATTTTGCTGTCCCAGAAACTTGGCCGGCCGCTGTGACCGAGCGGTTCTAGGCGCTTCAGTCTGGAACCGCGCTGCTACTACGGTCGCAGGTTCGAATCCTGCCTCGGCCATGGATGTGTGTGATGTCCTTAGGTTATGAATGGTGGGCTTCCCTAGTCGTGCAGCGACCGTAAACCATAAAATTACCAAATATGCAGCAACCAGTCGCAAAATCATGTTTATTTATTCACTTTTGCAAATCGATTTCAACTGATTAAGAGCCATCATCGGTGTTACAGATACAAGAATAAAAATAATTAATAACAGTGACCAAATGAATAAATGTTCATAAAACAACGTAAACCAATTACATGTATATAGACGCATTAAACCATTTAAAATGAACATACAAATTTACGTTTCAACCAATATGTGCCATGAGTAGTAATACAGCCTTAAGCAGAGGTCAAACATGAAGTGATACATCGACAATTGACTATGACAACGAGAAACCATAAGGGGGCGCTGCAAACCAAACACGCCCTGTATGCGAAAAGATGCAGCTAAAATGAAAATGAGAAGAAGAAGAAAAAAGAGGTATGACATACAAAGTGAGGTAAAATACACTCCTGGAAATGGAAAAAAGAAAACATTGACACCAGTGTGTCAGACCCACCATACTTGCTCCGGACACTGCGAGAGGGCTGTACAAGCAATGATCACACGCACGGCACAGCGGACACACCAGGAACCGCGGTGTTGGCCGTCGAATGGCGCTAGCTGCGCAGCATTTGTGCACCGCCGCCGTCAGTGTCAGCCAGTTTGCCGTGGCATACGGAGCTCCATCGCAGTCTTTAACACTGGTAACATGCCGCGACAGCGTGGACGTGAACCGTATGTGCAGTTGACGGACTTTGAGCGAGGGCGTATAGTGGGCATGCGGGAGGCCGGGTGGACGTACCACCGAATTGCTCAACACGTGGGGCGTGAGGTCTCCACAGTACATCGATGTTGTCGCCAGTGGTCGGCGGAAGGTGCACGTGCCCGTCGACCTGGGACCGGACCGCAGCGACGCACGGATGCACGCCAAGACCGTAGGATCCTACGCAGTGCCGTAGGGGACCGCACCGCCACTTCCCAGCAAATTAGGGACACTGTTGCTCCTGGGGTATCGGCGAGGACCATTCGCAACCGTCTCCATGAAGCTGGGCTACGGTCCCGCACACCGTTAGGCCGTCTTCCGCTCACGCCCCAACATCGTGCAGCCCGCCTCCAGTGGTGTCGCGACAGGCGTGAATGGAGGGACGAATGGAGACGTGTCGTCTTCAGCGATGAGAGTCGCTTCTACCTTGGTGCCAATGATGGTCGTATGTGTGTTTGGCGCCGTGCAGGTGAGCGCCACAATCAGGACTGCATACGACCGAGGCACACAGGGCCAACACCCGGCATCATGGTGTGGGGAGCGATCTCCTACACTGGCCGTACACCACTGGTGATCGTCGAGGGGACACTGAATAGTGCACGGTACATCCAAACCGTCATCGAACCCATCGTTCTACCATTCCTAGACTGGCAAGGGAACTTGCTGTTCCAACAGGACAATGCACGTCCGCATGTATCCCGTGCCACCCAACGTGCTCTAGAAGGTGTAAGTCAACTACCCTGGCCAGCAAGATCTCCGGATCTGTCCCCCATTGAGCATGTTTGGGACTGGATGAAGCGTCGTCTCACGCCGTCTGCACGTCCAGTACGAACGCTGGTCCAACTGAGGCTCCAGGTGGAAATGGCATGGCAAGCTGTTCCACAGGACTACATCCAGCATCTCTACGATCGTCTCCATGGGAGAATAGCAGCCTGCATTGCTGCGAAAGGTGGATATACACTGTACTAGTGCCGACATTGTGCATGCTCTGTTGCCTGTGTCTATGTGCCTGTGGTTCTGTCAGTGTGATCATGTGATGTATCTGACCCCAGGAATGTGTCAATAAAGTTTCCCCTTCCTGGGACAATGAATTCACGGTGTTCTTATTTCAATTTCCAGGAGTGTATAATGATATAATACAATTTTACTAGTATTATATCATTATATTTTACCTCACTTTGTATCTCGTATTTGTCAATATAATATATTTAAGGCACATATAGGTTGAAAGGTAAATTTGTATGTTCATTTTAAATGGTTTAATGCGACTATATACATTTAATTGGTTTACGTTGTTTTATGTACATTTGTTCATTTGGTCACTGTTATTAATTATTTTTATTCTTGTTTCTGTAGCACCGATGATGGCTGTTAATCAGTTGAAATCGATTCGCAAAAGTGAACAAGTAAAACATGATTTTGCGACTGGTTGCTGCATATTTGGTAATGTTTTGTCCTTCACTTAGTTAGGTTTAAGCAGTTCTAAGTATAGGGGACTCATGACCTCAGATGTTAAGTCCCATAGTGTTCAGAGCCATCCCAGAAACTTGATGTTTGTTCTGCTATACTAGTCTCAATCACATACTGCTCGGAGTAGCTTAATGACGAGATGGATAAGGTAACGAACATATTAGCTACTCGGCGGAAACGAATCAAAGTGCGGGAGCCATGTTGCCAGAGGTCTCCCAATCGTACACAGGAAGCTGGACGTCATATGGGGCGAGGTCAGCGTGTCCCAATTGGGCTATGTGGTCTTCTGCACAGTACATTCGGCCCTAACTTCATTTTTAGGATTAAAAAGCCCGAGTACATCGAACAGCGCTGGTGTAAGAACACTTTGGAGGTTTAGCCGGCCGGGGTGGCCGAGCGGTTCTAGGCGCTTCAGTCTGCAACCGCACTGCTGCTACGATCGCAAGTTCGAATCCTGCCTCGGGCATGGATGTGTGTGATGTCCTTAGGTTAGTTAGGTTTAAGTAGTTCTAAGTTCTAGGGGACTGATGACCTCAGATGTTCAGTCCCATAATGCTCAGAGCCATTTGAACCGTTTTTGGACAGGAGATTTTTCGGCGAATGGGATTGCTGGGCTGCCTGTTTCCCCACAGATTTCATCGAACACGTGTTGTATGCGTTGAGGAGATGTATTACAAGATTTACACATGCACCAGCGACCACCCAGCAGTTGTATAGCGTGGGAACGTCCAGCCAAATGACCTTACCAACCTCGAGGTCATCATCAGTGCACAATGCACAGCTTGCATTGCTGTCCGTGTCGATCATGCACTCTATTGAGAACCGTGTCTCGCATTTTGTAATATCCACGAGACCGTCATATATCGCGGTGATTTCAGTTTAATCACTGTATTTGAAGAGGAGTGTCATTTCTGTTCGTCTCATTGCGTACTTCTTTCAGTTTCTTTAGCACTATACTGCAGCAGTTCTTTTTATAGACGGACCAAATTTCATCGAGCTATGTTACTTGGCAGTGACACATCATGCGAAGGTTACTTTCGTCCTTAAGTTTTGCATACCATCGTATTTCTTTACATGAATGTACTCGAGGCAGTGCTCAGTGACATAACCAGCTACTTTTCCTCGACGCAATGGTTAAGAGAACAACAGACAAAGTCCGCAGCTCCTGGTCTAGCGACTAGAGTTGCTGTCTCCGGGTCCCGGCGTCCCGGGTTAGGTTCCCGGCCGGGTTGGAGATTTTTTTTCCACTCGAAGACTGGGTGTCTGTGTTGTCCTGATCATTCGTGAAAATGGCTAGATTGAACTGAGTAAAGACTGGGACTTTGTAGAGGCGCTGATAACCAGGCAGTTGAGCGCCCCACAAACCAAACATCATCATCAAGAACAGACGGACGCCTGGGTTACAGTGCATGCACACACACCACAAACTACACACCTCGAGACCTCGCTATCCCTCGCAAAGAAAATTCACGCGTAAATTCTGGTCAATGGAGCTAGAACACTTTCAGAAAAGGAAGAGCCTTTTTTATTAGTTTTCTTTATTTTGGGTTTGGAGTAAAAGGACCATACAGCCAACAAAGGTTATAAAGTTCCTAAGAAACTTAACTACAAAAAAGGAGGCTAGAACAAAATTATGAAATTGGCATACAAATACAGTCCTAAAGTAAGATAATAACGTAAGTAAACAAACACCAGACAGGCGGGGGCAGTGATCGTAATGACGTCGGAGCAGAATTACAAACCACACTGTACAACATTATGACAAACATGTACATGCTCTTCAAGTGAAAGTCCAAACATTAAAACGTAACCACCGTACATCATACAATAAGAACAACAATAGCTGATGAAGAAAACATCAAAGCCGGCCGAGGTGGCCGAGCGGTTCGAGGCGCTATAGTCTGGAACCGCGCGAACGCTACGATCGCAGGTTCGAATCCTGCCTCGGGCATGGAAGTGTGTGATGTCCATAGGTTAGTTAGGTTTAAGTAGGTCTAAGTTATAGGGGACTAATGACATCAGATGTTAAGTCTCAGTGCTCAGAGCAATTTGAAAAAATCAAATAGCATCATATAACAATATGGGAAATGTAGCAGACAGGCAGATGTACTTAAAGTAAAAGAAAAAGTTAAAATGACAAATAGAATACACACAACGGTATGTACAGTAGTGCCAGTAGAATAACAACATAAAATGCACAAGAGAACAATAATGAAAATTTAATGTACGAACAGAGCGTTGTACGCAAATTGAAACAAAAAATTACCTACGCTATTACGAACCGGAGTAAGGCCATGTGAAAATGAGGGAAGAGCCTCTGAAAATGCCTGCGACGGAATGGGTTCTCAGATAGTCAAATTAAAAGGGCGTTGCAGCCAAAATCAAGAAGCTCTTAGAGAGAGGCTGACACTCAAAGGAAGAGAACCGAGAGTATGCCTTATGGTGGATGAAAATCCGTAAAGATCTCTGGACTCATACGAGAACATGGCATCCAGTATATTTCACTCCCGTCACCTAAGATACAAAGTCTTCACTGTAACGTTAAAAACGATCTAGATACCCGAAAGCCAGGTGAGTGTAGTATTCCGTGTTAACGGGGCAGACTGTCAGAACAGTCGAGAGGGAGATATGCACACGAATATCAGCGACGCTCCGGACTTAAACAACGAAGAAAAATCAGCTGTCAGCGAGCTCTGTCTCGACTACAATCATGATATGAAATGTAATCAAACCAGTGTCGGGGTGCAAACACTAAGTTTCTGGGACTGCAGAACTGATATACAGAGGGGTCCAAATAATGTGTCCACTGTTTAAAAATGGTTCAAATGGCTCTGAGCACTATGCGACTTAACTTCTGAGGTCATCAGTCGCCTAGAACTTAGAACTAATTAAACCTAACTAACCTAAGGACATCACACACATCCATGCCCGAGGCAGGATTCGAACCTGCGACCGTAGCGGTCACGCGGTTCCAGACTGAAGCGCCTTTAACCGCACGGTCACTGTTTAAAAGTCCATAACTTGCAAACTAATTGATAGAGTTGTCTCATTTTTGGTGAAAGTGTAGCTTAAAGTCCAACTTAAAGGTATCACTGTAGGTGTTCTAAATGGTCAGCATTAACATCCACACCCAAACGATGCTGCCGAACTGCAGCACGAACTACTGACCGCAACGTGTTCAGTTGGATATTTGCACATGGATGTACGATGGATTCTCGAAGTTCATCCAATGTGCGTGGCTTATGTCGATAAACGACGTCCTTTAGTGTTCCCCACAGGTAAAAGTCCAGAGGAGTTAGGTCTGGGGAACGTGGTGGATACTCCACATGACCTCTATGGCCTATCCATCTTCCTGGTAGATTTTCGTCGAGATGCGTCCTAACACGATTTTGGTAGTGGGCTGGGGCACCATCTTGTTGAAAGTAAACTCTTCCGTCTCCATACAAGTCTCGAATGGCAGGTAAAATGGATTTCTGAAGGTACACCTCACCGGTAGCTGTGCCGCTGGAAGATGGATAGGCCGTAGAGGTGCTGTGGAGTATCCACCACGTTCCCCAGACCTAACTCCTCTGGACTTCTACCTGTGGGGAACACTGAAGGACGTCGTTTATCGACAAAAGCCACGCACATTGGATGAACTTCGAGAATCCATCGTACATCCATGTGCAAATATCCAACTGAACACGTTGCGGTCAGTAGTTCGTGCTGCAGTTCGGCGGCATCGTTTGGGTGTGGATGTTAATGGTGACCATTTAGAACACCTACAGTGATATCTTTAAGTTGGTCTTTAAGCTACACTTTCACCAAAAAATGAGAAAATTCCGTAAATTAATTTGCCAGTTATGGACTTTTAAACAGTGGATACATTTTTTAGGACCCCCTCTGTATTTATCGAAATAAAAATGTCCGGAGACCTTATAAACAGGATCGGACATTCCAATTTATACAAGGGTTGGGATCGGGCACTCGATTTATTAAGATCCTAACGTCCATCATACCCACCACAGCCGGGAAACAGAGATTTTGTGTTTCACGGAATATCGGTGCGGGCTCTGAATAATAAAAGAGCATCAAAGGGCGTAGTGAGTATCGAACTATAGTCCACAGTCGGACTGAAGCCCAGGCAACGAGTACGTATAACAGCAAAACTCGCGGCACCTGATGATGACACTGGGTCGTTAGCCGAAACATTGTGCAGACGATGGAAACTCGTCAGAACACCCGGAAGGTTTTAGACGAGTGGAATGATGTAGAACATCTCGCGCGCTGCATCTGTATCTTAATACGTGGTTACCGGCGGAATGTACGGCGTGCGTGCAGCGTGCACTGTGCTCTCGGCGGTGCGTGTCTCTCACGCACAAGGCAGGCATTCAGGATCAGGATAAGGCAGCTCTCCTGCACAGTGTCCGTCTCGGCCGCCACTTGAGGCGGGCACTTACAGAGCTGGACAACGCTGGGAGCTCAGTACCGCAGTCACAGCGCGCTCCGTTACAGTGTGTCTTCGTTTTTCCTTCTGGACAAGTGTACTGTGGTAAAGATCACTCGAACGAGCGTTTACAAGGAACATCTTTCTTCACGATTGCCACATCTGATTGAGAAGAGGGACGAGGGAATGCAATTAAAATTTCCCACGCACCATTCACGTTTCGAACGTGTGAAAAACAAAGGCGCAGTGACAGAGTTGTCAAAACTTACTTTCTGTCGTATAAAATAATGCGTATTGCGGGGTATAAACGTAGACTGGAGCTGACCGCGGAGTAATTTTTTCGAAAGGGGCCCCTTTCTCTCTCTGCTTCAATCCGAGCGCCGGAGGTGTTCCGGTTGAACAGGTGGAGAGGAGTGGTTCAAAAGGCTCTAAGCAATATGGGACTTAACATCTGAGGTCATCAGTCCCCTAGAAGTACTTAAACTTAACTAACCTAAGGACATCACACACATCCATGCCCGAGGCAGGATTCGAACCTGCGACCGTAGCAGCAGCGCGGTTCCAGACTGTAGCGCCTAGAGCCGCTCGGTCACAGCAGCCGGCGAACAGGCAGAGAGGAACTTTCGATCATATGGTTCAAATGGCTCTGAGCACTATGGGACTTAACATGTGAGGTCATCAGTCCCCTAGACTTAGAACTACTTAAACCTAACATAAGGACATCACACACATCCATGCAAGAGGCAGGATTCGAACCTGCGACCGCAGCAGCAGCGCGGTTCCGGAGTGAAGAGCCTAGAACCGCTAGGCCATAGCGGCCGGCACCCATAATACTCCAAACGTTCTCAGTTGGAGAGAGATCCGGCGACCATAGTTTCACGATATCATCAAAGGAGCTTGTCCTCCTTTAGACTTCAATTCGATCGATCTGAGTGACTTTGCGACGGCGAGAAGACGACTGTACCAGACTGCTCTTATAGTGCCATGACTACGGCTATAGTAATGACACCTAACCACCACAGCTTTAAAAACACGGTTCATGGTCGAAAAACAATCTCGTACTTATAACTAGCTCGTTTTTAATTAATTTAGAGATATGCACTTCAGTTGCGCCTTGTCTGAATAAGTAAGTAGTGCATCTGAAGTGGATCTCTCAAAATTAATTATCACTTCTGTAAGTTGAGGATGACCTTCATACCAAATAGCTCCTTTTTAATACCAGTAGTACCTTTTCTTTAGCAGTGAGGTTACGGTCCATGGAATGACCAACGGGCATGTAATGTTCTCCCACAGCAGGTTCACTGTCTTCAAGGGGTGTGTGTGGTACGCCGTACGGTGCCCTGCCCTGTATGCATGTATATAAGCACAATAGCACGGGTGATTTTGCCCGTACAAGTCCTACTTTACATAGGAGCGAACTGAAGGCGACACAAATTAACGGCTCTCCGCAGACGATTCGGCAGTGTTCGCTACCGCTCGCTTATATCTGTGAACAAGCGTCTGCACCAGAGAGGACGGAAGGGGCCACGAGATAACGAACACTGTCTCTGAGGCTGCGTTTCTGTTTTATGGCACTAATAATCGGCAAACACCATACAACATACAAAAAACTCTGGTGTGCAAAGAGGACTATCTTAATTGGTGAGCGCACAGCTTTTGACGAAACGTACAGAACGGCGTAGGAAAAGATGAATTCGGTTGGTTGGTTGATTGATTTGGGGAATGGGACCAAACAGCGAGATCATCGGTCCCATCGAATTAGCGAATTAGGGAAGGATTGGGGAAGGGAGTCGGCCGCGCCCTTTCAGAGGAAACATCCCGGCATTTGCCCGAAGCGATTTACTGAAATCGCGGAAAACCTAAATCGGGATTGCCGGACGCGGGTTTGAACAGTCGTTCCCCCGAATGCGAGACTAGTGTTGGAACCACAGAACCACCTCGCTCGGTGATGAATTTGGAGGTCTGGATTTGTACGTGAGCGTAAAATGCGTGTAGTACATTTAACACTGCATTTCAGCTCCAGCTTTTCATCGCGTTATTCCACAACTTTTCACGTACGTCGGTGGATGCTTTTCGCTAGCTTCTCACTACAACTGAGGAACAAAATAAATGGCGTAAGACTAATTACAGACAACCAACATAATCTGAAGATAAGCTAGCGTTTACACTCTGGTTGTTATCAACCTGAGGAAAATGGCTTGGCTCTGAGCACTATGGGACTTAACATCTGTGGTCATCAGTCCCCTAGAACCTGGAATTACTTAAACCTAACTAACCTAAGGACATCACAAACATCCATCCCCGAGGCAGGATTCGAACCAGCGACGGTAGCGGTCACGCGGTTCCAGACTTTAGCGCCTAGAACCGCACGGCCACACCGGCCGGCTTCAACCTGAGGAATCTGCGTTGGTGTAGTAATCGTTTCGTCAACCTCGGTAGCCGAGTCTTGAGCGCTAAAAAAAAAAAAAAAAAAAAAAAAAAAAAAAATTGAGATCAAAGTCTCAAATGCCACATTTTTTATTGAGCGATAATGGCTGCCGTGCGCAGGACCGGGTTCGATTACCGGTACTATCAAGGATATTTCCTCTCCAGAAGGTCTGGTACTGGGTGCTCTCAGCCGTGTGATGACAACTGAGGATATCCTGAATGACAAGCAGCCGCTCCGTAGTCTGGAAGGTCGGTAAACCAGCCGGCAGAGCGGTGTGCTCCACGGCGCATCAGCATGACGCAGCATGCTAAAGGATGACACGGCGGTCAGCGGACATCCCTTGGTCCTTCGCATTTAAATAGCTGCTGTATCTCAGATAGTTTCTCATGACTGCAGTGACATATACCGACTACTTTAAAGGTTTTTATTGAAGAACTTATAAGGAAGACAATGGCAATAAAATATGATTAATAAAATGAGGAATATATGTAAGACCTGTTACATTCTCTACATCTACATCTACATCTATACTCCGCAAGCCACCTGACAGTGTGTGGTCGACGGTACCCTGAGTACCTCTATCGGTTCTCCCTTCTATTCCAGTCTCGTATTGTTCGCGGAAAGAAAGATTGTCGGTATGCCTCTGTGTGGGCTCTAATCTCTCTGATTTTATCTCCATGGTCTCTTCGCGAGATATACGTAGGAGGGAGCAATATACTGCTTGACTCCTCGGTGAAGGTATGTTCTCGAAACATCAACAAAAGCCCGTACCGAGCTAATGAGCGTCTCTCTTGCAGAGTCTTCCACTGGAGTTTATCTATCATCTCTGTACCGCTTTCGCGACTACTAAACGATCCTGTAACGAAGCGCCCTGCTCTCCGTTGGATCTTCTCTATCTCTTCTATCAACCCTATCTGGTACGGATCCCACACTGGTGATCAGTACTCAAGCAGTGGGCGAACAAGTGTACTGTAACCTACTTCCTTAGTTTTCGGTCTACTCTTCCTTAGGATTCTTCCAATGAATCTCAGTCTGGCATCTGCTTTACGGACGATTAATTTTATATGGTCGTTCCATTTTAAATCACTTCTAATGTCTACTCCCAGATAATTTATGGAATTAACTGCTTCCAGTTGTTGACCTGCTATATTGTAGCTAAATGATAAAGCATCTTTCTTTCTATGTATTCGCAGCACATTACACTTGTCTACATTGAGATTCAATTGCCATTCCCTGATCCATGCGTCAATTCGCTGCAGATCCTCCTGCATTTCAGTACAATTTTCCATTGTTACAACCTCTCGATATACTACAGCATCTTCCGCAAAAAACCTCAGTGAACTTCCGATGTTATAGACAAGGTCATTTATATATATTGTGAATAGCAACGGTCCTACGACACTCCCCTGCGGCATACCTGAAATCACTCTCACTTCGGAAGACTTCTCTCCATTGAGAATGACATGCTGCGTTCTGTTATCTAGGAACTCTTGAATGCAATCACAGGACACATTGGCTACTTGATAAAATCTGCCATATGATTTATTGAAGTGCAGATAGCCTTATTCAAGGTAAATCATTAAAAAGCCTTAGCACAAAAGTGAAACAGTACCCAGTTTTTACAGCAAGCATGAACGCAAGCAACGTGAGTGTTCGGATCATTCCCTATATCTTCAGTTTTAATGAGAATAATAGATACATATACGAACTTTATCACTTTCAAGGATATTTATTGTGCGTTTTATTTTCAATAAAAAGTAATTCAAGGTATATGCTTATTGACTCCGTTCTCCTCTATTGAAATTATCGTCTTCCTCACGTCCCCATTTGATCTTTCAGTGCTTCGTCTATTTTTTACCAATGACATTTATTTTACTTTGGCATTTTTGCTGAGGATCTCTCGAATCTAGAAGTACCTACGATGTCTATATTGTGCCCATGACATCTATATTCATTTAGCTCCCATGTATTCTTGTATCATCAATATTATTTTCAGAAACAAAATGGAAGACGGTAGTGTTGAGCGCCAATAAGCCCCCCCCCCCCCCCCCCCCCAATGGAAGACGGTAGCTTTCTGTACTGCGAACGTCGTGGTGAGAGAACGCGAACTTCCTTCGCTAGTTCGCTAAAATACTGGGAACCACCGGAACGCTAGCGAATATAAACCTAACAAAACGGAATGGAGATCGTTCTTTTCAGTATGGTCAAGGTTTTCACGACCTACATCTGTATTAGATACGTAATCCGGAAGCCACCACATGGTACGTGGCAGAGGATGCCCTGCACCTCTTCTAGTCGTTTAACATCCTGTTCAACTCGCAAACAGAGCGAGGGAAAAGCGATTGTCTATGTGTCTCCGCATGAGCCCAAATTTTTCGTATTTTTTATCATGGTACTCGTTACGTGAAATGTATGCTGACGGCAGTAGAATCTTTCTGCCGTCAGTTTCAAATGCAGGTTCTTTAATTTTTCTCAATAGTTTTTATTTAAGTACATTTCAGTACTGGATCACGTTATTCTACATTACATAAAATAGCATATATTCACAGACAAACATCTAGTCCTTGTATACATTCGATGAATCTTTGGGATGCCACGAGGAATTCTTCGAAAGTCCCCACTGAACGCTCTAGCACTGCATTCTTCTCTGATGTGTTGGATGGTCTGCTTAGGCATGCCGCAGTCACATGCTGGCGAAGACAGCAGTCCCCATATGAAGATTGAGTCAGCACATCTTCCACGCTCAGTTCTGAATCGGTTCAGAGTTGACCAGATCTTGCGTGGCTGATCAAACCCAGGTACTGCCTCGCTAATACAAGGCGTTAGGTGGAAAGTTGTTGAGGCATTCTGGAGCCATTCTGTTCTCCAAGAGTTGATGTCAGGCCCAGTGAGGCTGTCGAGAGCAAGAGGATATCTCGAACGAAGCCTCTTGGTACTCAGATCAGGTATATCGACGTGTACCGGTAGTTCAGGGTTTGCTTTGATCTTGTTGTATTACCTGACCAAGGCTGCTTCTCGTCGTATTTTTGGGGGTAGTATATGACTCAGGGCAGGTAGCCATATGCCAAGGGTAGACCTAACGGTTCCTGAAATTATGCGCATGGTATTGTTAAGTTCGACATCGATTTTGTTCACGTGGCTTCTGTTTAGCCATACTGGTGTACACTACTCCGCTGCAGAGTATACCAGGCTCGGCGCAGACGTCCTCATAGTTGTTGCCGTTCCGCAGAGTTTATGTATGAGGTTGTTTCTTGTTCTCACCTTGACAGCTGCTTTGTTTAGGTATGATTTAAATGACAGGGTTTTGTCTAACGTGACCCCTAGGTACCTTGGCTCCTTGTTGTGTTTGAGGCGCGCGTCGTCAAGATATACTTCCAGAGCTCTGTCGGCTTGTCTGTTACTGAGGTGGAAGCAAGTTACTTCTGTCTTCGTGGCGTTAGGCCTAAGCCTCCATTTACGGAAGTATGCTACCAGGGCAGACAGATAGGATGACAGAGTTTCTTCCATTGTATTAAAATCGGTGTGCCTTGTTGCAATAATCCAGTCATCAGCATAGACAAATTTCGTACAAGCTGTTTCTGATATGTCAGCAATGTATAGGCTGGAAAGCAGTGGGGCTAATACCGAGCCTTGAGGTAAGCCATTTTGAAGGAATTTCTGGCTACGGACATTGTTTCCCATGACAACCTGATATCCTCTGTTACCAATCGTGTTACCAATAAGCTTTGTCACTTATTAACAGGCCTTGTCACCAGACAGTATCATAGGCTGCTGACAAGTCAATCAAGGCCACAGATGTTTTTAATTTCTTTTCGAATCCCGCTTCAATATGTGTTGTAAGGGCCAGGACTTGGTCTGCACAGCTTCTGTTGGGACGAAAGCCGGCTTGTTCTACTGGGATGGCCGTGAGTACTGTCTGACCGATCCTGTTAAGTAGTACTCGTTCCAGAAGTTTGTCCACCATGCTAAGCAGTGCTATGGGCCGGTAATTTTGCGGAAGGCTTCCCGGTTTACCTGGCTTTAGGAGGGCGATTGTCTTGGCACGTTTACGTTCTTGGGGTATGTTTCCTGTCTGCAGTAGTGATGTGACGAACTTTGCTAACCATATTTTCGTATATTTGCCAGACTTGATAAGAAACTCCCGAGCCAGGGGCTTTACCTGGTTTTGTGCCCTTTAATGCTGCCGAGATCTCTTCGGGGTTGATGTCGCATGAATATATTTACTGTCAACACTGGCTTCTGCTTTTAGCTTTCTATGTTCACGTTAAATGCTTATTGTTGTCTCTCGGTGGTTTATCCCTTTAGATGTTTTAACAATGTGCAAAGCAAAGCAGAGGACTGGGTGTTGTGTGTCTTTCATCATCATTTTCATCATCATTGTCTTTCAAGTGGCGTCAACTAAAAGGACTTGCAATGCCGCCTCCCAGTCAACAATGCCATACGGTCATTTCTCAATAGTGTTTCTCGAAAAGAACGTCGCCTGTCCTGCAGGGGATCCCCTATGAGTTCCCGAAGCATCCCCGTAAAACTTCCGCATTATTTGCACCTTTCGGCAACAAATATAGCAGCCCGGCTAAGAATTGCTTCGATGTCTTCCTTTAATCCGGCCTCATGCGGATCTCAGGCACTGGAGCAGTACTCAAGATTAGGTCGCACTGAGAGAGGGGGAGGGAGGGAGGGAGGGAGGGAGGGAGGGAGGGGAAAGAGAGAGAGAGAGAGAGAGAGAGAGAGAGAGAGAGAGAGCAGTCATCACACCTCCCTAGGTCACGACTATCAATATCCTTGTTTCTGATAAACACTTGGCATAGAGGACAGTGTTCTGGTTTCTATTACTTATCAAGTCTTCGAGGTACTCATACATCTGAGAACCTATTCCATACGCTCGAACCTTCATTAACGGCCCACAGTGGTGCACCGTCTCAAATGCGTTTCAGAAATGTAGAAATACGATATGTGACTGTTGTTCTTCATCTATGGTTGGCCGTGCCTCCAGAGCAGTGTGTTGCACAGAGTGTAATGAGCTCTCGCCTTGCTTAGCGTTAAGAAGTGTTGCGATCCGTGCGGAGCAGAGCGTCTACCTTGACAGGCATCTCGAATCTCGACACTGACTGTCGGGGCCACGGGGCGATCAGGCACGCCTCTCGGTATTACAGGGAGGGTGCAGCCGGTCGCCACCCCTTCGCAGGAGTTATCCACCCCTTACGCCGGCCAGGAGACCGCTGGTCCGGGGGTTGTTTCTAATTAATATGTCCGGCGCCACCTGGCTCTCTCCAGCTGCGACCGTCATCAATAACCCGCGCCGCACTCCATTCCCCCCCCCCCCCCCCCCCCCACCTTCTCTGTGTGAGCTTCCTCCCATTCCGACCGCTAATTGTCACTGCTGTCCTTTCCGCACGTTTAGGCAAAACAACGCGTGCACATGTGACCTCTTGCGATCCAGTCTGTCGTACACCTCTTATGTAGTGCTACAGCATCGAGCGAATACTGTAGACGGGAGTGATCGCGCCCGTACCGCCATGACGCCGAGACGGCGATATCTCTGTGCGGCAGTAATACAGCGTCGTCCGCCAACCACTGACAGCTCTCAAGAACTCTCTTGCACCCACTGGTTTCGATGCACGTGCCCGCTGTGTGTGTGTCAACCCCAAGTGATGTGTAACAGCCTGACGACTTGCTGATATCGTGTCCTTTGACGCTGACGAAGCACACTGGCACTTGTTCTCACTTTGTCTGATTGCTCCCCACTTAGTTATGTTGGTGTAAAACAGATAGGCCACGGATCACACACTAAGTATTTACCGAAGATAAATATGAATCAGGAAGGGAAACATACACCGAAAATACACAGAAGAGCCAAGGGAACTGGTACACCTGCCTAATATCGTGTAGGGCCGCCGCGAGCACGCAAAAGTGGCGCAACACGACGTGGCACGGTGTCGACTATTATCTAAAGTAGTGCTGGAGGGAATTGATCAATTGACACTATGAATCCTCCAGGGCTGTCCATAAATCCGTACGAGTACGAATTGGTGGACATCTCTTCTGAACAGCACGTTGCAAGGCAATCCTGATATGACCAATAACGTTCATGTCTGGAGAGTTTGATGGCCACCGGAAGGGTTTGAACTCAGAAAAGTGTTCCTGGAGTCACTCTGTAGCAATTCTGGACGTGTGTGGTGCCGTATTGTCTGGGCGGAATTGCCCAAGTTCATCGGAATGCACAATGGACATGGACGGAGATGGATGGACTTACGTACGTGTCACCTGTGAGAGTCGTATCGAAGTATCAAAGGACCCATATCACTTCAATTGCACATGCCCCACACCATTACAGAGCCTCCACCAGCTTGGACAGTCCCTTGCTGACATGCAGGGTCCATGGATTCACGAGGTTGTCTCCATATCGGTACTCGCCCATCCCGTCCATACAGTTCGAAACGAGACTCGTCCTACCAGTCAACATGTTTCCAGTCATCAACAACAGTCCAGTGTCGGTGTTGATGGGCCCAGGTGAAGCGTATAGCTTTGTGTCGTGCAGTCACCAAGGGCACACGAGTGGGCCTTCGCCTCCGAAAGCCCGTATCAATCATGTTTCGTTGAGTGATTTGGGCGCAAACACTTGTTGATGGCCCAGCACTGAAATCTGCAGCTATTTGCGGAAGCGTTGTACTTCTCTGACGTTGAACGATTCTCTTCAGCCGTCGTTTGTCCCATTCTTGTAGGATCTTTTTCCAGCCGCAGTGATGTCGGATATTTGATGTTTTACCGGATTCCTGAAATGGTCGTACAGGAAAATCTTCACTTCATCGCTACGTCGGAGATGCTGTGTCCCATCGCTCGTCCGTAAACTGTAACACCACGTTCAAACTAATTTAAATCTTGATAACCTGGCATTGTAATAGCAGTAACCAATCCAACAACTGCCCCAGACACATATTGTCTTATAGAGGCGATGCCGAATGCAGCGCCGTATTCTGTTTACATAGCTCTCTATTTGAGTACGTATGCCTATACCAGTTTCTTTCGCGCTTGAGTGTAAATTATACTGTAAAGATTGCCCAATCAATGGAAACATAGAGCTAATCGAAATGAATAAATTAGCTGAAGCAATGCAAAAATTGAAGAACAGGAAGGCAACAGAGATCGATAACATGCGGGATTATTCATATATTGAGGTCTTCCAGTTAAGGGACGTATGCTATATTTCATTAACCTATGTTGAAATGCAGGTAAATTACCTTAGGAGTGGTATCTGATTAACAGTTTCTAACACAGCGACCCGAAGAACTGTAGAGGAATTAGCCTCGTTAAAACAGGCAATAAAGTCTACAGCACTAATTTGAATAACGGACCACGATCTAGCTCTGATACAATTTTATTAGGAGAACAAGTAGGTTTTAGAAAAGGACGATCCTGTTCCGATTGCATTTTTAGTGTAAAACAGTTGTTAGAGAAAAGTAAAGACTTTGACCGAGGGACACACATGGCGTCTGCAGATCATGAAAAAGCTTTTCGACGAAGTCGACAGTCACCTGCTACAGCAGACTATGAATAAAGAGGCTTCTTAACGCATCTAATTTTCCACCAATACAAGATTGCAGTGTCTGTGTTAGTCTGATTACGATGCAACGTTCCTTTGGACATCTATGCATGTCCAAAGGAACAGGCACTCTGGCGACCACAGCCGTTACGAAACACATCAAATGAATTCGCGTTTGCAATTAAGGATTATCATCAAACCATAGAATGGAATGACGTCAATGAAAACAGGCGGGACCCAAATTTTCATATGTGGTGAACCATGATTCTACGAGTGCCGTGCAAGCATAACCAAATGGTGAGGCGACCGCCCGCTATAAGCGCGAAGTCCGGGTTCGGGCCTCGGTTCGGCACAAATTTTCACTGTCGGCACTCCACTCTACGGCTGATGATGGTCCTGATTGCAATTGAGAATTGATTTCATATAATTCTACAAACGTTCTTTACATAGAGATGAAAATATAATCGAAGATGGCGCTAATTTGCCTAAAAGAAATTAACAAGAATAGGGGGAGATACATATGGAGCTGGTATCTCTCTGACACATCAGAACAGATTATCTACACAGGGATTTGACTCAAAATATCACCTACAGCATAAAGATCAACAGAGAGAAATGTGTTATTATCTAGTATAGGATCAGATAATAATTCTATAAAACGAAGATTATCATTAAAGAGCCAGTAATCAGTCTAAATTGTCGGCTAATAAACACGAACATCTTCGCTAACGTAGCAACGGCTAAGGCATTCAAAGGAAAATTTCCCGTAAGATCTAAAATTATATTTATTTTAATAGCCCCAATAATGGTATACGTAACCAAATTTCACTACCACTGCTGCGACACAGGACGAAATTTCGACAAAGAAAGTGAAAACAACATCCTAAAATTTGATGGAATCTGTGGAACCAATAACAATACGCTAAAAACCGGCCTCGAAATATACCCAGACGAAGTTTTACAAAGTCTTTGCAGTGTCTACAGTGCCCTATGGATCTGAGACCTGGATTCCCACGATAAAGGATATGAGAATCTTGGCTGCAGAAATCAAATTTCTCCTTAGTGTTAAAAGGTGCTCAGAAATTGATTATCAGTTGATTCAGTGCACAGGAACATAGATTTAAACAGAAAGAGATGGTGCGAACATGTATATTGGATGCATGACAAGATACATCTTGAATTACACTGACGTGACAAAAGTCATGGAATACCGATACTCTCCCACACAGACGACGGTAGCACCGCGTACACGATGTATAAAAGGACAGCGTATTGGCCCAGTTGTCATTAATACTCACGTGTTTCATGTGAAAATATTTCCGACAGAAATAACGCCGAATGGTAGCTGGAGCTAGACACAAGGGACATTCCATTTGGGAAAATGTAAGGGAATTCAGTATTCCGAGATCCACTGTGTCAAGAGTGTGCCGAGAATACCACATTTCAGGCATTAACTCTCACCACGGACGGCCTTCACTTAACGACAGAGATCAGCGGCGTTTGCGTAGTCAGTACTAACAGACAAGCAACAGCGCGTGAAATAACCGTAGAAATCAACGTGGGACAGACAACAAACGTATCCGTCGGGACATTGAGGCGAAATTTGGAGTTAATGGGCTATGGCAGCAGACGACCGTCGCGAATGGGTTTGGTAACAGCACGACATCACCCACAACACCTTTCCTGGGCTCAGGATAAAAATGGTTGAGCCCTGAACGACCGGAAAATATTGTCCTGTTCAGATGAGTCCTGATTTCAGATGGTAAGAGCTCACGGTAGGATTAGAGTGTGGCGCAGACCCCACAAACTGTCAAAGGATGGAACTTTTGTGGGTGACAATGCGGCATTCACAGAGCCACAATTGTTCAAGATTGGTTTGAAGAACATCCAGGACAATTCGAGCGAATGATTTGACCACTCAGATCACCCGAACCAATCCCGTCGGACAATTATGGGGTACAAGCGAGAGGCTATCCCGTGCACATTATCATGCACCGGCAAAACTTTCGCAATTATGGGCAGCTATAGAGGCAGCATGGTTCAGTATTTCTGCAGGGGACTTCCGAAGACTTGTAGGATCCATGCCTCGTCGAGCTGCTGTACTACGCCGTACAAAATGAGGTCAGGCAGTATGCTAGGAAGTATTCCATAACTATTGTCACCTCGGTGTAATTCTTAATGACAAAATTAAGAGAGACAAGACAAAGGGAAATTTGTGCTCCACTCCGAAAATTCCAGAGAACCAGCGATACGTAAAGCATAGATTGATTACGCCGTAACACTGTCGCTGACAGTGCCCTTTACAGTTTTACTTGTATTCGGGAGGCGGCTATTCAAGTCCTCCTTGGGCCATTCAGATTTCCAGAATAAGGTTCCGTGATTTCCAGAGAACGGTTGAGACAAATGCTGTGATGGTTCCTTTGGAAAAAGAGAAAAAGGCTAAATTCTTCCCCCCATTCGTACCCAACCCAAGATTGTGGTCTTGGGCGCCTTGCCACGATTTCAATTTTCCATCTCTAATAATCCCGTCGTTGTCGAGACGTTAAACCCTAACTTTCTTCCTTTTGCTACGCAAAACTGTATCTCTATCATCTTTTACCACTTACTGCTCGTAGCCTGTATTCCGAGTCCATCACACGTGTGTTCCAGTACTCCCAAACTCGGCCGCAGTTACGAATTTCTTCTCGTGACGAGTTTCAGCGGGGCCCTGGCAGCTAGGATAACGCTCCCCTCCAGCTCCAGTCGCGCTGGATGAAGACGTCGTCTTGCGCCGGTGCTGCCGTCACCGGGACCGTTTCAATTTCACAGTCGGGCTGGCCGCTGCCAGCAAGTGCTTCTTCTGCCACCGCTACCTCGCTACCCACCTACCCACCTCCTTGCTCTCCGCTCCTTATATTCTTTATTCTGCGCCCTCGCCGTCCTGGGAGTCTCCGACGCAATTACTCGCCGTTGACTTACTGCGCGAGAGCTAGCCGCCGGTCCTACCAACTACTCGAGAACAAAAAAGGAAGGTGGAAGTAAAAAAGAAGAGCAAACCTGCCCAGCCGAAGCATAATAAGTCCTCCTCACAGTTCGCGGTACTCCTTTCGCTCCTCAACTTATCTGCTCTGTGTTCTTCTGTTCTCATTTCATCATGCAGGCGATGATGAGTTCGCTACGGAATCATCCGTTCCCGCCACGACTGATTGGCTCCTGGGATTAGATTGCGGACTCTCTCTACGTCTCCAATATATATTTATATGTAACTCTCTCGCTCGCTATGGCTCCCCTTCGTTACGTTTCGTTTTCGGAAACTGCCTTGTTTTTGCCGATCGCGCTCACTGATTAAGTCGTAAATTGTGTGCGCAGCGGAAGAGGGCGCCCGCACGGTATGCCGCGGTGGGCGAGGGCAGAGGGGTGGTGGGAGAATGGATGCACAGGAGAAATGGGCGCAGCAGCGGAGGCTGCTGGAGCGGTGCTGGAAGGGGAGGGGGGGAGCAATACCTTGTGAAATAGTGCACTGGAGGTAATGTGCGGCGGGAGATCCATTGCCCGCATTACTCATTGTCACCGAAAGAATAGCAATTGTCTTGAGTGTTTTCTTCTAAAGAATAACTGGCACGAAGGGAGTACATCAACATCGCTAATGGAGTCCGCACAAAGGGCTCTCAGCTTCACAGGTTATATCGAAGTGGTTGCATTTGTACGTGTGTGGGAGGGGGGGGGGGGCGAGCGGAAAAGGACAGCACTATCCAAACGTGACAAATTTACTACATATTACACAGTTTCTTAAGCTTCGAAGTAGTTTGTAACAATTTTCAAATGGAGCTACTCGGCACTGTGCTGAAATAGCAGTCGTATTCAGGAGCACCAGCGACGGAATCCCCCCGCCCTTCTTACCACTCCAGGTTTACTTTGTCATCCTTCTTACTGTGTAGCGCCCCTCTATCGATAGGCACCTGTCTGTCTCAGATCTCTGTGGTCAGTTGTTTGTCCCCTGGGGTAGTGCACCTTGAATGGTAATTGTGAGCAATGTTGCAGCGAGTCGACACAGTTTTGATGGGACTGCGCCAATACATAAGCTTGGCTGGACGTTCGGTTTGCAAGGGCACATGGTCGCAGGCAAATGCTAGCTCTTCTGTCTAGCTCTTGCCTTCCACATGCTGCTGTGATGTCGACGTCCTGATACTACCTTGCAGAACAGACCCCTCCCGTGACAGTGCAGTGATCATTTTCAGTCAACGTCCTTGTAGATTATCTTGAGACGCTAGCTGGCTCGCACGCTTTCGCTGCACCTACGTGACAGTACGTTAGGTGGCTTTCATGTTGTATGTCATTGCAGTCGATTATATACAAACTAGTTTCCACCAACAAGACTTCTTCTGTATTTATTGCTCTGTCTGCAGCTTATGGTAGCGTGTGAAGGTAGGGTATTCTTTAACAGTTACTCCATGTCATACTCTGTAGTAATTAGGACAACTTCTGAAGAACATGTTGACGGACGGATCCTTTCAGGTAATCATAGGCATTGCCAGTACTGACCAGAAGATCCACAGCAACTGACTACCTCAAGGCTCAATTCTAGCCCCGCTACTGTTTAGTTCGATATTGCAGGTATGCTATCCACTATGTCCAAATAGTTTAGCTATGCTGATCACTCGGTGATAGCAACGCAGCACGAACAAAAAACCGTAGTATAATGGGGCAAAATTTTCGTAAATAGGGACTTCAAAAAACCCTAACGAAACTATATCTACATGCTTTCATCTAAGTAACGTATTAGCCAGCTATGAACTGAATGTGTGTTTCGAGGATAATCGTCTGGGCCACAATAAACATCCATAGTACCTTGGAATTATACTTGACAGAGCACTGTCATTTAAACAGCACCTATCAAAGACTGAAGTTAAACTGAAGTCGTGAAATAATACTCTGGCAAAATTATGTGGCCTTGTCTACTCATCTGCAGCCTAGTCTTGATGAACAGCAGCTACACGAAGCTGCCCGATGTGCAATTAAATCAAACAATGCGCATTATTACCTGTAAAATTATGTCCACTCTGTTATTCTGGCTACCAAATCTTAGTCACAATCCACGATCAACCCTGAAAGTAAAGACTATTTTTCTGAACGAATATAGGAAAATCTGCATCGAGTATCAGCTGTTACTTCATGAGTACATACCTGATACCCGAATCAAAAGACTCCTCTCTATACGTCCCCCACCACTCAGATCAGCTAGCAAAATTTTGGACCAAATCTTCAGTCTCCACGAAGCTAGGACCAAAGAATGGTATAGTGATGATGATGATGCTGATGAGGTCCCATACTCCGAGGAGCGTAGAGGACAATGCGGGAAACCCGCACCGCTGTATTAGGCAAGGTCCTAGTGGAGGTGGGTAGCCACTGCCTTCCTCCGACCGTAATGGCGATGAATGATGGTGATGAAGGCGACACAACAACACCCAGTCATCTCGAGGTAGGGAAAATCCCTGACCCCTCCGAGAATCGAAACCGGGACCTCGTGCACGGGAAGCGAGAACGCTACCGCAAGACCACGAGCTGCGGACATGGCATAGTAACAATTCTCGACTATAGATACTGTAACACCTGTAACATTTAACTACTTTCACTGGAGATTGGAATTATATGGAAAAACAAACTGCCTATTGGCTTTTGTCTCGTGTTCTTCGGCCGACGTTTATCTAATGATTTTTCTGACGTTTCGCCAGCACGAGGGGCTGGCATTGTCAAAGCTTCACCCTCCATTGCTGGCGAAACGTCAGAAAAATCATTAGATGAACGTCGGCCGAGGAACCCGAGACAGAAGCCAATAGGCAGTTTGTCAACAAGTGGCCACGAAAGCCCTAACAATTTTGTATATGGAAAAAGACATAAATTAGTTACAAACTAGGAACACACTTCCTTTAACATGTAAACGTCAATACAAATATTAAGATTTAGATAATGACATGTTCGATATGCCTGCCATCATTGGCGACGATGTAGCGCAGACGAAAAGCGAAATTGTGCATGACCCTCTGAATTGTCGGAACATCGATGCTATCGATGACCTCCTGAATGGCTACATTCACTTCAGTAATGGTTTTGGTGTTATGGCTTATCTTTAATACAGCTCCACAAAAAATAGTCGCATGTGTTCAGATCCGGAGAATATGGTGGTCAACCGAGGCCCATGCCAGTGGCCTTTGGGTAGCCCAGAGCCAGAATGCAGTCCCCAAAGTGCTCCTGCAGTACATCAAACACTTTTCTGTTTCGGTGGAGTCGAGCTCCGTCTTGCATGAACCACATCTTGTCGAAATCAGGGTCACTTTGGATAATGGCGATGAAATCATCTTCCAAAGCCTTCACGTACCGTTCGGTAGCCACCGTGCCATCAAGGAATATCGCACCGATTATTCCGTGACTGGACACTGCACACCACACAGTCACCCGTTGAGGGTGAAGAGACTTCTCTATCGCGAAATGCGGATTCTCAGTCTCCCAAATGCGCCAATTTTGCTAATTGATGAACCCATCCAAATGAAAGTGGGCTTCGTCGCGAAAACCAAACCATGCATGCGAATACTAATTCCCATCATGTCCCTATTGTGGGGCGGCGGTTAACTTGTAAAAAAAAAAAAATCTAATTGCTGTATAAATGCTAGCATGTTGAATCAGTTTCTGGCTTTTAGAATGTTGTTAATGCTGTCTTTTGCCGTTCTCAACACTGGCTCTCTATTTACTTTTTAGCACCCAGAAAGTGATTTAACAAAACGTGAAGCCAGTACTTAGAGATCCTAGTGCCCACTTCATCTGAGAATACCATTATAGCTGCAGCTTATAGCTCTGAGGAATTAGGAGATTGTCCGGGATTTCTAATCAAAAACGGTTTTCGAAAATAGTTGAGTATATTCTGAAATTCACTGATAAAAAACACAAGTATCCCTACAACCTAACTAACAGAGCAGTTCAGAGTCTAATGCGCTGATGCAACTATAAATGTCCGAATTAAATGTTAAAAAGAATACTCGCCATAATTTGATGAAAATATTTCATCAAACGCCACGCTAAATATTTGGTAGAATGTCTGTCCCGCGACGGCACGTGAAAATACGACAATACGCAAACTGAAGCTAGATAATGAAAATCATCCCAGAATTAACACTTCACTTGAAATGTTTTCATGGTTCCGCGTATCTTTAGTAACTTAATACGGCACCCGAGGCTGTTAGTAGCAGTGACACTGATGCGACGCGACTCCCGACACAGATGGCGTGTCATTCAGTGTCTGGAGAGAACTGGGGCCTTCTTTCCTCGCGCAGCGTCCTTATATATAAACCCGCGGTGCGGACGGCGAAGGGAACGCCTGATCAAATCGGCTCTCCCGACTAGCCGCTGGGCTAGTAACGCACCACTTCTAGTTACATAATAATTTATAGCTTCTTTTGCTGATGGTCGATGAAGCTCTTAATTTAAACGTGCATTCAGCACGCAGGTAAGTATTGATAATAAAATTTTGACGTGGCTAAGTTAAATATTTTGGGCGAGAGAATTAATTTAATTACACTGCACGCAGTAGATGAGCTCTGAACTGGCCCTTTTGAGATCCGCTATCGCTATAATTTTATAGGTATCCAAAAGCAACTTTTCACATCTTCACAGTCATAGCGGACCTCCAACCTATTTAAATCTAAACATCCTAGCCTTATTTATTAGCCTACTTAATCTATCTTGCTTCCTTCAGTTTTGAGATGAAAACCAGAAAATCATGAATTTCCACTAAAATCTTAATTTGTGAAATCCAAAGTACTGTTTCTATTAAATCATTATGAAAGATGAATCTAAATATAAATTTTGAAGTCTCTAGCTCTTTTCTGTTGCGCCAATGATTTTTTCAGAAAAACGTCCAGATTTCGAAAATGGCTGAAGTTATCGAACTGATATTTAACACACATTAATTTAGTATTATTCCTGACATGCTAGAAAAGTTTTAGGTCATTTGCTTGATTTTTAAGGTATTACGCAACATTTATGACGTCAGAGCTAGTTATAGCAGACTAGCTGGCACACAATGGAAACTGATGTGAATTTACTACAGTGTGAGTAGGCTGCTTCCCTACACTATGCCAACCGTGCAGTTTGAACGTCCTCACGCAGACCGTTCAGAAGTTATGCCGACTTTATTTCACAGTCCGATAATTGTCACCCCGAATCTTCTAAACTGGAACGTATGTAACTGGAATATATGTAACTGGCTCGCTGCTAGCAGGTGTAGTATTGTCTGTAATAGAATAGGTGCAACGTAACGGAAAGACTTAGGCGCGAACGTAAAAGTGTGACAGGCTTGAGCCAACGCGCCATGTCTTTGTATAGGAAAGAGTCGGTGGCTAACCTTTGAAGAGCAAATATATGTCACTGAGGCAAGGGTTTATAGAAAAATGGATTAAATATGTGTCGGATCTGATTTGCTGTTAGCCTCTGCATCGTGTCAGCTATCTCTCATAGGTGCATTTCCGACTCCAAGATGAAACATTGAAAGCACGTTACTTCAAGAGCGACGATTGCATCTTACGGCAAATCTGTATCGCCATCGATCGCCGCCGCATCCATCTTGAGGCAAAGTGACCTTTGTTAGGCTCAAGTTTTCATATTATAAGGGCTTAATCTCAACTATAGTGTCACGAACGTTGATTTCTCCTACTTCATTCAGGTGAACGTGATCGGCAATTCGTGCGCTACTTTGCATCTATGGAAAGTGGATGGAAACCACGGGTAGCTAACGAGGTACTGGACGTCCATCCCTCATCGCCGAACGTGGAGGTCGGAGGTTTGCCCGCGCCTTGAAGCAGCGGAGGCAGCGACCTGTGGAAGATACGATGACGGAGTATATTACTGGTGCAATCACAACTATTTCGGAGTATATCTTTCAGAGGATTTTGTTCAAACAGGTTGAGAAAACGACATGGTCAATTAAGATTCCAATGGGCACAGGGTCATCGAAACACAACCGTTGATGTATGGAAACGTGTCACCTGGTCTGATGAATCGCATGTTTTGTTACACCATGTCGATCGTCGCGTCCGGATCGCAGTCATGCAGGGGACCGGCTGTCGAAATATGCAGTAAGAGGAGAGTGGGAAATTAAGTGTAAACTAATGTTTGGCCAAATGACACAAATGGAAATGCACCAGTGATAGTAAATTAATACGCATCTGACCTTCTGAATGAAAAAAGGGAACGGAATTTTAATATGATATTGAAATGTGAATATGCACTTAGACGCTTTGTGACTATTGGAGATAATGCTATTACCTACGCTATTATGCTCTATTCAACCACATACTCGATAGTTCAACAACGACACAAGGTGATGAACAAGAATGCCATCAAATCGTTATAGTTTAACAAACATGCAAAACAGGAATGCCTTATTCAAATGCGGAATGTTTCATTCTGAAAGTACAAATAAATGTGAACATGTTCATTACATGTCATACATGGTTCATGCAGGGACAGAAGATCAGGAATGGAGAAATAACTAACTAAAATCAGGCGAAATCTAAGCTCATTTAAGCTATGTATTCAAAAAGGTCAGATACGACATTCACAAATACCACAGGAAAAATGGCGATGGAACTTCCCCCATAACTTTCCAGGAAGACAATGGTTTTCCAAAACAAAATTAAAAATGTTGTAAGTAGACTGTTTAGGTTTTTATATTGGTAACGCCACGTAGCGCTCTGTACGAAAATCACTGGCTGTGCTGTGTGCAGTCTGTGGCTAGTTTGCATTGTTGTCTGCCATTGTAGTGTTGGGCAGCTGGATGTTAACAGCGCGTAGCGTTGCGCAGTTGGAGGTGAGCCGCCAGCAGTAGAGTTGGGCAACACTATTCTTTTTCCCGATTCGATTCCTACGATTCAATCTCACATTGCGAATCGATTCCTACGGTTCGTTCACGATTCTTTCACGATTCATTCTAGTCTGCGATGGCACGATTCTTACGGAATGCAAAATGTTCTACATCTTACTCACAGATGGCAGGACATGTTTTGAAATTGTCAATGGGGTTAGAATCGAACTGTGTCATGATAAGATATGCCAGAAATAGTTTATTTATGAATAAACATGCATATGACGTTACAAGTGTGATTCTCGATTTATACGAGTAATGCCTTAATTGATGAAAGGTCACGTTTGATTTGATTGCATCTATTGTTTTATTTCAGTATGCCAGGGAAGAGCATTCGATTTGTGCGAAAGGTGATGCAAAATTACGTGGTATGCCAGTTTGGTTGTGTGGCTTGAACGTATTAAACTAGAGACGTCTGTTTTATAGTAACAAAATCTAGCAATGAGGCAGACGAGGTTTGGCTCACATCATCCTATGTTTTTCTATGCTAAGATGTCTTTCCAAGTCCACATAACCCTTGTAATTCATAACGCAGCTGACAGCCCTCCCACACAGCAAATTTAGCTTAGCTTTCATTTCTTCTAAATACAAAGAATAGGTATTTTGCTTTTAATTTGTCTGAGAACTTGCCGCTGTCACTACTATTTACGTGAGAAGACGACATACTTCTAAACAGTAGGATTCAATGGTATACCGCGACGTTACTTCACTAAAATTTAATATGAATCTGAACACGATATCAGTCGAAAACTCGAACTCGAAAATATTAATTAAAAAGCTTTTGTTTAAAGACGGTATTACACGCCGATCCGCCAAAAAAGGTATATAAAATTGCATTTTTACGAATGGAACTATGTAGGACATATATATTGTAAAATTGACTTCTTACGAAAGAATGGAACTATGTAGGTGAACTCAAAAAGCAAAAACCAGTCTAAATACAAAATTTCATCCAAATCGTTAGGACCGTTTTCGAGATACGCGAAATATAATACATAATCCAAGTGCTATTGCTCGTGTGTAAAGAAGGTGTGTGTGTTTTGCATTGCATCTGCAGCAAATAAGAGGTTCGTATTTATTCATCATACTTGCATTTCTTGATTTTAATCGTGTGTATTGGGAGCTGTGTACTCGCTGTCTATCGTTTCTGTCATCACTAGTTCGTGTGTTACTTGCGCAAATTAAGCTGACCTCTGCGCGGTGGCTGATGGTAACGATAGTAAATGGGGAAATGCCTTTACGCTCGTTCCCGTCAGCTACCGCCAAGTGTCAGCTTGGTTTTCACGAGTAATATTACGGCCCACGAACTTCGTTTGTTCGTTCCGAGCTTCCTTTGTTCACACGCATCCACCACTTTACTGCCATCTGGCGGTCGTAATCATTCGGCACGACTCGGCATGATTCGGAAGTTGCCTTCGAAGCATAGCGTACTAAGAATCGATGAATCGTTGGAACTTGGAATCGTCACAACTCGGAAACACGCAATCGTTCTTACGATTCTTTTGAACGACGATTCGTCCGTATCACGACTCGATTCTTACGATTCTTTATTTAGAGTCGTTCAAATGAACGACTCATTCACAAATCGCCACAACTCTAGCCAGCAGTGGTGGATGTGGGGAGAGAGATGGCGGAGTTCTGAAATTTGTAAGACTGGATGTCATGAACTGCTATATATATTATGACTTTTCATGATATTAAGGTAAATACAATGTTTGTACTCTATCAAAATCATTCATTTGGTAACTATCCATATCAGTAGTTAGTGCCTTCAGTAGTTTGAATCTTTTATTTAGCTGGCAGTAGCGGCGCTCGCTGTATTGCAGTAGTTCGAGTAACCAAGATTTTTGTGAGGTAAGCGATTTGTGAAACGTATAGGTTAATGTTAGTCAGGGCCATTTTTTTTGTAGGGATTTTTGAAAGTCAGATTGCGTTGCGCTAAAAAATATTGTGTGTCAGTTTAAGCAGTCATGCATAATTTTTCTAAGGGGACGTTTCATATGTCGACCCTTGGCCTAGGATACCTCACTGGAGTCTTCTGATTTTTTCTTGTAGTTTGTGTAGTTAGTGTCGATTTTGTTTATTGCTAGCGCGTAATTGTAGAGAGAATCTCCTTTGTAGTTGCAGTCTTTCATTGTTGTACAGTAAAACAGGTGTGGCACGCATGTAAATTTGCACCATGTATTTCGCAGCTGCGCTTGCAATTAACTAGATATTATTTTCAATGCTATGTTAATGTGTTCTCTTATTTTTGCTCTTCAAATTGTGTTTTTCTGTGCTGTCGTGTGAAATATTGTGACAATAATGGCGTGTGAAAAACGTAACACTAGGCTCCAAAGTAAACTGAGAAATAATAGTGACGACGAGCGTAGCTTACCAGCACCGCTGTGTAATGAATTAACAGACATTCAAAGTAGTAATTTGGTAACTGTGCATAGGGAAATGGAGCGGGCGTCAAATAATGGTGTAGACAGTGAAACAGGTAGTGAACAGGGAAGCATTGTCGATCGATCGGTCGGCAACAGCTCGCCTCAGGAATCGGGAATGACAGAACACAATACTGCAAATACTGTAGACTCAGGTTTTGGGTTCTCACCGTTTTCTCAAATGAGTCAAGACACATTTTCCGCTTGTCAAAATGTGAATGTTGCCGGTGCAAATTCACTGCCGAAAAGCATAGAGGAACAGACTCCAGACACAAATACATTATTATTGCAATTAATGCAACAAATGAAACAAAATCAGAGACAAACACAGCAACAGTTAGACACAATGGAACAAAATCTTCGAAAGTTAGACACACTGGAACAAAATCTTCAAAGGTTAGACACCACGCTTGAACAAACATGTGAAGATTTAACTACTGAATTACATAACATCGAATCGAAATGTCAAAAAGTCTGTAATGACGTAAAAACACAAATTTGTGAGCATTTCCAACCAACTTTTTCGCGTCATGAAAATGCATTACAGAATCACGAAGCAGCCATAAAAGAACTGCAAACTATTGTTCATGAAAATCACGACACCTTGCAAACTAAAATTGACTCAGTTGCATCTACCGATTCGATTACGCAACTTGCAAAAACTCAGGAAAACTTAAAGGACACAGTAAATACGATTTCAACACAAATGGACACTCTGAAACCTGGTTCAGAAAAACACACAGAGGAAATAATTTCACTATCGGATAAAGTAGCCGAACTTTCAGATCAGTTCACTAACTTATCTACAAAGGTAGATGATGATCTGAATGACAAAAGACCTGTGGCCTTCACGGACACTGAAGAGTATGAACATATTAGAAAATTCAAACAAAATCAAAATCAAATCAATACACTGTACAAAAGAGAAATCCGTGAAGTACAAGATCAGTTGGCACAAGTAATACAAGAATTACATATTTCAGAGGACACTCGCACTCCTGTACGGGAAGAGGGACATAGAAATACGGAACAACCACAAAATAATAACACAGGACACTTCGGAAATTATGAAAGAAATTGGCAAGGCGCATTGGATTTTGAGATGGAACCGCCGAAACGAAGTAACAATGAGCGATGTGCGACTCTCCGACACGATGATTTTGACTATAAGCTGTTCATTACTACACGTAAATTCAAAACATTTAAGAATTCTGACAACGACATTCATCCACAAGCATGGCTTCATCAATTCTCTCATTGTTTTCCTCCCGACTGGTCATTGGAGCACAGGTTAGAATTTGTGTGTGGCTACATGGTGAATGAACCAGCTGTAAGAATGCTATCGGCCATTCACGATTGTCACAGTGAAGGAGAATTTTATCATGCCTTTCTCTCAGCGTATTGGTCTCAAGCTACACAAGACCAAGTAAAACATAGCATCATAATGATGAAACATTTCGAACAATCTGAATTTTCCAGTCTTGTGAAATATTTTGAAGACATGTTGCACAAGAATCAGTACCTGTCAAACCCATACAGCCCCTCAGAACTCATCAGCATTTGCTTAATCAAATTATCTCAACATTTACGACATATTATTTTGGCAGGACGTTGCAAAGACGACATTGAAGCTTTTCAGGGACTGTTACATAAATTGGAAATTGACGCTGACAATCGCAGAACGCGAAAACAGGAACACAGCAATTACAGGTCACATCCGTCGCAATTCCACAATGCAAGAAATAATAACTGGACACGACAAGGCTACTCTCACAACACATATCGTGACCAAAACAGACACCGCCCATATGACAACCACTGGCAGAGTAATAGTTACAGAGAAAGATCGCATTTCCGTAGTAATGAATATGACAGAGACAATCGTAGAAACAGACAATACGGCAACCAGAACTATTATTATCACGGGAGACACAATAACTTCAGACGCAACGGTCCACAGTGCAGTGATAATTCAGGGAGAAATTCTCCACCACGTGACCGACAAGAAAGAAACTATGGAACCTACGGACATGACGACAGACGATATGATCATAACGACAGACCTGAATTGCATCAGAACTGGCGGGATTCAAACAGAGCAGGGCCCTCTCGACAAGGTGAATTTGTAGAAGTTAGGTCTCCTAATCCCAATAACGACGCGCGCCAACAAAGAGACAGACAATGACTCGCACCGCAGGCAGCCACGTGCGCTAGCTGGCCCAGTGAAAAATAACATAGATGCTAACTTTGAGAAAAATTTTAGCATTTGTTACCGACGTATAACGCATGATAATTGCATTCAAGTTAAAACTCCGGGTACTATGAAGAGTAAAGGATTGCACCACACTTCACATGTAAAACCGCTTACTGAAAGATAATCTATTTTTTAACTTAGTCTTTGCCATAAAATTTTTCACTTCACGCTATTAGTACAATTTGTCACACTGAGAAACTGTTAACATGCAACAATGTTTGAAGTGAAATATCCAGTCAAGAACCAAGAGAACTTATTTAAACAGAAATTACGAATGCATTGTTATAGTGAACAGACATCACAGTGTTATTGTGTGTATACATTCTTGCTTGTTAGTTGCACGATTATGTAACGACTATAAGGCTTACATACTTAGAACATAAACTGGTACTGCTAATGAGATTTTAATGCAACATTTTGGTTTATTTGAAAATACATTCTGGATTTAAAGTACTTTCTGTGAGATACCAGATGACACAGTGGTTAGTTTATGTGACAGCTACACGATTGTACCACGACACTACTAATGAGTGACAATTTACAATGTTGCTTTTGCGGTGTATCTGTATTATATCTGCACAGTTTTTCTGAATTCTTCTGGAAAGTAAAACATGTTTTAGTAGTAACTTTTGTGGTATAGCTACAAGGAGACAGTCTTTTCTGTAGCACAACAATACGTTACAGCACAGTACTTTCTTCATCACGGCAATAAGCGTAATAACTAAGATATCTATACGCAAAGCATTTCACTTTTGTTTATGATGAGGTAAGTACATTGACTTCAGCAGAACTTTGCTTACAGAGGACGATAACTACGACACTTCCACAGAATTATCTTACAGCAAGACACACATTTAGCGCTACAGTACACGTATTTGAGTGATTAATTTTGTACTAAAACATTTATTTTTAAAGATATTTGAAGTACAATGATACAAAGGTTTTCCGTGATACATTTCATTCCATTGCTGTAATCTGTAACAGCTGAGGGTATAATTACAATAATCCTCAGGGGGGTACATGCTTACTTTGTGTACCATGTGTTTGGCAAGCACAAGGAGCCCTACCTAATATGGTATTTGCTTATACAACTTTACACATCAGTACCATATTTCTCTAACACAGAATTACACAGCTATTTGATTATTTAACCGAGGAACAAACATTTTTTTTACTACATCAGTGACAGATGTTTATGTAACTACTTATGAAATTGTATTTTGTCTGTACTTTGTGAACTGTTCATATTTTTTCAGAACCATTGTGATACTATGAGAGCTTAGAATGATGTATTTGGTAGGGAGCATGATTTTAAAGTACGTTTGAGGTAGATGACACTATTGAAATCAACAGAGAATTTTTTTTAGGTTTTGACATTATTGCAGAAAGCTACGACGTTTTTGAGATATGACTGAGGTGTTATGATGTTATTTTTACGACGACGATGTGTATTATGCTGTTGAGGTATGTTTATGACCAATGAGATGCTATATGAGGAATTTGATTATGCTCTGTATTTATTATGATGAAATATTGAAGAAGTGTCGACGAATACGTAAATGAATAATGAGTAGTGGTTAGTGACTCTGAGTTGTGGAAAAGGTTGTTGAAAACCAAGAATCGTACTTTAAGAGCTATGAAATGTATGTAAATGCGTGACTGTATTACAATGCCGACGAAAATTTTTTGGACACTGTTATATCAATAGGGTTTTGTTTCTACACATTTGTAACGCAAATTCTCAACCGGTGAATTTTTTTATATGAGACTGCCACTGTAGTGGAAACTGTTGTCGTAAATATTTCAGTAAGAAAGGTAAGTGACCTTGACATAATGCGTTTTGGGCGCCCAGCTGAGAGATAGTCGTCTGACAAAAGAAAGCCTTAGGTGCAAAAAAAAAAAGTCCATTATCCTTACTATTGACATTTCTTTGTCGAAAGCATCGGAAATACGATATGCTCAAAGTTGAAAACATATGATTACACTGTGGAGCTTGTAATTTATGATATTTACTAAAATGCCTAATGAAATGATGAGAAACATTTTATATCTATTGTCTTTGTAGTTGAGAGATCGCTCATTTTGTTTAATATCTAGTATCTAGCTCCACTGCAGCATTGGTTAAAATAAATTTTATAGATGTACTAATTTAAATATTTTATGCCTACAGATCCAGTAAATAATTTTATGATGTATTCAAAAAACGAAGGAGCATAAAAAGACATTTCCTTTCACAGAAATTGCATAGGGAATTTTCTTTTCAACTACTTGGTAATTTTTTTGGTAGAATAACTTCTTGTGGTGCACCACTTTAATTACATAGACATTAAGATGTGAATAGACATTTCCCTTATATGCATTGTTGTCTTTAGTGTAATATTTTTTCTGCTTGAGTTTTCTCAAGTTTAGATATTAGTTATTGCATTTGCTGCTGCTGTTGGCCAGGCATAGTGCTACTAAATTTCACTTTGTATTACTCTGTTAAGCTAGTTTTACTACTGATTTATTTTTCTTGTTTCTGCACATTGGCTCATATTAGTTGTAATGTTGCATTGCTTGGTAATTTAGATTTACTGTAGCTTGCTTTGCAAATTTCCGTTTCTTTTGTCATTGCTGTTTGTGTTAATTGTTTTGTACTGCTTCATTGCCTTGTCCCTTAGTTTAGCATCTGAGCTCAGTAGATTTAAGTTAGTTTAAGAGGGGGTAGACTATATAAGAGAATGAGTTGCGATGAATTGGAAGAAATGCATTCAGAAGTTATACGAAAAAAGTACAGAAAGCAGGAATAGGTAGGATTTTCTTGGAAATAAATGATGAGGTAAGATACTGGAAAATAAATAATGAGGTAAGAGATATGTGAACACATAAATACAGATAGCATGCTTGGATAGGATTTTTTTGGTGGAAACTAATGTTGAAATAAGACGAAAGATCTATGGAATGAAGTTTTGGGTTGGACTGCAGTACCAAATGTCACACTGAAAACAAACCCTGTCCTGTATTTTTGTGTTATTACACTATGTGAATTTGTGTTTTTCCTGTCTTAATGTGTTTAGCTAATAAGAGTTACATTGTAGAATTTTTCTGATAATATGATATTTTCTTTGTAAAGATGTTTAGACATTATTTATTCTGTTTTATTTTAATGCTCATGTGTGAAGTTGATGTTTCAAAAGTTATTCTGATCTTTTATATATTTACTTATGTCATAATTCCTGTAACACTGATTAGTTCGATTCTTTTGTAAAGCCTGTATTATTACAAATGCTATCTGTATTGTTATGTTCTTTAATGATGTATTTTGTACCTTTGTTATTGTATTCTTATGTTATAAAATTGTAATTGACACCAGTTCATCAAATTAAGTAACTTGTAAGTTACATTTCACTGTACACGTTTCTGTTGGTCATGGTATATGCACAATAGATGAGAAGTTGAGACTGTTAGTGTTTGCACGTGTGTTAATAATTCAGCAAGGGACTGGTTAACAGCATTGCTGGTTCTAAGGACAATTCCAAAAACTTTGTGAGTGCACAAGTGGTGGTTTATGGACCTGCTATATTGTCCACAAGACTCTTCAATGGTGATTGTGCAACTGCACAGTCGCAACAGATGGCTGCTGGCCATCTCTACCAGGACAACAGTAGGTCTCCATCTTTGATGGCCCACCAATACCATTATTTCTACAAGGACTGCAGTAGGTCTGCTCTGTGATGACCTACCTACCAATATTCTTCAAAACTTCGACTGACTCTGCTGTGGGTTTGCTCTGTTGTGGCCCATTACCTGTCTGCATGTCAAGAGTCAGCACTGTCTTTCCGTTGGAAGGACAACACTACTTCTTCAAGACTGCATGGAAATCCACTACTTCCGTGTGCATTTTCTTTTACTGCTCAGACTTTGACAAAACAACTGCAATTTTACTGTGATGAATGATCAGGACTGTCTTTATAGACTGTGAGAAAATTTTAGCTTTTGACCAACATTGTATGGATAAATGTGTGCATTTCATTTGTTTGTTATTGTAATTATGAAATATTTTTTTCATTTCTGTATTGGCCACTGCCCAAAACAATTTGTAAAATTTTTTGTGGGGAGCGTGGGGGCTATGTAAGTAGGCTGTTTAGGTTTTTATATTGGTAACGCCACGTAGCGCTCTGTATGAAAATCACTGGCTGTGCTGTGTGCAGTCTGTGGCTAGTTTGCATTGTTGTCTGCCATTGTAGTGTTTGGCAGCTGGATGTTAACAGCGCGTAGCGTTGCGCAGTTGGAGGTGAGCCGCCAGCAGTGGTGGATGTGGGGAAAGAAATGGCGGAGTTTTGAAATTTGTAAGACTGGATGTAATGAACTGGTATATATATTATGACTTTTCATGATATTAAGGTAAATACATTGTTTGTTCTCTATTAAAATCTTTCATTTGCTAACTATCCATATCAGTAGTTAGTGCCTTCAGTAGTTTGAATCTTTTATTTAGCTGGCAGCAGTGGCGCTTGCTGTATTGCAGTAGTTCGAGTAACCAAGATTTTTGTGAGGTAAGCGAATTGTGAAACGTATAGGTTAATGTTAGTCAGGGCCATTTTTTTTGTAGGGTTTTTCGAAAGTGAGATTGCGTTGCGCTAAAAAATATTGTGTGTCAGTTTAAGCACAGTCATGTATAATTGTTCTAAGGGGACGTTTCATAATGTAAACTTCTCAGAATTCCGGAGCATCGTCACATAGATCTCAAATCAGGTGTAGAATAGGCCACATCGTCCACCCACTCATTATTACAATAATGACGGGGTGGATGGTGTGGGCTATTCTACACCTTGTTTGAGATCTATGTGACGATGCTGTGCCAATTATATTTATATGTTTTGACGATGGCATTATGGCCTTATCACTTTAGGACATGATGGAAAGAAGATCTGAGGATGGTCATTACGGACTGAAACCGGTCATCGTCTAAAGAATTGATAATATCATCAAAGACTGGAATAAATAAACATTTAACTAACTAACTCACACACTCACTCTATGGGTTTGTCGGATTTTGGTGCCTCATGGAGTGCATGCCATGACTCACCCATGAGGACTATAGTTTGTCCTAAACGTTACTAGTTAGGTGTCTGCAAGTCATCTGCTTGTGAGTATATTACTTGTACGCCACCAATTATTCTTGAATAATTCTTGCACTACTGATAACCGCCAGACACGCCTGGAAGAACGCGTCCGCCGGATCGCTGCAGCCGCGCCCCGGCCCGCTCAGGCATTGTGCTGTGCTGCGCTGCGCTGGCTGCCGATGTAAATAAGAGCGATCCCTCTTGCGGAGCAGAGGAGTCGCCGCCGCCGCTGCTGCAACCCCTTCTTCGGAGCCCGGCGCGCGCTCCCGAGGGAGCCGCCGTGAAATATGTGGCCGCGTCTCGAGTGGAGTGCTGCCAACTTTAATGGAACGAATTCCCCTCTCGTCGGGCCGGCGGCGCGGCACGGTTGGCAGTGTCTCCGTGAATACGGCCGCGCCGCCGGAAGCGACATATAAAAATGATTGAGCGTGTTTACTGCCGGCTGCCGTAAATCTCGCCTCTTGTTTCGTTTCGCCGCCGGCCTCGTTTTATTTCTCTCGCTGTCTGTCCCTGGCTCTTCCTCTCTCTCTCTCTCTCTCTACCTCTTTTTTTCCTCTATTCTAATTTTTCATCTTCTTTCTATACAGCGTGCACTGTTCCATAGACCTTGCACAGTGCCCCGTCAGACTCTACTGCCACCATGTCACTACTACCCTCTTTCTTCGTCTATCTCTATCCTTTGTTCCAACTGCCCCATACCGAGAAATGATCATCTACGTCAAAACCGCTATCTTAACCTTCAACACTCTACTACTGCCGTCATTACTAGCGAGGCTCTTAAGTTACAATTATATTGAATACACAGACGTGCCAACAGTCAAGGGATGTCTTGTAATATCGTTTCGCCCTCCGTTTCCCAGTCTTACTGCAGCAGCTCGGCGTAGCATGGAGTGAATAAGTCGTTGGAAGTCCATTGCAGGAACACTGAGCCATGCTGTCTCTATAGCCGTCTATAACTGCGAGTTTTGTGGTACAGGATTTTGTGCACGAATTGGCCTCTTGATCGTGTTTCTTAGACGCTTAATGGTGCGAAAAGTCGCAACTGACCCTGAATAAACAAAGAGTGAAGTTACTCACATGACTACAAAAAGAAATCAGCTACATTTCGATTTAGCGATAAGTCACACAAAACTCAAGGCTGTAAATTCAACTAAATACTTACGGATTATTACAATTACAAATAAACTAAATTGGAACGATCACATGGGTAGTTTTGTGCGTAGAGCAAACCAAAGACTGCGATTCATTGGCAGAACACTTACAACGTGCCACAGGTCTACCAAAGACACTGCTTACACTACGCTTGTCCGCCCTATTCTGTAGTACTGTTGTGCGGCGTGCGATCCGCATCAGGTGGGACTGACGGATGACATCGAAAAAGTACAAAGAAGGGCAGCTCGTTTTGTATTATCGCGAAATAGGGGAGATAGTGTCACAGACATGACACGTGTGTTGGAGTGGCAATCATTAAAACAAAGGCGTTTTTCGTTGCGACGGGATCTTCTCATGTAATTTCAATCAGCAGTTTTCTCCTCCGATTGCGAAAACGTTCTGTTGGCACCCACCTACATAGCGAGAAATGATAATCACGATAAAATAAGAGAAATCAGGGCTGGCACAGAAAAATTTAAGTGCTCGTTTTCCCCTCGTGCCGTTCGAGAATGGAACGGTAGAGAGACAGCATGAAGGTGGTTCATTGAACCCTCTGCCAGACACTTTATTATGAATAGCAGAGTAATCACGTAGATGTAGAATGGGATTCATGTCGGGCCATATGGGTCGCCAAATGTTTCGCTCGAACTGTCAACAACGTTCTGCAAATGTACTGCGGATAACTGTGGCCCAGTCACATGGCGCATTGTCATGCACAAAAATTACATCATTGTTTGCGAACAAGCGGCCGAACATGATTCCCAGTATACGATCGGTTCGGTTGAAACACAGGACCCAGTCCATTCCAGGTAAACACAACCTACACTCTTAGGAGCCACCACCAGATTACACGGCGCGTTCTTGACAACTTGGGTTCATAGCTTTGAGGAGTGTGCGTCACAGCCGGCCGGTGTAGCCGAGCGGTTCTAGGCGTTTCAGTCTGGAACCGCGCGACCGCTACAGTCGCAGGTTCGAATCCTGCCTCGGGCATGGATGTGTGTGATGTCCTTAGGTTAGTTAGTAGTTCTAAGTCTAGGGGACTGAAGACCTCAGATGTGAAGTCCCATAGTGCTCAGAGCCATTTGAAGCATTGAACGATTCTGCGTCACAATCGAAGCTTATCGTCAGCTCTTACCAACTGAAATCGGGACCCATCTGACCAACCAGTCGACTAGGTCCAGCCAATATAGTCACGAGCCCAGAAGAGGGGCTGCAGGTGATGTCTCGATTTCTGTGGTTATTTCATGCGGTGTTGCCTGTCTGTTAGCACCGACATCTCTACGCAAACACCGCTGCTCTCGGTCGTTAAGACAAGGCCGTCGGCCACTGCGTTGCCCGTGGTCAGAGGTAATGCCTGAAATTTGGTATTCACGACACACTCTTGTCAGTTCTCGGAATTTGACTCCCCTAACGATTTACGAAACTGAGTGTCCCATACGTTTAGCTCCAACCGCTATTCCGGGTTCGATGTCTGTTGATTCCCGTCGTGCTGCCTAATCACGTCGGAAATCTTTTCGTTCAGTTCAAATAACAGCTCCGGCAATGCAATGTCCTTTTTGTATGTTGTGTACGCGATACTGCCGCCATCTGTATATGTGCATATCCCTATCCCGTAACTTTAGTCACCTCACTGTAAGTGCGACCTGGCAGACTTCGTTTTATTGAGAGAATTTCTGGAAAGTGTATCTCATCCACAAAGGAGACGGCGAGTGGATCGCTAGTGCGAACCATTCTCGAGTACTGTTCGACTGTTGCGGTATCCCACCAGGTCGGATTAAAGGAAGACATCGAAGCAATTCAGAACGTGCTGCTAGATTTTGTTACCGCTAGATTCGATCAGCGCGCAAGTATTACAGAAATGCTTCGTGGGAATCCCTGGAGAGAAGACGACGCTCTTTCCGCAAGGCAATACTGCGCAAAGTTAAAGAACCGACATTTGAGGTGGGCGACGGAACAATTTTTACTGCCGCCAACGCACATTTCGCGTTACCTTCAAAATAACGTGCGAGAAATCAGGGCTCTTAGATAGTCGTCTTCGCCTCCCCCTATTTACGAGTCCAACATGAAAGGGAGTGTCAAGTTGTGATACATTGTACCACCCGCCATGCATTGTACTATGGTTTGCGGAGTATGTACGTGGATGTAAAATAATACTCCCCACATTTTGTATTACAATAGTACGACGGGCGGTGTGGTCTTGTCATTGTTAGGTCGCATGTGGACATTCCACGTTCTTCTGGCGATAACACCCTAATATATGTAGTGAGCATGAAGCCTTTCCCAGATTACAACACTTTATTTTTAAGAAACTACGCCAGATACACTTACGCTGTTTGTTGCAAATGGTAACTTACGTCAATAATATTGTGCAATATTATTGACGTTCCCTCTAGACCGCTCATTAATATTGTCCAGTATATTGTAAATAACACTCTTCAATAATACTGTGATTGTGTAATGCTGGACGATACTGACGCTTCTGCTGTGATAATAGCTTACTTTCTTGCAAGCAGAGAAAAAGATGGACGAAAAACTAGTTCAAGAAGAGTCAAAGATAAGTCGCGACCACTTATCGAGGGAACTGAGGTTGAACGGAAGAAAAAGAGTATCGTAACTTTTTGTTTCTTGATGATGCAACGTTTAATGCATTACTGGAAATGTTTCCTCCCATACACTGGCACTCCATACATGCCTACTTGCGCTGTCCCCACCCCCTCCCATCCCGCCGACAAATATCTACAGACGCCCATATCACTATCACTAAAAACCAAAAAACAGAATGAGAAATGCTATTCCAACAAGTCAGCGCTTTTCGATTACCATACTATATCTTTCTCTGGCAATTCATTCGAGGAGTTGAAGTTCACAAGTGCAGATTCGTGTTAGTGTATTTGAGACAGAGTGTTGAAAACCTGCCGCCCAATAACATCTGCAGTAAAGGATTATGTCCAGGTAAGTAATGTGTACACAGACATTAATATCTGTGTAAACTTCTGTTCATAACTTTGCATTAATTAATTTTTTAAAAACGTCTTCCTTTTTGGACGTTCCCTTTGTTTCCTGAGCAACAAATCATACGATTCATTATTCTTAATACTTCTGTTTTTGCACTCAACAATGCCAGCAATGATTTACACATTTCAACGCACTCCAGAAACGATGTTCTTTCGTCTCATTTTGAACCCTTTTTCCATACAACCACAACAAACAACCTAACCTAACCTCCTTGGTCTGTGTAGCACGCGAGAGTCTGTCAAAGATACAGCCGGTATTGTCGACAAACGGCACATTAATTCTGGGTGTCACAATAGATGTCCAATGTCTTTGATGTTCCTAATATTACAGTGGTATCTCTCAGTCTCACTCCTAAACGGTCAGTATCATTGGGTATCCGGAAAATATTGTCAGTATCATTGAGCATGTAGGGGCATCTTTAACGATATTTAGTTGGTGTAGTTATGCTGTGGGGACGTCACGAAGCCACCGAACTCCCGTGTGCTACCGGAGATTATATCTATGTCTATGGTTGCAGAACACTGGAAGCGATGCTGATTTCGTTAGACGGTGGGTGACTCAGCTTACTTCATCGTCAAACGCCCGTTTCCGTGCACTGCTGTAGGCACTGTCTCGTTTAAAGTAGTTGTCACACGTTCTGATCTCAGCGGCTTCTTTGATGGCTGGCAGGTGCTTCATCTATTTGATTTTCAGTGTATCATACAAATATTAACCAAATTACAAGAATTAATATGCTGTTACATCTACCCATTCAGAGATATAACCCTACGTTGAAGGTATTGTATCAGACAATAAGGTAAATATTTAAGTTAGAAACAGTGTATTTGTCTTCAGGCAGGAGAACTGCCAATGCACAAGTAACGTAGACTGTAGTCATCCAGTATTTCAGAAGGGAGAGCACTTAGAAACTTCCAGCACACTTAACACGTAATTTAAAACCTTTAAGAAACATTTTCTCGCTGACATCCCCCACAAAATAAAGAAAAGAAGAAAACGTTATTGCCCACTACACGTTCATTGTTCGTTCACTAAAATGTCAGTATCAAGCATAACGTTTTAATTTTTTTCTTCTTTACTAACTCTACTCCCAACACAATTTTCGGACAGTATCCATACATACAACTGAATGCACCTACATAGTTATACCACTGTGTTACACATAGTTCAGAAGATATGGTGCCCTAAGTGATGAGATGCGCGATAAGCCAGCTTATCATTAAACGGTGCTATTTCATACATGGCAGTTCGTGTCTTTAAAGAAAGTGAGGAGGGGGGATGGGACCTTCCGGTACTCACCTAGGCTGATCATACCTCGAGTTCATGCTTGAGCACTGATGATGAAAATCATGTATCCCCCACCATTCAATCGGCCTACTTACGGTGTGGGAATAAAGGTTTTCTGGACAAATTTCTCAGACGAAATGTGCACGGAAATTTCTTGAAATTTGTGGTAAGTTCCTACGGGACCAAACTGCTTAGGTCATCGGTCCCTAAGCTTACTCCGTCTTCGGGCTACTAGTGGCCTAGCGGGACCATCCGACCGCCGTGTCATCCTCAGAGGAGGATGTGGATAGGAGGGGCGTGGGGTCAGCGCACCGCTCTCCCGGTCGTTGTGATGGTATTCTTGACCGAAGTCGCTACTATTCGGTCGAGTAGCTCCTCAACTGGCATCACGAGGCTGACTTCACCCCGAAAAATGGCAACAGCGTATGGCAACCTGGATGGTCACCCATCCAAGCGCCGACCACGCCCGACAGCGCTTAACTTCGGTGATCTCACGGGAACCGGTGTAGCCGCTGCGGGAAGGCCGTTTCCCCCTAAGCTTATACACTACTTAATCTTACTTAAACTAACTTACACTAAGGACAACACACACACCCAGCCCGAGGGAGGACTCGAACCTCAGACGGGGGAATCCACGCGGACCGTGACAAGACCCCTCAGACCGCTCGGCAACCCGCACTGCACGGTTTATGAGCCAAGTAGCAGAGTCGTCCTGAAATAACGTTTGAAGAAATTTCCAATCCGATTTCGTCAAAAGTGTCGGATTCCTGTGAGGCGTGATTATTTGTAGTTATTGTACCGAAGCCGGTCACGCGACTGCCTCACTCGAAGTTGTTTCGACCATATCCGAACACTGTACCACACAAGCGGTTCCTAGTGAAATTGCGTGCTTATGGAATATCGTCTCATTTATGTGACTGGATTTGTGATTTCCTCTCAGAGAGGTCCCAGTTTGTAGTAACTGACGGAAAGCCATCGAGTAAAACAGAAGTGATTTCTAGCGTTCCCCAAGGTAGTGTTACAGGCCCTTTGCTGTTCCCTATCTAAATAAACGATCTGGGAGACATGTTCCCTATCTATATAAACGATCTGGGAGACAATCTGAGCAGCCGTCTTCGATTGTTTGCAGATGATGCTGCCGTTTATCGACTAATAAAGTCATCAGAAGATGAAAACATACTGCAAAAAGATGTAGAAAAAATATCGGAATGGTGCGAAAAGTGGCAGTTGACCCTAAATAACGAAAAGTGTGAGGTCATCCACACGAGTGCTAAAAGGAACTCGTGAAACTTCGGTTATACGATAAATCAGTCTAATCTAAAAACCGCAAATTCAACTAAATACCTAGGTATTACAATTACGAACAGCTTAAATTGGAAGGCTGGCTCTGAACACTATGGGACTTAACATCTGAGATCATCAGGCCCATAGAACTTAGAACTACTTAAACCTATCTAACCTAAGGATATCACACAACACCCAGTCATCACGAAGCAGAGAAAATCCATGACCCCGCCGGGAATCGAACCCGGGAACCCGGGCGTGGGAAAAGAGAACGCTACCGCACGATCACGAGCTGCGGACTAAATTGGAAGGAACACATAGGAAATGTTGTGGGGAAAGCTAACCAAAGGCTGCGTTTTATTGGCAGGACACTTAGAAAATGTAACAGACCTACTAAGGAGACTGCCTACATTACGGTTGTCCGTCCTCTTTTAGAATACTGCTGCGCGGTGTGGGATCCTTACCTGATAGGACTGACGGAGTACATCGAAAACGTTCAAAGAAAGACAGCACGTCTTGTATTATCGCGAAATATGGGAGAGAGTGTCACGGAAATTATACAGGATTTGAGCTGGACATCATTAAAAGAAAGACGTTTTTCGTTGCGACGGAATCTTCTCACGAAATTCCAATCACCAACTTTCTCCTCCGAATGCCAAAATATTTTGTTTACACTGATTTACATGGGGAGGCGCTACAGTCTGGAGCCGAACGACAACTATGGTCGCAGGTTCGAATCCTGTCTCGGGCATGGATGTGTGTGATGTCCTTAGGTTAGTTAGGTATAATTAGTTCTAAGTTCTAGGCGACTGATGACCGCAGAAGTTAAGTCGCATAGTGCTCAGAGCCATTTGAACCATTTTTGAACCAAGATAAAATAAGGGGAATCAGAGCTCGTAGGGAAAGATATAGGTGTCCATTCTTTTTGCGCGCTATAGGAGATTGGAATAATGGAGAATTGTGAAGGTGGTTCGATGAACCCTCTGCCAGACACGCAAATGCGATTCGCATAGTATCCATGTAGATGTAGATGTACCTGACACTTTGCCTGAAGACAGCGAGTACGAAACTCACTGAAACGTTGCCTCATTACAACACAGCCACTCGGTTGATAACCAGAGAGATTTCTTCGTACTTCGGCGTCGGGCGTTGCAGACATCGGAAAAGGAGGCGAGGCACCAAGTTACAGTGCGGGAGCCAATGAACTACTGGAGCATATTTCGAACGGACTATTTCGACAAACTGTTCGCATCCTGCGCGAAGACTGTTCTGCTGACAACAGCGGTTACTGTGTGCGCTGTTCTAGTGGAAGCGGAGTGTTGTGACGCCTCCTAAGGCAGGCGGTGCGCGCTGGTCTGGAAACGTCTCGAGCAGTGCCGTGGACCCTCGCAGGACACGCGGCGAGGGGAGGTGTCTGTGTGTGGGAGAGAGAGAGAGAGAGAGAGAGAGAGAGAGACAGCGGGGGATGGGACGACGTCTCGGCCACGCCTCGCGATAAATAACCACCTAGCGGGGCGGTTCTTTGTCTCTGCGCTGCCCGATCGAGATAAGGGGTGGCGCCGGCCCAGAGGCGCCGCGGCGCGGGGGTGCGTCCTCCCGCAGCCGGGGCGGTCACCCCTCCCCCGCAGCGAGCACTGCCGTGGGCGGACCGCGTCAACTTCTGTCCCTGATCCACGTCCAGTGGCTAATTTCTAATAAACGCGAATAAAATCCTTTGAGGTGTAATACCAAGTCTTTACGAAACAATAAAACAACCATAATGCTTGAAACGTGTATTCTTATGGGACGACTATCCAACGAGTTTCGCCCAATAAGATGATAACAGCAGACTCGGTACACAATTTATTAAATTGCCAATACAAAACACTTTTAAATAACAACAAATTCATATAACTTACAAAACTTAACAAATGGTTAAAGAGTGGGCTTTAAAAACATTAACGGCGGCTTCACACCATAAATTCAAGAACCTTTTACAATAGTGCTTTTAGAGTTTATCCAAAAGACAAAATCCAGTAATAAGTTAACTTGGCATTGCAATTTACAATGATTTATATAAAAAATATGAGAAAGATAATGGCGCTTGGCACCATAAAATGAGAGAAACGCAACACACAACCAATAAATATAATCACAAAATAATAATTTGATACAACCAAAGGGCGAGGGCAACTCCCAACGCAATCACAGACGAGCGAGCTCTCAACATTTTGGAGCCTTCCCACTAGACACGTTCCCCGAAATAAACCGCTGAGAGCTCCCCGACATGCCTCCCACAGCTGCCCATCACTTACGCACCTCGGTTATGTTCTGTAACACACGACAGATAATATCAACACAAGCTAAAATTCAAAAATACAGTATAACATCCCGACAGCACATGATAACCACAGCGCCGATAACTCGGGCGCTCTTAATAATTGCCGGAAGCCAACGCACACAAATCTCAAACAATTCTCGCTTCCTAAAACGAAACCATAAAAGCCAAGCGCTCATGAATAGTCAAACCACAGTATTAGAAGTGCCTTAACGACACCAAACGTGACTATTCCACCAAGTTAATAATGACACAGTAAAAAAAATACAGAACACACCACTAAATGCTGTTACACAACCAAATTGACTAGGTCGTGTTGTTCAGGTCCCAGAAGACCACACATACCAAGCGGCAGTAACTCACTATGTATATACTGTACAAAACCGCCCTTCTTAGGCAGACTTTACCTAACACATCGACTGCCAAATGTACCATACATGAACGCAACTCCGGGCAGGACTCCAGTTGAGCAAATAAATTAGTACCAACAAATGTAGTAACGAGCCACACACACAGCAAAAAGTTCCAAGAACACCGTCCCACATCAGAAAAGTTCAGTGGAAAATCTGAAGAGCCAACCGAGCCCACACCCTAACCTGGCAGACGACTCCAAAATTCAGCCACTAGTTGTCTCCGAAACCCCACCGCACCTCCACATCAGACAGGTAGGAAGAACAATTACTCCGACTCCAATTAATCACCACCGCATGGCCAGCACAGCGACGAGTTGCCTCCGCCCCAGACCACTCTGCTCATATTGCGAGGCACAACAGCCTTAGCGCTAGTCACTAGCCGGTCAGGCAGAGCGAACTTCACGTTCCGCGCAATACCTGGAACTACCAACTACCCTCTCGCTTTCCGCCGGCCACCGCAAACACACGGCAGCGACGTCACAGCAAATCGCCACCGGAGCGCCACCCACACCAGGACAGCGAACTATAATCGATTACAGTGCGTGCTCTGAACAAGATCACAGGTTAGCGACGACCGCCATATCAATGCTGTTTCACCCATCTTTGCTGTGATCCTCTTCAGGGCGCTGAACTGTTTAGTTGCACAGAAGAAGATACCCGCGGAAAAGTTTGAAACGTCGGCAGTATAGTTCATTTACAGTTTCATATTGATGTGGCTTGTCGCCAAAAGAATATTGTCCAAACTGACGCAAACCATGGAACCCTACGCAGTAACATCCTCTGATAAAAAAGAAAGAAAAAACGTACGCACAAACACTCTCTGACGTTTCCAGAATGAGATTTTCACTCTGCAGCGGAGTGTGCGCTGATATGAAACTTGCTAGCTGATTACAACTGTGTGCCAGACTGAGACTCGAACTTGGGACTTTTGCCTTTCCCGGGCAAGAGCTCTACCATCTGAGCTACCCAAGCACGACTCACATCCCGTCCTCACAGCTTTACTTCTGCCAGTACCTCGTCTCCTACCTTCCAAACTGTACAGAAGCTCTCATGCGAACCTTGCAGAACTAGCACTCCTGAAAGAAAGAATATTGCTGAGACATGGCTTAGCCACAGCCTGGGGGGTGTTTCCAGAATGATATTTCCATTCTGCAGAAGAGTTTGTGCTGATATGAAACTATAGAGGAAGGCTGAGGTCTCGAGTTCCGGTCTCAGTCCGGCATACAGTTTTAATGTGCCAGGAAGTTTCACTCTCTGACGTTTTCTGCAGCTAGATATAAGAGATTCAGCTCAAAATCCCTGGTATTCTACCAACGCGTACCAAAAGACATACACTCCCTCGCCCCTCCTCCTCCCCCCCCCCCCCCCCCGGCCCAAAAAAGAGTATATTAATTCCAATACCCAATTTGAGTATGTTCGATGCGAATGTTTACAAAACACACAGAAAGCTCGAGCACCTCCGACGGAAGCGACTTTTCTGAGACAGCCTTCCTTCTTCCATGGGCTTGTCCTGTGTCTTCACGGGGTTGGCCTGTTGTTTTGGATTTGGCGATGCTATCCGTAGATGGTGGCAGGATGACCTTCCTGTTCCCATCCCTCCCCCCCCCCCCCTCCACCCCCCTCCATCCTTTCCCCACCCTGCGACGGAATTTGTGTAGCCCAGCTGTTTGCTTCTAATGTTTTCCAATATGAAAGTGTAAGGACGTTTTCGAAAGGTCTGTGAATGGTGTAACTGAGCCGGGACGTGGATACCAGCAGATATTCACGTAATTGGGTATGGGAAACCGCCTAGAAACCACATCCAGGCTGGCTGTTAATCCATCGAACGGATTTTATCCAGGGCCAGTGAGCCTCTCCGCATCCTGGAAGCGGTTATCCGGGCTGTCCTCATCTTTTTGAGAACAATGAAATTGAAAAAAGTAACACACAATACATTGGCTAAGCGGAAAGGACAGCGGCACTCTGTCTGTCAGAGCATGAACATAGTTGGTGGCTACACAAGTCAGGTTCCACTTTCACTGAAGATGTGCTGAATGGAGGCCAAAGTAAAGGCAGAAGTGCTACATATTGACAAGGAAGGGGAAAAGGGGAAAAACTCACCCAGGTAGAATCACTTGAGTTAAATCAGAATTCAGCACAAGCCCCCACCAGGTTCAAAACGACAACTTGCAGCTGAGCACATTCCCACTCTTGATCTCTACATGACAATCAACCAGCCATACACTCCCAGACCTCAATCTCAGTATCATAGTCATAAACGCAAACTTGTACCACAACGTAATTGTCGATATTCCTTACTTTTTTATTTATTTAGTATTATTAACATATTTCAACGTGTCTTTGTTATGTACAGCATTTCATACTATTCATCTTGTAAATTGTAATTTAACACTTCTGGTGCATAACTCAATTGATGATAGCACTATTTGACATTTTCCACGTAATTATTTCAGTCCAAGGTTCTGCTTGTGTTGATAGCATGTTTCTTTGAAACGTTTGCTTCGTACACACAAGCTTCTCTTGTGGACCTTAGTCATCTCTCTACTGTTGTCGGCATAATAAGCAAAAAACCAGTTTCAAAATAAGTATATATTAGTAGATCAAAAACCCAGTTAGCTTGTTATTGAACTGTAAATATGAAATTGGTCTCCCAAGAAGTGAGGGAAGCACGCAAAAAAATATTATTAGTGGTCGATTTACTACAGTGCGGCTCATCTGTCACCATATACGAACGGAGCCGTTATTTACCGTACCAGTCAGGTGTTTCTGTATCAAAACCACCAAGAAACAGTACTGAAGTATCGTTTATATGGATCCAAGAGCCTGCCGGGACTGTGGGAAATAAGTCCGACAAACTAGCAAAGAAAGCAACAGACAGTGCAATGTTAAAGAAATGCATTCTAACTGCTAATCTGAAATTTAAGCACAGCTGCTACCAACAACATATCCACAGAATTCTCATCTCACCATCGTCAAACTGCGACTGAAGGGAGCTTCAGGATGTCAACCATATGTAATTTGGCTGCCCTAGACACAAAGCAATCAAACTGCCGACTTTCGAAGCTGGTCAAAGTGAAATCAGAACTTCCCTCCACTGTGTTTAAACTTCCAAAACGGTAGCTGTAAATACATTAAAACATCTCCAGCTCTCCGAGTAGGTCGAGCCTGTGATCTTTCTTTTTCCCGTTTTTCTTCAACACTTCTTGGTTTGTGACCAGCAATTAACAAATTATCACCAAAAATCGAATTATATACTTTAGTGCCTTTTTTTCCCAACAAATGGTTCTTACATTTGACGCTGAAAGATCTTCCAGATTGTCCTATATAATAAACAGGACACGTATGACAAATGATTTTATAAACTCCTGAACTATTTACAGGAGCAACTATGGACTCGAGACTGTGAATAAGATTTTACTGTTAGCGGAAGAGGGAACTTTTCATACATATCTTTTAAATAGAAGTCGACGAATTTTATAAGAAATAGGGCCTGAAAATGGAATCGAGAAAACGTTTCTATACTCACTACTATCAGAAACAGCACTGTCGTAGCCACTTTAGTGTCAGTTTTAACTCTGAAGATGTTTTAGTGAGAGTCCATTTGCAGAGAAGCACTTAATAATTCTCTGAAAGACGTTGTTTCATCACCAAAAAGATGGTTCAAATGGCTCTAAGCACTATGGAACTTAACATCTGAGGTCATCAGTCCCCTAGACTTAGAACTACTTAAACCTAACTAACCTAAGGACATCACCCACATCCATGCCCGAGGCAGGATTCGAACCTGCGACCGTAGTAGAAGCGCTGTTCCAGACTGAAGTGGCTAGAACTGCTCGACCACAGCGGCCAGCTCATTACCAAAAACTGGCTTTGCATCTTCATGAATGTAGACAGGCAAGTCATTAATATATATTAAGGACAATAAGGGAAACAAGACTGAACCATATGGGACACTATTCTTGATATCTCCCCAATTAGAGGACTTTGCTGATTTTTGCAGATTTTTGTATTGTTAACTTCAACCTTCTGCATTCTTCCAGTTAAATATGAATTAAACGATTTGTGCACTGTCCCACTCATACCACGATACTTAAGCTTATCTAGAAGAATTTCATGATTCTCACAGTCAAAATCCTTCGAGAAATTACAGAAAATCCCAACGGGAGATGTTCTCTTAGTCAGAGCATTTAATATCTGATCAGTGAAAGCATATATAGCAATTTCTATTGAAAACCCTTTCCAAAAACCTAACTGAACTTTTGTTAGTACTTCGTTTTTACAAATGTTTGGAGCTACTCTCAAATTCATTTCTTTTTGAAGAACTTTCGATGAAGCTGTCGGAAGGAAGATTGGACGGTAGTTGTTAGCATCAGACTTATTCCCCTTTTTAAGCAATGGCTTTACAATAGCATATGTATACGTCCGGAAAAAAGCCCCGATTCGGTGACGCACTACATATGTGGCTAAGAATGCTACTTCTCCGTTGGGAACAAGCGTTTTGTACTCTGTTGGAAATGCCGTCAATTCGATGCAAGCTCTTACTTTTTAGCAGTAGGAGAGATGGGCTGAATTTCGGTTATATGAACTTGCATAGATATTGCGTCTTTCATGTACAGACTTGCATTCTTTAATGAACAGCTAGATCCTATTCTCTCTCCAACATTTAAAAAAAAATTACTATTAAAATATTTTCTACTTCTTTTTGTTAACGAACTTTTCATTGAGTGGGATGCTCGTCTGTCTCTCATCCCAGTGATTCCGTTTCCTAACTCCTAAAGACGGCGTTAACTGAACGGGCATGTCTTCTGGGCATGCTGTGTTGCGATCTCTACTTGAAAAGTTATCGCAGTTGTAGGCATACGTAATAACCATCATGCCCTGCGACCATTCTTAAAACGTATGTGCAGTGTGGAAGTGAAAACTTTATCCAACGAAGGACCTCGAACAGACGTACCTCCCAGTCGAGCGCCATTGCGCAGGCGTGCGTTAGCGATCTTGGCTACGTTGGCAGGTGCACTGTACTTTGTCTCTAGGAAGGATTTTTTTCTGCACTGAAAATAGAGCTCGCATATGGATAACATCATTATCAAAATACATCTCAAGTATTTGCGGCTGTTTGCTAATGAAGCTGTGTTGAACTGGAAAGTGTCGTTGCTGAGTGACTGTAGGAGGATACGAGATGGCTGAGACAAAATGTCTAGTTAGCGTGGTGAATGTCAGTTTGCTGTAAATACTAAGTTGATGCAGTATCAAGAGAATTCCTTATAGCTCGAATTCACTATTAGTGATCTACTGCTTTTCCCTCGTTCTCTTTGAGAGTGGAACTGGAGAGGAAGTGACTAGTAGCGATACAGGGTACCCTCCGCTACGCACCGTACGGTGGTTTGCGGTGTATGTACGTAGATATAGATCACTGGAATGTTACTCCGGCACATGCGCGGTCACGGCGAAATGTTGCAAACCGATATGAATTGGAACGAGCCCGTGAAGATGGCGGTAGGGAAGGCGAATGGCTCACTGAGGGTTATTGTGGGAATTTTAGGACAGTGCGGTTCATGTGAAAAGGTGGTGGTGGTAAGTTTCTATGGGACCAAACTGCTGAAGTCATCGGCCCTAGGCTTACACACTGCTTACTCTTAGACACACACACACACACACACACACACACACACTCACTCACTCACTCGAACCTCCGACGGGGGGCGCCGCCCGTAGCGTGGCAAGACGCCCAAGACCGCGTGGCTGCCCCTAGCGACATCTGAAAACGAAACCGCGTGTAGATCAATAGCGCGACCCACTCTTGAGAACTGCTCCATTACTCGGGATTCGCACCAGGTCGAATTAAAGGCAGATACCGATGCAATTCGGAGGCGAGATGCTAGATTAGTTATCAGTATATTCGATCAACACATCAGTATTACGGAGATGCTTCGGGAACTCATGTAGCAATTCCTGGGAGGAAGACGCCGTTCTTTTAGCGGAACACTATTGAGAAAATTTTGAGAATCGGCATTTCAGGCTGACTACAGAACGACTCTTTTGCCGGCAACGTACATTTCGCATAAGGACCACAACGATAAGATAGGAGAAAATACGGCTCCTACGAAGGCGTATAAAGTGTCGTTCTTCCCTCGCTCTATTTGCGAGTGTAAGTGGAAAGGAAGCGACTAGTAGCGATACAGGGTACCATCCGCTACGCACTATACGGTGGTTTGCGATGTATGCATGTAGATGTAAGCCGGCCACTGCCGCTTGTGATGACTTGTATCAGCACCAAACACTGTCACAAGGCATCTACTAGTGATGCAGATTCTGGGATTTGACAGAATTCAGGGCTCTGATTATTTGCGATCAGGCTAGCTACTACACTGTAGGCTCATTGTAGACATTAGGAAAAGCATAGGAAGCAGTTGGTTGCACAGCGAAAGCCAGTACCAGAAGGCGGGGGGCCGGCCCTGTGGCCGAGCGGTTCTAGGCGCTTCAGTCCGAAACCGCGCTGCTGCTACGGTCGCAGGTTCGAATTCTGCCTCGGGAATGGATGTGTGTGAAGTCCTTAGGTTAGTTAGATTTAAGTAGTTCTAAGTCTAGGGCACTGATGACCTCAGGTGTTAAGTCCGATAGTGGTCAGAGCCATTTGAACCCTGTAGATGTAGATATACTGGAGTATCAGTATGGTACATGTAAGGTCAAGATGTCCATGGTGTATCAATTTCCACTACGATCTGGGTACATTTATAACGCGCGCATGGTCATGTTGCATACTAAAAAGTAAACCCAGTTTCATCACGAAATTCTTTTAGTCGAGCTACAGGTCGCTGGCAGTCCAGACAGTACAGACTCATCCGTAGGCGTGTACCTGGAGAGCGAAGACCGTGCCCCCGCTGTGCAGGCGCGTCGGTCACATGTAGGCCCGAAGTATACCAGGACAGCCGACCGGGCGGGCCTCGTGTTCACCGGGCCAAACAATCGGCAGTATATCGTACAGCGACCTGCCTGGGTCGGGACTCCCATTGTCAGCTCGGCGCGTCTCCATTACGTCGCGGGCGTCTTCGGCGCCGTGTTAATAACGTGGCCGGTCGGCTGCTGTCTGCTGTAGGCGGAGCGATGGGTACACCCTCGTCCCTGCCAGATGACTCAGTGCTGTATCGTGGGCTGGAACCCCTTCAGCATGCCTCAGGACGTGCCGACGTCTCACTTTAGATGGCACTTCTTGTCAAGAAAATGTTTAAACCGTGGTTGCCTTCTAAGTGCACTAACGGCCACATCATGTCCCAGGTGAGATTTCACACTGTCAAATGCAGGACATACAATTAGGCAAGTCTGGCGTTGAGAAGCAATTGAAAAGTTGAAATAATTCGCCAGCTCCGGATTGGATCCCATTATGGTTTAACAAAGAATACTCTTCTCACTTAGCCCACATATACCTCGAATCTCTCGCCCAGCGGCAAGTCCCAAACTATTTGAAAAAACTGCGTCCGACTCCTGCGTGTAAGAAAGGTAAAAGAATGTACCTGTAAAATAGCAGACCTATATCCCTAACATCGGTTCGCTGCAAGATTCTTGAGCATATTCCAGTTTCGAATGCAATAAATTTCCTGGAAACAAAGAAACAGACATCCATGTTTCTAGATTTCCGGAAATGATTTGACTCGGTGGCCCATTCTCTCTCTCTTTCCGAGCATTAATTCCGACGTGTGGGTCTGCTGTTTTACTACACCTCCTCCATTTCTCCCTGTCGTTGACATCTTCTGCTCTTAAGCCAATAACGTGTGCCGGCCGTGGTGGCCGTGCGGTTCTAGGCGCTCCAGTCCGGAACCGCGCTGCTGCTACGCTCGCAAGTTCGAATCCTGCCTCGGGCATGGGTGTGTGTGATGTCCTTAGGTTAGTTAGGTTTAAGTAGTTCTAAGTTCTAGGGGACTGATGACCACAGCAGTTGAGTCCCATAGTGCTCAGAGCCATTTGAACCAATAACGTGTACGTCTCCCCTGACGTTGTCAGTGCATCTCTTTGCCGGTCTTCCTCATGGTCTTCCTGGTGGCCCACTGCAGACTTATGCCAATCCTGAGCGGTCCATTCGGCATGTTGTTGGGCCCACGTGTACCGCGTTGATTGCAGATATGGACCTCGCCATGGACGTCGGGAGTGAGGTTGCGCATCAAGCAGTCTACTGCGCACAGTTTCAGTCGTAACACGATGTCCTGTGGTTGCACGAAAAGCATTATTCAACATGGTGGCGTTGCTGTCAGGGTTCCTCTGAGCCATAATCCGACGGTAGCGGTCATCCACTGCAGTAGTTGCCCTTGGGCGGCCTGAGCGATGCATGTCATCGACAGTTCCTATATCTCTGTATCTCCTCCATGTCCGAACAACATCGCTTTGTTTCACTCCGTCTGGACACTTTCCTCCTTCAGAGCCCTTCCTGGCACAAAGTAACAATGCGGACGCGATCGAACGGCTGTATTGACCGTCTAGGCATGGCTGAACTACAGGCAACACGAGCCGTGTACCTCCTTCCTGGTGGAATGACTGGAACTGATCGGCTGTGGGACCCGCTCCGTCCGATAGGCGCTGCTCATGCATGGTGTTTATATCTTTGGGCGGGTTTAGTGACATCTCTAAACAGAGAGACTGAGTCTGTGATACAATATCCACAGCCAACGTCTATCTTCAGGAGTTATGAGAACTAGGTTGATGCAAAACTTTTTTGATGTCTGTACGATGATTTGAAGGACCCATCGAACATGCAGATCCAGTATGGTACTGGACGACGGGCGAGAACTGGTGGATGAAGAAACTGCGGCCGTAGCCACATTTTGACAACGAGGAGTTAACATTTAAAATGGAAGATCGTATCAGAGAATAACTCATTTGGTGCACACTGTCCACAAAGGAATGCGAAAACGAACAACTCAGCCCTTAAAAAGGACGAAGCTGACTTCCTTCGACTTCGCTTTCTATCGAAGCTGGTAATCCGCCAGTAAAGACCATTAATGAGAGTGGTAAGCGTATCCTCCCACACTTGATTGTAACTGTGTACATCGGAAGCGAGCGACTCTGGTGTTTGATTCGAACGGCGTGATCCACCCCCAGTTGTGATACATTTTAAATCCTAATATGCCAGCTCACATATTGTATTTATACTATCTGGAAAAGCGCGCTGATCAAAATTTTGCCGCAAGCCGAAAACCTAACGATTCTGTATTTTTTAAGTAACGTATTTAGTCGCTTGTAAGCTAGGTGGCAAGCAAAATTAAATACAGAGATCTTAGCAGCTAGTTATGTTAATAATGTAAAGGGACGAAATGGCAACGGTTTGCAAGAAAACTACAGTCCCGAGTTGTCTTTTGAGCAGAAAAAGCTTTCGTGTCGCCTTGCACGGGGGGGTGGGGGCAGTCTCTCTGGCGAGAGAAAGCAACACACCTCTGCAGGCAAGTTCCAGCAACGACGAGGTGTTTTTTTCTTCGAGGGTACCGTTATGTTATGGAACAGGCATCATTCTGAAACCCCGTTCCACCCCACCCCCCCCTTAAAAAAAAAGTCCTTGAGAGGAGGGAGAAACCATGGGAACAGACTGGGGTGAAATTGAGAATCTCAAGTTACAAATTATTACTGCAATCAGCAAAAGAAGATCTCACTGAGGCAATTCTCATTTATTTTGAGTCTCGGTTGCACATTTTTTATTGCGTGATACTTTCGACCACCTTGGATTATCTTTAGACCTAACAAGGGAACCTCTCCATCGCACCCCCCTCAGATTTAGTTATAACTTGGCACAGTGGATAGGCCTTGATATACTGAACATAGATCAATTGAGAAAACAGGAAGAAGTTGTGTGGAACTATGAAAAAAATAAGCAAAATATACAACCTGAGTAGTTCATGGGAAGATAGGCAACATCAAGGATAGTGTGAGCTCAGGAGCGCCGTGGTCCCGTGGTAGCGTGAGCAGCTGTAGAACGAGAGATCCTTGGTTCAAGTCTTCCCTCGAGTGAAAATTTTACTTTCTTTATTTTTGCATAGTTATTATCTGTCCGTTCGTTCATTGACGTCTCTGTTCACTGTAATAAGTTTAGTGTCTGTGTTTTGCGACCGCATCGCAAAACCGTGCGATTAGTAGACGAAAGGACGTGCCTCTCCAATGGGAACCGAAAACATTTGATCGCAAGGTCATAGGTCAACAGGAAAACACATCTGATATATTCTATACGACACTGGTGACGGCATGTGCGTCACATGACTGGAATATGTTTTCGACCCACCTAACTTGTACACTTGGCGAATGGCTAAAAAGATTCTTCTACCTTGCCCGATTTAGGTTTTCTTGTGGATGTGATAATCACTCCCAAAAAAGTGATGAAAGCATAAGAGTTTGTTACATAAACTGAAAAAAAAAATTAAACTTTTCACTCGGTGGAAGATTTGAACCAAGGACCTTTCGTTCCGCAGCTGCTCACGTTACCACGAGACCACGGCGCTCCTGCATTCCGATTGTCCTTGATATTACATATCTTCCCATGAACTACTCAGTTTGTATATTTTGCTTATTTTTTTCATAGTTCCACACAACTTCTTCCTGTTTTCTCAATTGATCTGTGTTCAGTTTTTCAAGGCCTATCCACTGTGCCAAATTATAACTAAATCTGAGGGGGGTGCGATGGGGAGGTTCCCTTGTAAGTAGTGGCGTCAGTAACCCGAAGTGTCTACTTAGAATCTCATATCAGATTACTCTGAGCGTGCTTTTATGTGATATGAAGTTCTGGACAGACAAGACTGGTTGCTGACACTCTTGCTTGGATCTGAATATCATCCAAGGAGTTCGAAATGTGACATGTAATTAAAAATGTGTAACTGAGTGTGAAGAAGGAATGAGAATTACTGTAAATATTTACAGAATAGCTGAATCTCGAGGAGATCAATACGTCGGGCGTAGTGAAAATGATTCTTATTAAAGAGAGACGTATTTGATGAATAATACATGATAGTCAACATATGCTACAAGGAGAGATGGTCTAACCTGTGGTGGGGAATCTAGCTAACGCCGACTGCTCAAATTCAAAATCGTGCAGTGTAGTGTGACACGGACATCAGCTGAAGCTTTCGGCAGGACTTCTCGCTCTTAGCGCCAGCTCCTCCATATTGGCCGAGTAAAGGTTGCACACAAGTGCCGTAGCACACGTTAAGGAGTACCTAGGTTTACATGTATGGGCATTCTGCTGCGATTTATTTACTTACATGGCTTTCATCCTCTCAGAATTGGCTCCTTTCCCAACGTCAGACCAAGCTGTTTCTGTCTTGTTAGGTTTATCTGCCAGGTCGACTGTCCAGTCGAGAATTTTCCGCCTAAAATGTATTCTGTCTGATATATCAACTTGTGTTATTTCTGCTTACTTGAGGTCTTCTTTCGCTGCACCGATCGATTTAAGTGTTTCAATTTTAGATTTACTGTCGGTTTAACTGAATTTCACGACCTGTCCAGTTAACCTGTTTGGTCACATGCTTTTAATTTCCACAGAGAATTTTAGTATGCGTTCTCTATATGCAAATAAGCGATGGTATACTTTTCAATTTGTTGATTTATTGTAAGTCTGCTTGTTCCTTATTCAGTATAATTTGAACAAAAATTTTTCCAGTTTACTTTTCGTTATCTCTTTCGGATGTCTTTAATGTTTTACTTTCTGTTTAAAATGAGTGTTCCAACGTCATAAACACACTGATTTGATGGCTGTCCTGTACGGACTCAGTTTCGTGTATTTGGGCATGCTTTTTTTTTTGGTTTTTATAGATATCTAGTGCAAGACTAAAAGCTGTTTTCATTTTGCGACAGCGAATTTCGTAACCAGTCCATTTCTGTCCAGTTTCCTGAATTGTTTCGCCCTAACATTTAAAATAAGAAACGATGTTGATTTTCTCGTATTTAGTTTTGTACGTCAAGTAGTTGCTAGATATGTATTTTAATGTTTCACATACTTGGGGTCCTACTCTTTCTTCTCTGTCGGTGAGCGTTTCTATTTGCTTGAGGACTGTTGCAGTGTCCTGACACAGAACAGCCATTTTGACAGCAAAAGCTAAGTAGTCGATCGTGATATTGGTCCTTCCTAATTGGATTGGTTCTTCAATTTCTGCCTCTGATTTCAGTTTTCGCGATTGTTGAAATACTTTTTCTGGGACTCAGATGATAGGTACCAAAGAGAGTCACTCCTCTCGTCTCTTTTCTGTTTTAACTTCAAAATGTTCCGAAATTTTTCCCCTTAATTTTGCCTTACATTCCATAATATTTAGTTTTTCGCTAATAGCTGCATTGGTTTTGAGGTCCACACCTTGTTCTTTCTGAATCTGGAAGAGATCCTTACTGCCTAATGCGTCATAAGTTTTTTTTTAGTGTAAGAAAGTATGAACTACTTTTATGTTACCAATATTTTAGTCCCTGAGAACTAGTTTCAGAATTGAAATATTTCTGTGCAAGGTCTATTTGGTCTGAGAATAGCCTGATATTCACTAATTTTGTATTCAAGTTGTTGTGCACGGCCAGGAAACAGCAAGGTAGAATTTTGCATCGAATCGGAAGAAGGGAATCCCTCTAAAATTTTTTACGTCCATGTTGTCTCCCTTCTATGTATAATATCAATGCAGTTTTTCAGCCAACCCGAATTTTATCAGGTTGCCAAATGTTTTGCATGATCTGCGTAATTTTTTAAAACGTTTTTTAGGTAGCTGATTTCAGGAGTTCTACAACTCCGTCTTCACCAGACGCTTTGTTATATTCTAATCTTTTAATTTCCCTACCAATTTCGTCATGTGATGTTTTGAATCTGGATTGGTTTTTACGGAAATGACTGGCAGAAAAATTGGTGTGGGTTCGGGGCAATTTAGTTGCTTGAAACATTTATAATGTTCTCTACACGTTTCCTGGTTGTTAAGCGCCAGTTACCCATTTTACTTCTTGAAGTAGAGACATTGTCACTGGTATCCATTTAGTTTTGTTTCATAAAAAAATTGCTGGTAGTGTTTTCTTGAAAGTTTTTCTGTTTTATTACTTCTAAGATGTTTTTGTCAGTACAGGCCAATACATTTATTTAAATAACTAAACTTTGATGAATTTTTACTGTAACTCATTGTACGAAAGTTTAATCATAACCTGAGAGTTACCAGTTCACAACATATGCCTGCGAAAGTTAATTCTCTGTTATGACGTAAATATAAAGAGCAACGCAATTTATTTATTTATTTCTTTTGTAGATAGGCAGTATTTCTTTTTGTCGTATTAGAAAGTTATCTGTTCACTTGCAACAGGACGTTAGTTAAATTGAATGTAAGAAACTATCGGCGAGAGTGGAAACGAAACGGCGCTTAAGCAACAGCGAAGCTGAAACTTTAACAGCCAATACATACACAACTGCAGAAAAGTCACGTAACTACACGGTATGCAGTTCATATTTGTTAGCAAGTGCTGTTATTATGATCATCAGAGAATTAGATGGGTGAAGTTATCTCTGTGTAAATAATTGTTAAATAAATGTAAATAATAATTATTATAATAAGTAAAAAACCGCCTTCGTCACAAATCGCGATTTTTATTTCATGTAAGAAGCGTTTCAAGCGTTTGGCGCTGATTTTCAGGTGCCTCGTTAGTCTACATCATTTTTTGAATTTAGTTTACTAACCATCTGTTCCTGGCAAGAGTTAAGGAGTTTTTAAGGACGATATGAGTGGATATACGTAACCACTGCTGAAAACTGACTAGTAGTAACCTAAATTCAAAACTGATGTCGGCTGATCTACGGGGGTAATCCCGAAAGTAAGGTCTCCTATTTTTTTATAAGTACATAGATCTGTTTATTTCTACAATGGTTTACATCAGTTTACACCCTGAACATTTAGCTATTTTTCGACATAATCACCATTTCTGTCGATGCATTTTTGTAGACGCTGTGGCAGTTTTTGTATGCCCATGTCATACCAACTCACCGCCATGCTGTTCAGAAAGTTATAAACCTCTTCTTTCACCACGTCGTCGGAGCTGAATCGCTTTCCGGCAAAATGTTCTTTTAACCTAGGGAACAGGTGATAGTCACTGGGAGCCAAGTCAGGACTGTATTCCTCTTCTCCGGTTCTGAATTGACCGTTTGAGTTTTTTCAGAGTCTCGCAGTACCTGTCAGCGTTAATTGTGGTCCCAGCGATTCAGCTCCGACGACGAGGTGAAACAAGAGGTTCATAACTTTCTGAACAGCATGGCGGCCAGCTGGTATGACATGGGCATGCAAAAACTGCCACAGCGTCTACAAAAATACATCGACAGAAATGGTGATTATGTCGAAAAATAGCTAACTATTCAAGCTGTAAACTGATGTAAACCATTGTAGAAATAAACAGGTCTATGTGCTTATAAAAAAATAGGCGACCTTACTTTCGGGATTACCCTCGTAGCATCAGAAGATGAGTCACCAGGACTCGAAATGCATCGCGCACTCAAATAAAATCGCAATTTGAAACTAAACAAAGTGAGACAGTCACGGTTGCAACATTGACCGCAATGAAGTAACTAACCATCATTAATGAAGTGTACGGTCTGCTGAATATTCTAGATGACAAACCTATTGTTTAGCGGTAATAAATATAGCTGACGTATCTTTTCGGTATATGTACCGCTTGAAAATGATTAACGGCCGTAACTTCCGCGAAACGTCCTTAAGTGAAGGCTGGTATAAGGCAGATAAGGTGCGTAACACACACTTTTAGTCGAATGTAGCCGATCAATAGCGCTGCTGATGCCTCATGGTGTCTCATCCTCCCTGCGGCCCTACCCTAGTCTCTGCGGAGGAAACAGAAGGCCACGGAAGGGAAATAATGGTTGTGGAGTAGCAAGCAGAGAGAGAAAGATGGAGGGGCGGAGGGGGGGAGGGAGGCCGGCCGGCCCGAGCGGAATTCGGTGGCGGCGCACCTGGCCAGGCGATTTATCTGCGGCTGAGCCGGCACGGGGGCGGTGGGGGCGGCGCAAGATGACGGACGCCGCCCCCGCTGCCGCCGCCGGCGCCGGTGGCAGACGGATGACCCGCGCCAAGCAGCCCATTCCGGCCGCCGGGCACGTCCGCGGGGGCCGCCGCCCCCACCCCAGCAGCGCCGCCGCCGGGGGCGGCAAGAAAAGTGGAGGCCGCTTTAATTAATCGGGAGTCCTCGGGCGGGACGTGGGGGCGGCGGCGGGGGCGGCGTGGTGACGGCTGCAATAAGACGGGGGCGGCAGGTGGCGCGCGCGGTCTGGGTGCTCGCCCCCCTCTGCCCCCCCCCCCCCCCCCCCCCGGGACGGGCCTGGTCTTCCGATATTACGGCTCTGATACATACCACTGCGTAGATACCATAGTTCCATGAAATTGTCAGATATCAGGATATTTCGGCCTAAGTACTGGACATCGTCAGGTTAAAAATAACATTTGTGTATAGAGTTTGCTGCTTTAGCTACTATTGCTGCTGCTGAATAAGGGTCTGAAGAGACTAAACATCTACGGCCTCTCTTAATACTCATTAGGGGGGTGATCTCCGCATCTCATCTCTCTGTAACTGTTAGGCTGGCGCATAAGCTCGTATCATTTTTGTTTTGTGTATTGGTTTTCCAGTGGCTAATGGTTTATTTATCGACTGTCATTTTTGAATTATAGTTCACTGTTGCTATTTGAGTTCAGATATTGCCATGTTGAGGTAGTGAGTGGAGCGGTGGGAGTTAGTAAGTGGACTGCCGAGTGGAGAAATCGGAACATTTCCACCATGTTCTTCTGTTAACAGTTCAGTAGAGAGGTGACAGCAGCAGTGGCAGCCAGAAACATTTGGGCCACTGGACAGAGCATGGCAGCAAGTGGTTTTCTCGTTTTCAGGAGGATCTTTTTGACATTAGTGACTCTCCAGGTTCAGAAACGCCTTCGAGGTTCGATGATGCTCATTTAAACGCGTTAATACTCAATGATCCACTTTTTTTTTTACTCGAGCACTGGCAAATTTGATGAACTGTGAGCATTCCACCATCGTGCGATATTTGCATGCTGTGGGGAAGGTTCAAAACTCGGGTATACGAATACCGGATGCTCTAAGCCAAAATTTCAAAAATCAGCGGGTGGCCATATGTCAATCTCTACTTGCTCACCATCAATACGCTCGTGAACAACATCGACCACTCCTGTCCTATATCGTTAGTAGTGACGAGAAATGGTGTCTTTAATCCAACATAAGGCACAGAAAGGAATGGTTGAGCCGCAAACAAAGCAGGAATTCCCCATACAAAGACCTGCAAGTACCCACAAAAGATAATGTTATGCATCTGGTGGAACAGGAACAATTTAGTGCTTCCTGGATGTTTAACCATGAGTTGTCAACAACTGGGACGCCTTTCAGAAGCAATCCAAGGACAGCGACCAGGAAGACAGCATGAGGTGATTCTGTTAAACGGTAACGCCCGCCCGCATTTTGTTAGATTCACAAAAAGCGCTATACGGGGGATGGGTTGGAAAGTCATTCCGCAGCCATCTTCTTCATGTGATCTTCGGCCCTCTTGCTATCTCCTTTACAGTTCCCTATCGACACAGCCTTTAAGAAACTTCCTTTCGGGCTGAGTTGCTTGCCTCACGTCCACGCAGTTTCTACAGTCGTGGAATCAAGAAGTCGGCAAAATGTTGTAAAAGTTGAAGGAGAATTTATTATTGGTGACTAAAGTCTCAGTTATATGTAGTGTTCATTGAGCGTATGGTAATCCGCTGCGTATTTATGCACCTAGCTAATAGAATCAATCCTATGTTCAAGTGTGAGAACGTTTTTTCAACGTTTCAGCAACTTGTAAATGAGGACGTGTGTATCAGCAAGCTGTTCACCTAGTGGAACGTGGGAAACCATCTAAAAACAACATCCAGACTAGCCAGATTACCAGCTCTCGTTAATCTGCGAAGCGAATTCCATCCCAGCCAGGTACATATCCCAGTGTCCCGGAAGCTGCTAGTTAAGGCTCTCGGCTATCCAGGCGGGCAGACAGTTTGCTATCATCCTTCTACCCTGTAGTAGGAACCTTACCAAAGTTTCATTACTGTTTAGCTTCAACCTATTTTGGCATATTCTCCATCTCCATGTGTCAGTAACTTGAGTCACTCACTGCAAAGCTGCAGTAAAGTGAAAATACCTCGCTCATGGGGTTCAGTATCGATTAGGTGCAGCAGTTGTAAGGATCACGAAGGTTACCGCAAGCTTTCGTTCGTCATTCAGTCGCTGGGCTTGAGGTGATGACCAATCCTTTCTTGTTGCTAATAGTTGATACATTATTTTTAAGACAGACTTCAAGATTATGGTCTCTGGGTTTTGCTGGGCTTGTGTGATTACCAGTGTCTTCTCGACATGGCGATGCCTAAGATCTTGTCAGCCATATCACCAACCAAACAGCCGGCCGTTGTGGCCGAGCGGCTCTAGGCGCTTCAGTCCGGAACCGCGCTGTTGCTACGGTCGCCGGTTCGAATCCTGCATCGGGCATGGATGTGTGTGATGTCCTTTTAGTTAGGTTTAAGTAGTTGTAAGTCTAGGGGACTGACGACCTCAGGTATTAAGTCCCATAGTGCTCAGAGCCATTTGAACCATTTTTTAACCAATAAAACTTTGAATACGCTCACACAACGTGCGTTTTACGGAATTACGATGTGGGCATCGAAGAACAAATGAGCAATGAAGGACGTAGCGGCCGCCGGGAGTTGAACTCGCTCGTCTATAGTTGCACAACATCGAAAGCGCTTCACAGTCTGGCTGCAGTCCAGGCATCGAATACATGTAACACAGACCGCAGCAACACAAAACGAGGACTCGATTTGTCTTCGAAGTATTGAGTACGGAACTAGAATAATCAGCTCCGCTGACACACCTCACTTCTAATGCCATGGAGCCTTTTTTCCTACGTGTATTTGACCTCATGCTCATATCCTATTTAGTCGTCACAATTTAGGACGTTTCACTAATGAGACGAAGAAACATTTGTTTATTTTGTTACATCAGTATTAATAAAAATTTACGATATTTAACCTAACACCATCTATTACACGGTCGAGCCACAATGTGAGCACTGCTTATGTTCGACGTCAATGTGCAATAAACACTCAAAGACAGCAGGTGGCAGCACTGGCAGAGGAGGGTATATAAAGTTTGTCGAGGGGACTTGCGAAACAGTGCAGTCGTTTTCGTGATGCGTGAATGGAGCGAATTGTCTGACGTCCAACACAGCCTGAGCATTGGGTTTCCGGCCAAGGATGGAAGCATTTCCGAAACAGCTAAGTTTGTAAAATGTTCACGTCCGCCGTGATTAAGGGGAGGTTTACTATCTTTTGGTTCAAAAAATCAATTTTTTTTAAATTGCATTTTTGGATCTATAAAAGTGTTTAGAATCCACCCCTGAAACGGTTTTTCCGAATACGGAACTGAAATGTTTGTTATTCGCGGTTGAACAAAAAAATGGACCTACCTGAAATCGGCCTTTTTCACACACCAGTTTTTTTTTTTTTTCTTTCGGAGGATAAGCTATTGTAACGGTGCTTGGGAGGAAACACACAAAATCCAAACGAAAGTTTGAACGCGTGTGTTTGGGAGTCAGCCACCAAGCATTTGCATTGTGGTGCGAAGACTGTGGATATTGCGACTTTCCTGGCAGTGAGCAGCTTCAACGAAGGGTATTCAGCAATTCTGAAGACCGTGACAACGATGGTCGTAACCGTGGGACTCTATTCGACGCAGTTCGCCTAGCATTCGGACGACCATCGGATTCAAGCAGCCGGAAACGGCTTGTCAGCGGCCGTACGAGCGGCTCTGGAGCAGCGCAGGATGGCCCAGATCGAGCAGAGCGCCCTCTGTGGGGAAGAGGGAGGACTAGTTTATGGACCCGGAATAGCAGACTGAACGTACGTTGCATAATTTTGCATTTATATGTAGTCAACACTTCAAACGCGCATTTCTAGAAATTACGTTTTTTTACCGCTCGGTATGGTAGCTTCAAATCTACTGAACCGATTGGCATGATTCTTTGTTTCGGACGAAGCTAACTAAATTGTCTAGGAGTTTTGCCACTTTTATTCCGATACATCAACTATAAATATTTTTTCTTGGCCGACGAAGTCGAGAAATCGCTGAAAAAACCCTATTTTTATTCAAATGACCTCCAGTTTCTTTCCTACAGTCCAAATAACTTAACCGACGTGCAACTCCTAAAGAATTTTATGTACTTCGCTAACGTCAACTCAGTTTCGATTTCAGACGAGCCGGCTGACCTGTGACATACCGCGCGTGGAGGTCTACATCGAAATTTTGTTTCTTTCCGACGGCACTTCCGCCTTTGCTCTTCGACATTTCCAGTCTAAAAAATTTCAGTTTGTAGAGGAAATATCAATAAACATTTTGACTGAATTTGACATTGATATCAAAACACATCCCGAGAAATAATTCTGAAAGATAATGTTTTTTTCGGGCCAAAGATAGTAAACCTCCTCTTAAAGTGTACCGTGCTTCGCAAAGCCCAAAGCTGGCGCCTAGTCAAATGTGGAGTAACACGGGCCATAGATCACAGGGGTGAGCGACCGGCGAATAGACGCGCAACTGCTGAGAAACTGACCGCCCAGACGAACCGAGGGGCACCAAAACTGTCTCCTCAACTACCGTTCAACAGGCGTTGCTGCAAATGGGCATCAGCAGCAGCCGGCTGGTTCATGTGCCAATGATCACTGTTGTTCAATGGCGACGAAGGCTGAAATTTGCACACCGATTCCGCAAATGGATAACCACCTATCCTTGGCGGTCAAGTCTCCCTGCTACGTACAGTTTGTTTTTCCTCGGCACGATGACATATACCAGCAGGACAATGCAACGTGTCACACAGCTCGTAGTGTACGCGCGCGGTTCGAAGAGCACCAGAATGAGTTCACCTTACTTCTTCGGCCAGCAGACTTCTGGGATTTAAAGTCAGTCGAGCATGTGTGGGACCACCTCGATCGCGCTGCTTGCGGCATGGGTCCTGAACGGAGAAACCTGGCGCAGCTCGTCACGGCACTGGAGCCGGCGTGACTCCACATCCCTGTCGGTACCTCCCACAACCTCACTCACTCTTCTTCTGCACGTCTGAAATCGGTGGTTATTCACGTTTTTGACTGGACAGTGTATCTAATGATTTACCTGCTATTGTAAACAAATTTAAGTAAATCCAAACACAAACAAATTATACGAGGGTCACTCCAAAAGAAATGCACACTATTTTTGTAAAAATACAGTTTTCATTCTGCATGTGTGAAAGTTTTACAGTGTGTAGATACATCCTTCCCGCTTGTTTTCAAACCCAGTTCAACCTGTTCCCGTGAGTGGCGCCGTCATAGCAGGTCTTCGAGATGGCTGCTACACTTGAAGTTCGTCGGAAGCAACGTGCTGTCATAGAATTCCTGTGCCGTGAAAACGAGGCAGTGGGAAACATCCACAAGATGTTGAAAATGGTGTATGGAGGTGCTGCTGCCTATCGCAGTACAGTTAGTCGGTGGGCAAGCAGGTTACGTGATGAAAGTGGGCACGACAATATTGACGATTGTCCTCGCAGCGGCAGGCCTCGTACTGCACACACTCCAGACAATGTGCAGAGAGTTCGCGAAATGGTGACTACTGACAGACGCATCACAGTGAACGAATTGTCACGCTACGTTGGGATAGGGGAAGGAAGTGTTTGCAGAATACTGAAAGTGTTGGCGTTAAAAAAGGTTTGTGCAAGGTGGGTTCCCAGAATGTTGACAGTGGCTCACAAAAAACAAGAAAAACAGTATGCAGCGAACTTTTGGAACAGTACGAGAATGGTGGAGATGAATTTCTTGGAAGAATTCTGACAGGTGATGAAACATGGCTCCATCATTTTTCACCAGAGACGAAGAGGCAATCAACGGAGTGGCATCAGACAAATTCACCCAAGAAAAAATTTCAAAATCACACATTCTGCTGTAAAAGTTAAGGCTACGGTGTTTTTCGATTCCGAAGGACTCTTGCTTGTCGGCATCATGCCAAGTGGAACCATCATAAATTCTGATGCATATGTGACGACACTGAAGAATCTTCAAGCTCGACTGAGTCGTGTTCGACCACATCGGCAAATGCAGGATGTTTTGCTGTTGCACGACAATGCACAGCCAAATGTCAATCGAAAAACCATGGAAGCGATCACAAAACTCGGATGGACAACACTGAAACACCCGCCTTACAGTCCTGACCTGGCTCCATGTGACAATCATCTCTTTGGAAAACTGAAAGACTCTCTTCGTGAAACAAGGTTAGAAGATGATGACTCACTTGTGCACGCTGCCACACAGTGGCTCCAACAGGTTGGTCCAGAATTTTACCGTGCGGGTATACAGGCGCTGGTTCCAAGAGGGCGTAAGGCAGTTGAGAGGGATTGAAATTATATATATTGTTCCTAAAGATGTATCTGCACACTGTAACACTTTCAAACATGTAGAATAAAAGATGGATCTTAAAAAATATAGTGTGCATTTCTTTTGGAGTGACCTTCGTATATACTAAACGTTCAAAATAATACAGAAATACGATTTAACTACTAAACACACGTGGGTAGTCCAGAAAGTAAGTTACATAAGTCGTCCCACGTTACGCACTAAGACCATTGCACAACAAGAACAACCCTTTGTTGGAACAGAGTCCATGCTCCGTGTTTCCTGCAGACACACTTCTGCTATGCTACGGATAACAGCTGCCCCACAGCGTGCGATTGAAATGGGTCGCCAACTACATAGTTTCTCCAAAATTGAAGTACGCCGGATCATACGGTTCTTGTGGGAAAAACTACTAAACTGCCCACAGGTTCAACGTGACATTATTGTGGCATATGAACAAAAATCAATGTCCCGTCCAGCAGTAGTTAAATGGTGCCAACAATTTTACCGAGAGAATATACTCGCAGATGCGAATATGAACCACCTTTGGCTGTATACTGGAATGACAATGAAAATTTGTTCCTCACCGAGACTCGAACCTGGATTTCCCGCTTCAAGCGAGCGGTTGTCCTAACTGCTTCGGCCATCCGAGCACGAATCACGTTCAGAATTCAACTTTTATACCTCGGCATCCCTGTGTCACAACCTGCACTCGTACGGTACGTATATTCCCGTCTAGGAAGGACGTATTTATTTAGAGCAGAGAAACTGACATTGGTGAATACATACGGAATAGCAGTGCCCGTGTTAGTAAGACACAATATGATATACTAACACAAGTACTGCTATTTCAAATTTCGCCGAGGTCGCACAGATGTGTGTCATGCTGATCGCAGCCGGTAGGTGTGGCCGAGCGGTTCTAGGCACTTCAGTCTGGAACAGCGCGACCACTACGGTCGCAGGTTCGAATCCTGTCTCGGGCACCGATTTTTGTGATGTCCTTAGGTTAGTTAGGTTTAAGTAGTTTACGTTCTAGGGGGCTGATGACCTCAGCAGTTAAGGCCCATAGTGCTCAGAGTCATTTGAACCATTTGATGCTGATCGCGAAGCCCAGATCTTGCGTGAAACAGATTTTCCAACGATGTGGACGTTCACATAGGGGTTGTCTAAAGGCTGCGTAATCAACGAGCGGATACTAAACGTTTGGCAGAATGCTCCGACTGTTATTTGAAGAGTTTCGGAGATTATGTCGAAAACCAGTGTCAAATATCTATTTCACTTTGTAGTATAGCACTCATTAAAAGTTATTTGGCCTGCCATAATAAGGTTTAATTTTCTTTTTGAAGTCACCTGCTAGTATAGTAGCCGTGGCATATTTACGTATTGTTGTAAACATACGATACTTCACGTGACATCGTGTTATGTGTATTAACTTACAAGGCATTGTAAGCAAATTAATCAAATATAAAATGAAACGAGTTGAAAATATGATTTGTAAAATAACACCTACCATACATTTAAATTATTACAGAAGTACGATTACATAGCTAGACATATTCCTAGCGTTTATTTCGCGTTTAAAATATTTATTTTGTTTCTTTCTTGAAATTGCTTTGGTATGACCATGACTCTGACATCTATACTGCGCAAGTCACCTCACGATGTGTAGCGCAGGACAATTCCAGGCCCAGAGTATTTCTCCTGCTTTCCATGTTTCGTTCCCTAATGATGACTGTCCGGAAGAACTACATATAAGCGTAAACATAGGCTTCCGTGGTGTCAGTTAAATTCATCTAGGTATGTGGTAGCGTTGTCTACAAGTACACTTCTCCACCATTTCGGCAAGTGTTGCAAATGGTCGTACTCAGGGGGTGGCCGAAACGTTGGAGAGTTCTACACTTTGACATTGCAGTCACATACCCAGAATTTTATTGGCAGCTATCTACATTCTTTCATGTTATCTCCAATTTCTCTAATATTCTCGTTGCTGTTGTTTCGTGACACGTATGTAGGAGGAAGTAATATGGGTACCTGATTCTTCTCAGAAGGTACTCTGTCAGAATGTGAACAGAAAATCTCTCTGTGTGATACATAAGCATTCTGTTCTTTCATCGTCTCATACTGGACTTTGTTGAACATCTCTGCAACCCTGACGCGCTTACATAGCGAAGCTACTCTTCGCTACATCTACTCTGTCTCTTCTGCCAATTGTACCTGGTTCATCTTCCAGATTCATCTTACAAGCTCATTTCGAAACAGTACCCATTTCGATCAACTGATCACTCATGTCCGTAACCGCCAAAGAAACTGGTCCTCCTGCCTAATATCGTGTATGGCCTCCACGATCACGCGGAATTGCCGCAACACGACATGGCATGGACTCGACAAACGTCTGAAGTAGTGCTGGAGGGAACTGACACCATGGATCCTGCAGGGCTGTCTATAAATCCGTATGAGTACGACGGGGTGGAGATCTCTTCTGAACAGCATTTTGCAAGGCATCCCAGATATGCTCAATAATATTCGTGTCTGGGGAGTTTGATGGCTAGCGGAAGTGTTTAATCTCAGAAAAAATGTTCTTGGAGCCAGTCTGTAGCAATTCTGGACGTGTGGGGTGTCGCATTGCCAAGCTGGAATTGTCCAAGTCCGTCTGAATGCTCAAAGCACATGAATGGATAGATCAGACAGGATGCTTACGTGCGTGTCACCCGTCAGGGACATATCTAGACATGTCAGGGGTCCCAAATCACTCTAATTCCGCACGCTCTACACCATTACAGAGCCTCCACCAGCTCGAACAGTCCCCTGCTGACATGCAGCGTTCATGGATTCATGAGGTTGTCTTCATACTCGCACACATCCATCCGCTCGATATAATTTGCAACGAGACTCGTCCGTCCAGGCAAAATGTTTCCAGTCATCAACAGGCTAATGTCCGTGTTGAGGGACCCAGGCGAAGCGTAAAGCTTTGTGTCGTGCAAGCGAGGGTACAAGAGTGGGCCTTCGGCTCCGGAAGCCCATATCGATGATGTTTCATTGAATGGTTCATAAGGTGACACTTGTTGATGGCCCAGCATTGAAATCTGCACCAATGTGCGGAAAGGTTGTACTTCTGTCACGCTGAAAGATTCTCTTCAGTCGTCGTTGGTCGCGTTCTTGCAGGATCTTTTTCCGGCCACAGCGATGTCGGAGATTTGATGTTTTACCCGATTCCTGAAATTGATGGTATACTTGTGAAATGGTCGTACGAGGAATTTCCCACTTCATCGCTGCCTCACTACATCGTTCGTGAGCCGACTAGAACACTACATTAAAACTCACTTAAATCTTGATAACCTGCCATTGTAGCAGGAGTAACCGATCTAACAACGGCGCCAGACACTTGTGTTACACGGGCATGGCCGACTGCTGAGCCGTATTCTGCCTGTTTACATATCTCGGTATTTCAATGTGCATGCCTATACCAGTTTCTTTGGCGCTTCAGTGTATAATGTCGTTAACAAACCTGACACTTTTATTTCTTCTCTCTGAATACTAAAGTATTAAGAGTGTCTTAAAAGGCACGACGATCATTTGTATTCCCTTCAGCGGCGCAGCTGTCGCGCCTAGTATTCCGTGCCCCTCTTGCATGCAAAACGGAATATGGCAGGGGGTGCTTCCCACATAGCTCGCGTCTCTAATTATTCTGGGTCCGTCCGAAATTTGTCTCCGGAATTCTGAAGGGATCTTCAGCGTGCGTCCCTGCTTGCCTGCCGAGAGACAGTCGAGACGAGGAGGAGGTGGTCCCTCACTGTTTTCAGTACACCAGGCGTACGTAAGGGACATACTCATGTCGTCCCATGCTAATACTATTACGCAACAACAATGATGCATTGTCATAAGAGAGTTAATGTACCGGGTTTCCTGCAGACATAGTTTTGCTGCATACGAATGCCAGGCGCGTCGTAAGTGTGCGAGTGAAACGGTTCGGCAACTGAAAACGTACTCCTCAGTTGAAGTGCTCGAAACAATTGATTCTTGAGAGCAAAACGCCTAAATTGCACGTAGATTCACCTCGAAATGCTGGCAGTATACGGCCCAAAGGCAGTGTCGCATCCGGTCTTAGTAAAACTGTACCAACAATTTGACCAAGGCCACACGGATGTACGTCGGAGTACCAAAAAAAACTGGGATTACTTTTTTAAATCCTATGTATTTTCAAATTGTTTGCAAAACAACCTTATCTCCTTCAAAATACTATGAACTACAACTAGTACATTTGTCCTACTGGTGCTTCCACTCTTCGAAGCATTTTTTGTAGTCGTCTTTAGAAATGGCTGACAGCTCGCCCCTCGTTTTTCTTTAGACTTCTTCAATGTTGTCAAATCGGTGTCCTTCCGTACCCCTTTTCACGCTTCGAAATAAAAAAAAAAGGTCGCACAGAGTCAGGTGAGGCGAGTAAGGTCCGTGGGGCAGCGGAACCATGCCATTTTTAACCAAAAACTGTGTAACACAGATGGCTGTGTGCGCAGGTGCGTTGTCCTGGTGGAAAAATCAGTCTCCTATCTGCGGCAAATTGGGTCTTTTTTGACGAACACTGTTGCGCAATCTTCTTAAAACTCGCAAAGGACGTTCTCACCTGGAGTAATGAACTCTGAGTGAACCACACCTCCGACATCAAAAAAGCAAATCAGCATTGTTTTGAAGATTGATTTGACCTGAAAACGTTTTTTTTGGACGGGGTGACGATGACATCTGTCTTTGGCTTGACTGTTGCTTTGTTTCTGGGTCGTGACAGAAAATTTGGATCAGTTTCAGGCTGTTGTTTCAAGGCACGACATGTTTCAACGCGAGGTTCCTTTTGATTGTCAGTCAGAATCCGAGGAGCAAACTTGGCAGCAACACTTTTCATTCCCGTATCTTCCGTTAAAATGCGTGGAACCGAGATCCATGATAAGCCACTAATCTCTGACAGTGGATCAATTGTCTGTTGATGGTCTCTGAGCACAAGCTCTCCAACTATTTTCAATATCTTCGTCGTTTTGGGTGGATTATGGACGTTCTGAACGGGGTTTGTCGTCAATCGACATGTCACCATTTTTAAATCGAGCAAACCACTCGCACAATTGAGTTCTTCCCATGATGTCATGTTGGTGAGCTCTTTTCAAAAAATGGTTCAAATGGCTCTCAGCACTATGGGACTTAACTTCTGAGGTCATCAGTCTCCTATAACTTAGAACTACTGAAACCTAACTAACCTACAGACATCACACACATTCATGCCAGACGCACGATTCGAACCTGTGACCGTAGCGGTCGCGCGGCTCCAGACTGTAGCGCCTAGAACCGCTTGGTCACTCCGGCCGGCGAGCTCCTTTCAACATTAAAACAGTTTCATCAGCATTTTTTCTGAGTAGAAGACAAAATTTAACAGCTGCACGTTGTTCACTTAAACTCGCCATTATAAAAAACGAAACGAGAACACAACAGCGCTAGCAACAACAATCACTGCAGATGAACAGAGCAAGAAAGGTCGACAACACAGGCGGCGCTGAACTGGCAGTGGGTTGCGCTGTACGCGCCTAGCGGCAGAAATGCGTACTACAGAAGCTCTGCTCTCGCCAATGTCATTCCGTTTTTTTGGGGGGAGGGGATATCCCCCGTAAAAATGACATTAATTGGGAAGTTCAGATCCTGCACCATGCGTATTCCATCTTTTCTGTAAGGTGAAAGAACATGCGAGTCGAAGAGATTTTACATTCGATGAAAACGTTCATACAGCTGTTCTCGAGTTGCTCCGTGACTCAGGACCGGATATCTGTCGTAGAGGAACTGAAAGACTGTACTAAGCTGCTGCCAGCCCGCCCCCTTCGGAGGGAATCGAAACTCAAGAAAGGGGAAAAAAAACTGAAATAACGTGCCGACCGTTGTTTATAGAACCTTGGTAACTGTGCTGAAAAACAGCGTCGTGTCATGTTGACGTGTATTGCAAAATGTAATGAAAGTTACTTGACCTTCCCTAATAATATGTAACTTTTGGAAGTCCCCTCGTGTAGGTGGAAATGATGGAACTGTGTTTTGCACCAAAAGATTTTTCAAAAGGAATCGCGGTAAAGGGTGAAGAACCACGGGTCACAGGCACACGATTATTTTCGTCAAGGAATACATGCTGTGTGAAAGGACGTTTGTAAGTTCTGGATGTTAGTGGACTGCGTTAGTCACGCTACGATACGCAGTTTCTCGTTAGTTGTTCTGCTGCCAAGCCTTCATTGTCCTCTACAGGTTGCGGTTATTCACGTGTGAGGTTCTGTAGCCAGTGTAGACAACGAATTGTTTCAGCTCAGTAGCGTAATTATAATAAATTAATTAAATACACCGAAATGAAATGAAATGAATGAGATAAATGGGAATAAGGTCAATGATGATGTTAAGTGACACGCAGGGGGGAACCTACAATGGTAGACCATACGTGTAGCCTGTACAAAAGATGAGTAGGTCGCAAGGAGACAAGTCATTAACTGAATACAAAATAACTTTATTGACCCATCGTCAGATAATCTGTGAAAAATAGAACATTACACATAAGTATACATGAAATAATAAACCGTTACAAAACCAATATGCACAATTCTTCTAAACATAAATGATGATGATGATGATGATGCTGTTTCGGATTGTGGGGCGCTCAACTGCGCGGTTGTCAGCACTCATACAAATTCCCAGCCTTTACTCAGTCCAATCTCACCACTTTCATGAATGATGATGATGATGATGATGATGAAACGATGAGGACAATACAAGCACACGGTCTTCTCGAGGCAGGGGAAAATCCCTGTCTCCGCCAGGAATCGAACCCGGGACCCCGTGCTCGGGAAGCGAGAGCGCGACCGCGAGACGACGAGCTGCGGACTGTAAGCATAAAGGCACATACCCTGGCACTCAAAGTAACCAATGGGCTTGATAGTTACGTGATATTAACGTAATCAGCATGAATATATTGGACAAGAATCCTAAATTGAATAAAGAGTAAATAAATAAACAGCTGACGTAACGTGAATGGCTATTTTACAGAACAGTACAGCGTCATCCATCTCGGCAAAAACTTTATTATGAATAACAGTAAATAAGTAGAAGTTTTCAAAGTTTATAATAGGAACATAAAATAATATTCAAAACTAAAGGTGTTTTTTAAAAAATCTACTGCGTGTACAAAACATACACTTCTTTATTACCTGAAACAACATGGCATCTTCTAAGCAATTTATACTTTTAAAAAATCTTTTGCTCTGAAGATTACTATCTCTTTCTACTGCAAATTTGAAATATTGCACTGAATTATTGTCATTCCTAATAAAGTGATTAGAATAATTTATGGGGCTCATAGTCGCAAATCTTGCTGGCATCTGTTTAAAAGGTTAGGAATTCTTACATCAGCCTGACAAAACATTTACTCAGTAACGAAATTCGTTGTCAACAACATGGCCCAGTTTAAAAACAACAGAGGTTCCAATGGTTCAAATGGCTCTGAGCACTATGGGACTCAACTGCTGAGGTCATTAGTCCCCTAGAACTTAGAACTAGTGAAACCTAACTAACCTAAGGACATCACAAAGATCCATGCCCGAGGCAGGATTCGAACCTGCGACCGTAGCGGTCTTGCGGTTCCAGACTGCAGCGCCTTTAACCGCACGGCCACTTCGGCCGGCAACAACAGAGGCATTCATGAAATGAAGACTTACACTATCCTTTACTTGACCTATTTTTGGCACAGGAAGGGGTAAAACATGCTGCTGTAAGAATTTCCGATAAACTTCCAAATGAAATAAATTGTCTAACAGACAGCAGTAATGGTTTCAAAAATATATTGAAACCGTATCTGCTTTACAACTTCTTCTATACCATAGATGAATTCTTGGATAGGAATAAATAAATCTATAGGTATAATATACGCATTTTTTTAACGTTAAAAAAAAGTTGATTCATGTGTGCATTTGATTCATGTGTGCATCTCTTATTCACTTGACACTTTCTATGTCGTTACGGTTACCGCGGGACTGATCAATGGAACACGTAACTAACTAACTGACTAACTAACTTCTTTCGTCAAGCCTGAGTGCGCTGTAACATCCATAGCCGTTTACGTGACGCCATCTGGTATTAAATTTTATTTACTTTGTACCCAGGTCAGGATTCTCATGCAGTCTCTTCACGTTGGTTACGTTAGTATTATCAGGTTCACTGGTTACCTACAGCGCCAGCGTGTGTGCCTAATGTTTACACGTCTAGAAGAACTGTGCATAATGGTTCTGTAGCTGTTATTTAATGCATAGTTATGCGTAATGTTCTATTTTTGAACCATTACTTGCGCCGGCCGGTGTGGCCGAGCGGTTCTAGGCGCTTCAGTCCGGAACCGCGCTGCTGCTACGGTCGCAGGTTCGAATCCTGCCTCGGGCAGGGGTGTGTGTGATGTCCTTAGGTTAGTTAGGTTTAAGTAGTTCTACGTCTAGGGGACTGATGACCTCAGATGCGAAGCCCTATACTGCTTAGAGCCATGTGAACCATTTGAAACATTATCTGATGATGGCATACGGCGAAATGTATCATTTTGGATCAACAGTCATTTTATATTCTGTTAATGGCTTGCGACCTATTCAGCTTTCTACAGGCGACGTATATGGCTTGAAATGAGACCAATGTAAACCGTTTGGATGTGAAAGAGCTATGTAAAACTTCCGTAGCAGCAGCGAAAGCTTTTCAATATGGTAATCTGTGGCCGGAAACCACATTTTCATGTAATTTGAATTTCTGCTCTACATTTATGACGGCAAGCAAGTGTGCCGTTTCGGACTTCTGGAATTTGACCGAGTGTTCAGGAGATGGCGCCGAACATGGAGAAGGGGGATGGGGGTGGAGGGGACCGAACCTGGAAAATCACACGGAACAGCAAACTCACAAACTCAACGCCAGAGTCATCCACGATGTTTATTTTACCTTCTAACTCACCTACTTGTGTCACTGCGATGTTATCTTCATTTCCTTATCTTTTCATGGACAAGGTGATTTCACATGTTTCGGCAAACAACGTCCAGCAATTTCTATCACAGTATGCCCTCTGTATTATCCGCGTAAGTGTGCAGTCAAAAATTGTTTTCGAAGTCTATTTTCATTCAGTCTTCCTACTTATACCTACCATCTGTTCCTGTTGAGACCTATTTTCTTGTGCATTCCATCACCTAGTAATTCATTCCTAACGTCTTTATTTCTTAACACTACGAGGAAATCTCATTTCCGCAGCCTGGAACATCTCGTATCCTTTTGCGTGGGGAAGTAGGTTTCAGATCTATAGAGCATAATATATACTGCCATGACTTTGTAACAACACTAAATCTGGGCGTCTTTCGAGGCCTTTTTTTCGTTTTTTAGCGTATTACCTAACTGTTACAAAGACTATGTCAAACCTTAAGAGCCGCACGGGATTAGCCGAGCGGTCTGAGGCGCTGCAGTCATGGACAGTGCGGCTGGTCCCGGCGGAGGTTCGAGTCCTCCCTCGGGCATGGATGTTTGTCCTTAGGATGATTTAGGTTAAGTAGTGTGTAAGCTTGGGGACTGATGGCCTCGGCAGTTGAGTCCCATAAGATTTCACACACATTTGAAAATTTTTTATTGTGTGTGTGTGTGTGTGTGTGTGTGTGTGTGTGTGTGTGTGTGTGTGTGTGTGTGTTTGTCCTTAGGATAATTTAGGTTAAGTAGTGAGTAAGCTTAGGGACTGATGACCTAAGCAGTTAAGTCCCATAAGATTTCACACACATTTGAACATTTAAATCTTAAGTTCCCATTTTCGATTTCATAGTCGAAATTCCCTCCTATGTCATCCATATCAAAATTAGATCGAACGAGAGGCACTGTTGTCAGTTAATGTTCTCTTGAAAATCTTCTAAATAGGTAAAAGAGTCCGTTTCCCCTACATTGATGTGACAGTAACGTCCTGCTTCAGAAGTCGTTTCCCACATTACATTAATTCACTGATGTACAGGTCGATAGAAAGCATACAGGCTGCTTTTCATCCCTTTCGAACCACTCTATGCTTCCTCTCCCCTCGAACATTTCCTGCTAAACACAGTTCTTCTAGCTATGAAAAAAAAGCAAACAAACAAGAAAATAAATAAAAAAAAACCTCACCACCGTTACTGCTCCAGGCTGCAATATATTTTTTCACCGGTCTTCTTTGCTTTTTATGCATATAATATGAAACTGCAGGTTTATCCGAGAGGTTTTACACTTAAAGAACCGAGTTATGACCGGAGACATTAATTTTGTTCTCGTTGGCTAACGAAAATTCATTCGTGGACATTTTTCTTACTTTAACCGCTACCGCTACTAGCCCCGCTTGTCCTTTTTTCCCCTCTCCCCTCCCCCGTTTCCACCCCGCCGCACCACGACCCTGCCCGGTTCTGCCGGGCTTCGGCTCGCGGCAATCCATTTCTCTCGGCCCTTCCGCTATCTCGAAACGCATCTACAAATATCGCGCTGTAACCAGCACGACTTCCGCCTGCGGCTGACCTCAGCCAGACCGATGGGATTCTTATTGGGAGTGCGAGGTTCCGACTCACAGTTCATAGGTCCTCATATAGACTTCCCGGAGATCAGTTTCCATCCAAGCCATTTCTCACGATGGAACGAGCGTTTAACAGAGTTTAAGAATCGACGTCCGTTAGAATTCTGCTATGTCGCTGTCGCCTGGCACACAGCCGTTCACACACATTTCACATCTAACTGCCAGTTACTCCGCTTGCGTGTCAGTACTGCTGCTTGTGTATTCAAGACCTTTCCTGTTACGGCTCGCGAGGCTGAGTGCGCCCCATCCCAAATCTTGTCAAGTATGAATATTCCGTGGGGTTTCCTGCCAGTAGAACAGGGATCTCCAAAAACTTTACCGGAAGGGCCAACCTGCCTCTCCCAGTAAGTCCCAAAGGGTCAAGACCTAGCTATACTTCTCTTGACGCCTGATGCCCTAGTATTGCCCGGAACTCATCGGTACAATTCAGATATTCTCGTGACGTCTACCACTGCTGCAGATTATCTGATGATGGACTACGCCGAAATGCATAGTTTTGGATCACTAAACTCATTTTGTAGTCAGTTAATGACTTGCCACCTTGCGACCTTCTCAGCTCTCTACAGGCGACATATATGACTTGAAATGAGACCAATGTACCTCCATAGAAAGAGATACGTCGCCCTAATTTCGAATTATTTGCTAAGACGATTCTTTTAAATATGTTTCAGGCTGGTCGGTTTGTTGGCATTCTTCTGTAGCACCACATTTCGAAAACTTCTATTCTCTTCTTGTCTAAACTATTTATCGTCCACGTTTCACTTCCATGCTTGGCTGCACTCCATACAAATACTTTTAGAAACGACTTCTCGACACTTAAATCTATTCTCGATGTTAACAAATTTCTCTTCTTCAGTAACGCTTTCCTTGCCATGCCAGTAACCAGTTAGAAATCTATAAAATAAGTCTGATAACGAAGAGGGATGTACAATAAATCATGTATTCTTTAACATATTCCTTCCCATCCTTTCCTAATCCGATGGGAGTGATGGCATTGCTGTTTGCCCCCCCCCCCCTCCCAACCAGCAAACCAACCACCACACCGACCAAGCTTAAACATATTTAAAAGAATCTTCTTAGCAAATGATTCGAAATTAGCGCGACGTATCTCAGTCTATGGAGGTACAGAGTCCCTGGATAACTGCTACGTTTTGATAACAAAGGGAGAATTCATTCCGTAAATATCTGCTTTCGCGAGGTTCTTGCATCAGTACTAAAAAACACGATTTCATTAATACTGACAAGTTGTGCGGTAAATAGAAACCCTTTTAACTGGCAAGACAAAATACGTGTCTTACATACACATTTACTGACACAAAACTCAGAGACTGCTTTTATTTTCCCGTAATTATGACCTACAAGATTTTAACCCTCCCCCCATGAACCATGGACCTTGCCGTTGGTGGGCAGGCTTGCGTGCCTCAACGATACAGATAGCCGTACCGTAGGTGCAACCACAACGGAGGGTTATCTGTTGAGAGGCCAGACAAACGTGTGGTTCCTGAAGAGGGGCAGCAGCCTTTTCAGTAGTCGCAGGGGCAACAGTCTGGATGATTGACTGATCTGGCCGTACAACACTAACCAAAACGGCCTTGCTGTGCTGGTACTGCGAACGGTTGAAAGCAAGGGGAAACTACAGCCGTAATTTTTCCCGAGGGCATGCAGCTTTACTGTATGGCAGGAGGAACAAGCCTTTTGGTCAGGTGAATACAGGGTTATAAATACAAAAGCAGATAGGGGTAATGCAGGAGTAGGTTTAATAATGAATAAAAAAAATAGGTGTACGGGTAAGCTACTACAAACAGCATAGTGAACGCATTATTGTGGCCAAGACAGACACGAAGCCCACGCCTACTACAATAGTACAAGTTTATATGCCAACTAGCTCTGCTGACGATGAAGAAATTGATGAAATGTATGATGAGATAAAAGAAATTATTCAGGTAGTGAAGGGAGACGAAAATTTAATAGTCATTGGCGACTGGAATTCGTCAGTAGGAAAAGGAAGAGAAGGAAACATAGTAGGTGAATATGGATTGGGGCTAAGAAATGAAAGAGGAAGCCGCCTGATAGAATTTTGCGCAGAGCTAAACTTAATCATAGCTAATACTTGGTTTAAGAATCATGAAAGAAGGTTGTATACATGGAAGAACCCTGAAAGATACTGAAAGGTATCAAATAGATTATATAATGATAAGACAGAGATTTAGGAACCAGGTTTTAAATTGTAAGACATTTCCAGGGGCAGATGTCGACTCTGACCACAATCTATTAGTTATGAACTGTAGATTAAAACTGAAGAAACTGCAAAAAGGTGGGAATTTAAGGAGATGAGACCTGGATAAACTGAAAGAACCAGAGATTGTACAGAGTTTCACGGAGAGTATAAGGGAACAATTGACAAGTATGGGGGAAAGAAATACAGTAGAAGAAGGATGGGTAGCTTTGATAGATGAAGTAGTGAAGGCAGCAGAGGATCAAATAGGTAAAAAGACGAGGGCTAGTAGAAACCCTTGAGTAACAGAAGAAATATCGAATTTAATTGATGAAAGGAGAAAATACAAAAATGCAGTAAATGAAGCAGGTAAAAAGGAATACAAACGTCTCAAAAATGAGATCGACAGGAAGTGCAAAATGGCTAAGCAGGGATGGCTAGAGGACAAATGTAAGGATGTAGAGGCCTATTTCACTAGGGGTAAGATAGATACTGCAGTCGGGTGATGCTGCGGTAATTAGATTAGGAAATGAGACACTTAAAGTAGTAAAGGAGTTTTGCTATTTGGGGATCAAAATAACTGATGATGGTCGAAGTAGAGAAGATATAAAATGTAGACTGGCAATGGCAAGGAAAGCGTTTCTGAAGAAGAGAAATTTGTTAACCTCGAGTATAGGTTTAAGTGACAGGAAGTCGTTTCTGAAAGTATTTGTATGGAGTGTAGCCACGTATGGAAATGAAACGTGGACGATAAATAGTTTGGATAAGAAGAGAATAGAAGCTTTCGAAATGTGGTGCTACAGAAGAATGCTGAAGATTAGATGGGTGGATCACATAACTAATGAGGAGGTATTGAATAGAAATGGGGAGAGGAGGAGCTTGTGGCACAACTTGACTAGAAGAAGGGATCGGTTGGTAGGACATGTTCTGAGACATCGAGGGATCACCAATTTAGTATTGGAGGGCAACGTGGAGGGTAAAAATCGTAGAGGGAGACCAAGAGATGAATACACTAAGCAGATTCAGAAGGATGTAGGTTGCAGTAGGTACTGGGAGATGAAGAAGCTTGCACAGGATAGAGTAGCATGGAGAGCTGCATCAAACCAGTCTCAGGACTGAAGACCACAACAACAACAACAAGATTTTAACAGTGTACAGTACGTACGATTGTGTGAGCGTGAAATGAAAGCGGGACGGGACATTTAGTCCTATTATAGTTTCCTCCCTTTTCTCGCCTTGTGAGTCTATGACGTCAGCTACTTCGTACGTGTTTATCGTCGACTCCCACTCCAGGTTTTATCGATGTTTTCTTCTGTGGCTGCTGTTTGGATATCACCTCGATTTAAATCATTAAATCATCTTCTCATTGAAAACGATCAAGTTCCTATTTGGTGACCCAGCTACTAACTATTGAATATAAAGCAGCGGATAAAGGTCCATCAGCTTTCGATGAATTGGCCTCGTAAAATATAAAAAAATAAAAATAAGAAAATAAAAATGAAACGACAAGATTTTGTGGCAGAACATTGTTTCACTCTGTTTGCTCGACCGGAATACACAGGACGCGCGATAGTTTAAAAATTAAACTGTGTGACCAAACTTGTTGTTCTTATTGACAGTTGATTTATCTTTCTACGCAAAATGCATTACCCAACCAAAAACAAGATTTCATTCATTTGATTTCAAAATTACCCCTGCGCCAAATCGAGAACCTGCTGCCCAGATCTCGCATCTCCAAACACAAGGCGCTGTCGAGTCTCTCTACGACTCTCGACCGTCTACAAAGACCGAAAAGTACGAGTGGCGATCAGTAAGTAATGCTAGACATTCTTTTCTCGGCCATTTTCGGTTTAAAAAAGGCTGAATTTGCTGTGGGACATCGTAGAATAATCAAGCGTCGGCTCCTATACATTCATTTAGTTCCGGTAGCTGACGGCGCTGTACTTGCCTTCAAAATGGCGTCTGTAACGGAGGTGCATTCCAAGCTGAGAGCTGTCACTGAATTTATTTTGGCGAAAACCCAGAGCATCGCAGATATTCACTGGCGCTTGCAGAATGTCTTCAGAGACATGGCAGTGAACAAAGGCACGGGCAGTCGCTGGGTCAGGTGTCTGTCAACAAATAGTTCAAATGGATCTGAGCACTATGGGACTTAACAGCGGAGGTCATCAGTCCTCTAGAACTCAGAATTACTCGAACCTAACTAACCTAAGGACATCACACACAGCCATGCGAGAGGCAGGATTCCAGCCTGCGACCGTAGCGGTCGCGCGGTTCCAGCCTGAGACGCCTAGAACCGCTCGGCCAATCCGGCCGGCTTTCTGTCAACATCACAACGAGGTTGCGCAAACCTGTCCCATCTCTCGAGTACCACCCGGCCGCACACAGCTGCGACTCCTGTAATTTTTCAAGGTGTGGACTCTCTCATTCGAGGTCATCAACGATTCACAAACACCTCGCTGCACAACTGCACGTCTCTGTTGGTATGCTGATACACTCGTGCACCAGTTGGATCTCTCAAAGGTGTGTACCCGTTAGGTTCCTCGACGCCTAACGGAAGACATAAAGAGCAACGAAGGACTACCTGTTCGGAGTTGCTTGCACATAACACGGCTGATGCTGTCCGCCCCGATAGCTGAATGGTCAGCGTGACGGACTGCCGTCCTAAGGGGGCCCGGGTTCGATCCCCGGCTGGGTCGGGGATTTTCTCCGCTCAGGAAGTGGGTGTTGTGTTGTCTCCATCATCATTTCATCGTCATCCGGCGCGCAGGTCGCCCAATGTGGCGTCGAATGTATTAAGACCTGCACCAAGGCGGCCGGACCTGCTCCGCAAGGGGCCTCCCGGCCAATGATGCCAAACGCTCATTTCCAGGGCTGATGCTGACGATTTCTTGTCGAACATCATTCTGAATCGGAAACAAAAGAGCAATCAATGGAGTGATGCCAAGCCACCTCTCTTCCAAAGAAAAAGTTCAAAGCCGCGCGCTCAGCCGCTAAGACCATGACGACTGTCTTCTCCGACACTGACGAGGATATTCTGCTTGATATTCTCCATCAACTTGGAAGGGTTTTGTGCCGCCCTCAGGAAACTATTCGTGGCGCCAAAAATTCGAACGAAATTCTCCATCTCTATGACAACGCAAGGCCTAAAAAGTCTGCGCAGCCGAGAGGATCTCACAGAACTCCATTCGATTTTTCTTCCTACAGCCTGCATCTCGCATCTTCCGATTTCCACCTGTTTGGCCCAATGAAGGATGCACTGCGCGGGAAGCAGTACGTGAACGACGGGGAGGTTGTTGATGCAGCGAGACGTTGGCTCCGACTACATCGACCAATAGAATGTTACCATGCGGACATACAGGTCTTCCCAGTAAGGTGGCGTAAGGCCGTGGCTCTGAACGAAGATTATGACGAAAAGTAAGGTTTTCTATGCAAAAGATTGGGGAATAATATGGTGTATTGGAATCCTGAATAAAATCAGTCTGCTTTTTAGAAAAATTATATATTGAATTACTTATTAAACGCCTCTAATAGCTCAGTTTGACAAGACGCTCACTCGTGTACGGAAGATCCCGCCCAGTTCGAAAGAATTGTACGAGTCCTTCTCGCCAAAAAATAAATAAATTCTTAAATTAGAGAGTACGATGCAGCGTGTTAGGTACTGTGTAATCTCGTAAAGTTGAGTAATACTGGAAAGGAGTGTGCCAGGAGAGTACAGGTGGTCTGAGAGGTGTAGGGACGGACGGTAATGACAGGTATCGACTTGAATGCTAGTGCACGCTTTTGTAGCGTACGTCACGCCGTTGTAAGGCCCCGACACCTCCCGGATCAGACCGCTTCTCTTCGCGCCCCCGTGTTTGGATGAGCAGCTCTGAAAGCGGAGCCTACTTCTGCGGCGCCTGACCAATCGGCCGGCGTGAGGGCGCTTCGTGTCCAGCTCCGAGACCAGGAAGCTGCAATCACGCGACTCTGCGTGTCGACCTGGGCGCGTGCAGCGCCTGATTACGATCTTATCGCCCGCTAGCCAGCGCGGGACGACGACGACGACGACGACTCACTCCGGTAAGGCACCGGGGATTCCCCGTGTCCAATCGCTGATTAGTCGCCAGGCGCCGCCGTCTCCACTGATTGGCGCCTTCACCCCCCCCTGACCACTGTGCGCATCAGGCACGCGTCACGCAGCGCCATGCATCACGCTTGGAGGCCACTGGCCCCTTCCTGATGGGCGGGTTGGAAACTGACGGTGGCAGCTACCACCAACAGGTTGTCGAGCTAGCCGTGAGGTACCGCCTGCAGTTTCGAACACGACGTTCTACGAATTTTATTTATTACACTACTGGCCATTAAAATAGCTACACCACGAATACGACGTGCAACAGACGCGAAAGTTAACCACCAGGAAGAAGATGATGTGATATGCAAATGTTTAGCTCTTCAGAGCATTCAAACAGGGTTGGCGCCGTAGGCGATACCTACAACGTGCTGACATGAGGAAAGTCTCCTAACGATTTCCCATACACAAAAAGCAGTTGACCGGCGTTGCCTGGTGAAACGTTGTTGTGATGCCTCGTCTAAGGAGGAGAAATGCGTACCATCACGTTTCCGACTTTGATAAAGGTCGGATTTTAGCCTATCACGATTGCGGTTTATCGTATCGCGACATCGCTGCTCGCGTTGTTCAAGATCCAATGACTGTTAACAGAATATGGAATCGGTGGATTCACGAGGGTAATACGGAACACCGTGTTGGATCCCAACGGCCTCGTATCACCAGCAATCGAGATGACAGGCATCTTATCCGCATGGATGTAACGAATCGCGCAGCCACGTCTCGATCCCTGAGTCAACAGATGGGGACGTTTGCAAGACAACAACCGTCTGCACGAACAGTTCGACGACGTTTGCAGCAGCATGGGCTATCAGCTCGGAGACCATGGCTGCGGTTACCCTAGACGCTGCATCACAGACAGGAGCGCCTGCGATGGTGTACTCAACGACGAACCTGGGTGCACGAATGGCAAAACATCATTTTTTCGGATGAATCCATGTTCTGTTTACAGCATCATGATGGTCGCATCCGTGTTTGGCGACATCGCGGTGAACGCACATTGGAAGCGTGTATTCGTCATCGCCATACTGACGTATCACCCGGCGTGATGGTATGGGGTGACATCGGTTACACGTCTCGGTCACCTCTTGTTCGCATTGACGGCACTTTGAACAGTGGACGTTACATTTCAGATATTTTACGACCCGTAGCTCTACCCTTCAATCGATCCCTGCGAAACCCTGCATTTCACCAGGATAATGCATGTTGCAGGTCCTGTACGGGCCTTTCTGGATACAGAAAATGTTCGACTGTTGCCCTGGCCAGCACATTCTCCAGGTCCCTCACCAATTGGAAACGTCTGGCCGAGCAACTGGCTCGCACAAGACGCCAGTCACTACTCTTGATGAACTGTGGTATCGTGTTGAAGCTGCATTGGCAGCTGTACCTGTACACGCCATCCAAGCTCTGTTTGACTCAATGCCCAGGAGTATCAAGGCCGTTATTACGGCCAGAGGTGGCTGTTCTAGATACTCATTTCTCAGGATCTATGCACCCAAATTGCGTGAAAACGTAATCACATGTGAGTGCTAGTACAATATATTTATCCAATGCATACCCGTTTATCATCTGCATTTCTTCTTGGTGTAGCAATGTTAATGGCCAGTATTGTATATGTGCGCATGAAATCACTCTCCTGCTAGACAGTGGAGCCGACGTTCGGGCATCAGTAACCTCATCATCCACGTACTGCATCCGACGCAGTTCATCCTTCACTGAGACGGTCAGAAGGGAGTTGGAAGGTATGAGATCCTGACTGTAGGCTGCAGGAGGAAGAACAGTGCAGTTAAGTTTTGTGAGCTCCTCTCGGGTGCGCGAACGTGTGTGTGGCCTTACGTTTTCACGGAAGAGGGCTTTGTTTACATTTTTTTTTTTGGAACGAACACGCTGAAGCCGTTCCTTCAGTTGCCTGAGGGTAGCACAGTACACTTTACAGTCGGCCGCTGCACCATGAGGGACGACATCAAACGGAACAACGCCTTCAGAGTCCACAGAATCGTCGCCATGGTTTTACAGGTTGAGCGTGCGGTTCTGAACATTTTCTCCGTAGGAGGGGTGGTGTGGTGCCATTCAGAAGATTGCCGTTTTGTTTCTGTTCCGAAGTGATGGATCAACGATTCATCGTCTGTGGCGAAGTTTTGCAAAAACTTTGTCAGGATCAGCCACGTAGCGCGCAAGCAATTCCTCACAGATGGTCCTTCGTCGCTCTTTAACGTCATCTGTTAATGCGGCGAGAATCCCATGAGCACACACCTTCGAGTAACTGATGAACGAGTGTGTTAGGACTACTAACACAGACGTCCAGTTGAGCAGTGAGATATTTGATTGTGATTCGTCCATCACCTAGAACGAGTGAGTGAGTGTCCGACGTTCCAACACTGCGGGACTCGCAGCTGCACGCGGCGGCCGGCCGGCACGCGGGAGATCGAAAAAGTATGCGCGGTCTTGCTGCGGTGATGACATACGCCACGCCCAACGACTCAACTTGATTTTGTTCACTACCAGGTCTCCTTAGACATTCCGCAAGCGCCTATGAATATCAGCGGTGCTCTAGATTTGCGCCCAAAAGGAACTGACAGCACAGCTCTCTGCTTGGAACACACCTCCGTGCCGGCCGGAGTGGCCGTGCTGTTCTAGGCGCTACAGTCTGGAACCGAGCGACCGCTACGGTCGCAGGTTCGAACCTCGGGCATGGATGTCCTTAGGTTATTTAGGTTTAAGTAGTTCTAAGTTCTAGGCGACTGATGACCTCAGAAGTTAAGTCGCATAGTGCTCAGAGCCATTTGAACCATTTGAACACACCTCCGTTACAAAGGCCAGTTTGAAGGTTACATGTAGCACCGCCACTTATCGGAACTTCATGAAACAATACTGGCTGAAGCGAGAATGCTCCAAGATGTCTCATAAAAAACACCCCATTTTTCACCAGAAATTCAAAGAGAAAAAAGTTGTCGCCTTTCTTATTCAACAGCTCTCGTAAATTTCATCTGCTGAGGTCTATTACTGCATAGAAGAATAGTAATGAGCCTCCAGTTCTTCTTACCTCTTCTGTCCATGATGATACTCTCCTGAATATAATTCTATCCTGGGCCCCTGTGAAAGCCTGTTGTAAATCTTTGGTTCTTGCGTTCCCCATTTCTTATACCATTTGGGTCCAGCGTACTTCGGCTCTCTCGTTTACAGGAAACCATATGAGGCGTATGCAGGAAGAAAGTACCGTTTCGTTCTACCGCCACCGCAGCGCTAGTGCTGCAGTTCTACACATTCTCACTCATCTATCTGGTTCACTGTCTTTCCTCTCACGCCATTTCAGCCGGACTATAATGTGTTTACATTAGTTAGTGTTCGTTCAAAATGCTTAAGAGAGTCTCTGAGCGAGGACATGCCACCCCAGTAGTACCATATCTACACTACTGGCCATTAAAATTGCTACACCCCGAATGTGACGTGCTACAGACGTGAAATTTAACCGACAGGAGGAAGACACTGTGATACGCAAATGATTAGCTTTTCAGAGCATTCACACAAGGTTGAGACCGGTGGCGACACCTACAACGTGCTGACATGAGGAAAGTTTTCAACCGATTACTCACACACAAACAGCAGTTGACCGGCGTTGCCTGGTGAAACGTTGTTGTGATGCCTAGTGTAACGAGGAGAAATGCGTACCATCACGTTTCCGACCTTGATAAAGGTCGGATTGTAGCCTATCGCGATTGCGGTTTATCGTATCGCTACATTGCTGCTCGCGTTGGTCGAGATCCAATGACTGTTAGCAGAATATGGAATCGGTGGTTTCAGCAGTGTAATACGGAACGCCGTGCTGGATCCCAACGGCCTCGTATCACTAGCAGCCGAGATGACAGGCATCTTATCCGCAAGGGCTGTAACGGATCGTGCAGCCACGTCTCGATCCCCTAGTCAACAGGTGGGGATGTTTGCAAGACAACGACCATCTGCACGATCAGTTACACGACGTTCGCAGCAGCATGGACTATCAGCTCGGAGACCATGGCTGCGGTTACCCTTGACGCTGCATCACAGACAGGAGCGCCTGCAATGGTGTACTCAACGACCAACCTGGGTGCACGAATGGCAAAACGTCATTTTTTCGGATGAATCCAGGTTCTGTTTACAGCATCATGATGGTCGCATCCGTGTTTGGCGACATTGCAGTAAACGCACATTGGAAGCGTGTATTCGTCATCGCCATACTGGCGTATCACCGGCGTGATGGTATGGGGTGCCATCGGTTACACGTCTCGGTCACCTCTTGTCCGCATTGACGGCACTTCGAACAGTGGACGTTACATTTCAGTTGTGTTACGATCCGTGGCTCTACCCTGCATTCGATCCCTGCGAAACCATACATTTCAGCAAGATAATGCACGACCGCATGTCGTACGGGCCTTTCTGCATACAGAAAATGTTGGACTGCTGCCCTGGCCAGCACATTCTCCAGATCGCTCACCAATTGAAAACGTCTGGTCAATGGTGGCCGAGCAACTGGTTTGTCACAATACGCCAGTCACTACTCTTGATGAATTGTGGTATAGAGTTGAAGCTGCATGGGCAGCTGTACCTGTACACGTCATCCAAGCTCTGTTTGACTCAATGCTTAGGCGTATCATGGCCGTTATTATGGCCAGAGGTGATTGTTCTCCGTACTGATTTCTCAGGATCTATGCACCCAAATTGCGTGAAAATGTAATAACATGTCAGTTTTAGTATAATATATTTGTCCAATGAATACCCGTTTATCATCTGCATTTCGCCTTGATGTAGCAATTTTAATGGCCGGTAGTGTATTAAAGCTCTGTCTTACTGAAGCTAATGTACGGGTTCTAGACAGTTTTACATGACATTAGCTTTGCGATGTGCAACGCAAATATGCTCAGCAATACCCTATTTTATGTTAATTGAATCAGAAAGTCCAGATCTGTTTGTGGCCAAGAAAGCTAAAACGTGGTACTCACTAGTTTTTTCTTCACTTACTACAGGTATTTTCGTGTAATTATTGTCTCCGCTGACTGTTGCGATCACTGTCGATCCACAGCGAGTAAGCTGAAATCTCCCATTATTATAGTGTGCTACCCTTCAGAAGAAAGCTTTCTGAAGTGAATAGTTATATTTTCAACACAAAATTCTTCTGGTGGCAGTATATTCTCAGCACGTTCCTACTATCGATTTTTTTTCTCTCTAGACGTGTACTCCAAAAGCCCATGAATGGCGCATTGTGGTGGCTACATGTGACTTGGTATCGTTAGTCATTTTCATTTACTCATACCCGGATGCTATGCGACTGCAGGAGGTAGGAGTGCGATCCTGAGTCCTCTCCCGTCGTGTATTCTAGGAATATATAACAATTTTTTTAGATTCCGCGCTGGGGTTTGTCGAGGCCATCTGTGATGAATAAACGGAATCGTTAGTCTATCACTACCCGTAGTCTTTGCTAAACTGCTTCCGCACGGGATGAGAAATATGGACGTGAATCGTAAGAACAATAAGAGCAATGTAAAGCGTTGTAAGTAGACTGTTTGGGTTTTTATGTTGGTAACGCCACATAGCGCTCTGTATGAAAATCACTGTCTGTGCTGTGGGCAGTCTGTGGCTGGTTGGGATTGTTTGAATATTTGCTATTGTAGTGTTAGGCAGTTGGATGGGAACAGCGCATAGCGTCGTGCAGTTGGAGGTGAGCCGCCAGCAGTGGTGGATGTGGGGAGAGAGATGGCGGAGTTTTCTACATCTACATCTACATCTACATTTATACTCCGCAAGCCACCCAAAGGTGTGTGGCGGAGGGCATTTTACGTGCCACTGTCATTACCTCCCAGTCGCGTATGGTTCGCGGGAAGAACGACTGTCTGAAAGCCTCCGTGCGCGCTCTAATCTCTCTAATTTTACATTCGTGATCTCCTCGGGAGGTATAAGTAGGGGGAAGCAATATATTCGATACCTCATCCAAAAACGCACCCTCTCGAAACCTGGCGAGCAAGCTACACCGCGATGCAGAGCGCCTCTCTTGCAGAGTCTGCCACTTGAGTATATTAAACATCTCCGTAACGCTATCACGGTTACCAAATAACCCTGTGACGAAACGCGCCGCTCTTCTTTGGATCTTCTCTATCTCCTCCGTCAGACCGATCTGGTACGGATCCCACACTGATGAGCAATACTCAAGTATAGGTCGAACGAGTGTTTTGTAAGCCACCTCCTTTGTTGATGGACTACATTTTCTAAGCACTCTCCCAATGAATCTCAACCTGGTACCCGCCTTACCAACAATTAATTTTATATGATCAGTCCACTTCAAATCGTTCCGCACGCATACTCCTAGATATTTTACAGAAGTAACTGCTACCAGTGTTTGTTCCGCTATCATATAATCATACAATAAAGGATCCTTCTTTCTATGTATTCGCAATACATTACATTTGTCTATGTTAAGGGTCAGTTGCCACTCCCTGCACCAAGTGCCTATCCGCTGCAGATCTTCCTGCATTTCGCTACAATTTTCTAATGCTGCAACTTCTCTGTATACTACAGCATCATCCGCGAAAAGCCGCATGGAACTTCCGACACTATCTACTAGGTCATTTATATATATTGTGAAAAGCAATTGTCCCATAACACTCCCCTGTGGCACGCCAGAGGTTACTTTAACGTCTGTAGACGTCTCTCCATTGAGAACAACATGCTGTGTTCTGTTTGCTAAAAACTCTTCAATCCAGTCACACAGCTGGTCTGATATTCCGTAGGCTCTTACTTTGTTTATCAGGCGACAGTGCGGAACTGTATCGAACGCCTTCCGGAAGTCAAGAAAAATAGCATCTACCTGGGAGCCTGTATCTAATATTTTCTGGGTCTCATGAACAAATAAAGCGAGTTGGGTCTCACACGATCGCTGTTTCCGGAATCCATGTTGATTCCTACATAGTAGATTCTGGGTTTCCAAAAACGACATGATACTCGAGCAAAAAACATGTTCTAAAATTCTACAACAGATCGACGTCAGAGATATAGGTCTATAGTTTTGCGCATCTGCTCGACGACCCTTCTTGAAGACTGGGACTATCTGTGCTCTTTTCCAATCATTTGGAACCCTCCGTACCTCTAGAGACTGGCGGTACACGGCTGTTAGAAGGGGGGCAAGTTCTTTCGCGTACTCTGTGTAGAATCGAATTGGTATCCCGTCAGGTCCAGTGGACTTTCCTCTATTGAGTGATTCCAGTTGCTTTTCTATTCCTTGGACACTTATTTCGATGTCAGCCATTTTTTCGTTTGTGCGAGGATTTAGAGAAGGAACTGCAGTGCGGTCTTCCTCTGTGAAACAGCTTTGGAAAAAGGTGTTTAGTATTTCAGCTTTACGCGTGTCATCCTCTGTTTCAATGCCATCATCATCCCGTAGTGTCTGGATATTCGGTTCTATGTTTAATTGCTCGAGGTAATTTTCGGATAGTGCACTCAGTATAATGTCACTCGATGCTCTGTCCCTACCACCCGTCCTAAACATCTGAGTGTCCCAGACTATATCTGGTAAATTGAAATCTCCACCTAAGACTATAACATGCTGAGAAAATTTATGTGAAATATATTCCAAATTTTCTCTCAGTTGTTCTGCCACTAATGCTGCTGAGTCGGGAGGTCGGTAAAAGGAGCCAATTATTAACCTAGTTCGGTTGTTGAGTGTAACCTCCACCCATAATAATTCACAGTAACTATCCACTTCTACTTCACTACAGGATAAACTACTACTAACAGCGACGAACACTCCACTACACGAATACTCCACTACCGGTTGCATGCAATCTATCCTTTCTAAACACCGTCTGTACCTTTGTAAAAATTTCGGCAGAATTTATCTCTGGCTTAAGCCAGCTTTCTGTACCTATAACGATTTCAGCTTCGGTGCTTTCTATCAGCGCTTGAAGTTCTGGTACTTTACCAACGCAGCTTCGACAGTTGACAATTACAATACCGATTGCTGCTTGGTCCCCGCATGTCCTGACTTTGCCCCACACCCGTTGAGGCTGTTGCCCTTTCTGTACTTGCCCAAGGCCATCTAACCTAAAAAACCGCCCAGCCCACGCCACACAACCCCTGCTACCCGTGTAGCCGCTTGTTGCGTGTAGTGGACTCCTGACCTATCCAGCGGAACCCGAAACCCCTCCACCCTATGGCGCAAGTCGAGGAATCTGCAGGCCACACGGTCGCAGAACCGTCTCAGCCTCTGATTCAGACCCTCCACTCGGCTCTGTACCAAAGGTCCGCAGTCAGTCCTGTCGACGATGCTGCAGAGGTCACTCACTATAAGCGGGCTATCTGGACGTGTGTCCGCGAGAAAAAGGAAATCTGTGAAGATGGATGTCATGAACTGATTATATATAACTTTTGAACACTATTAAGGTAAGTAGTTCGAGCAACGAAGATTTTTGTGAGGTAAGTGATTCATGAAGGGTGTAGGTTAATGTTAGTCACGGCCATTCTTTTGTTGGGATCATTGAAAGTCAGATTGCGTTGCGCTAAAAATATTGTGTGTCAGTTTAGTGTTGATCAGAGTGAGTAAAGAGAGAAATGTCTGAATACGTTCAGTTCTGCTGATCTGTTTGAAAATCACATAATGTATGAGGTTTATCAGCACAGTCATTTATAAATTGCCGGCCGAAGTGGCCGTGCGGTTAAAGGCGCTGCAGTCTGGAACCGCAAGACCGCTACGGTAGCAGGTTCGAATCCTGCCTCGGGCATGGATGTTTGTGATGTCCTTAGGTTAGTTAGATTTAACTAGTTCTAAGTTCTAGGGGACTAATGACCTCAGCAGTTGAGTCCCACAGTGCTCAGAGCCATTTTTGAGCCATTTATAAATTCTTCCACGGGGACGTTACATAGCGTTAATAAATGGGCAACTGAAAACTGTACTTCATCAACGGTACTCGTCAATACAGCCTCTCCTATCTCATCCGCAGAACAGGGCGGCCACCGTAGATATATGTACAGTTCACTCATCTTCTGTTTTAGCACGTCGTAATTTTCCTACAAGCTGACCTGCGAGGGATCATTAGTTTTTTTTCCTGCTCCTCTCTCTCTCTCTCTCTCTCTCTCTCTCTCTCTCTCTCTCTCTCTCTCTCTCGCCTCTCGTGACAAATAACACCACTTCGCCGACTCCATGCTCGCAGCAAGAGAGGCGAGGAACGACATGCCTCCCATTCAAACACCGTAACTCAGACCCCCATGCGATCCATTCACCCCGTACGTGTGGCGTCACATTGCAGACGAACACTCAGTCAATGTTGCAGTGCGTCCGTGTGTGTGTATGTGAACGCCCCCCCCCCCCCCCCCCACACACACACACACACAAACACACACAGAAAGAGGCAACACGCGTGGTCAAATAGGGCAGACCGGCAGTCCATTATTCCGCTGTTATTTATAACGTGTGCGAAGAAGAGGCAGCCACGCTTTAATTTAAGGCCCCGCCACCAGCGGGGAGGGGTTCCCACGTTGTGCGCTGCAGACTGCGACAAATATTTTCAATTGAACTTTTAATAATAAAATACTTCAATAAATAAAATTAGGCGTAATTAAAATACTTTCGTACCCCCGCTTCGTGTGTGAGCCTGCGCGGCCGTGCTAGAATGTCTGTGTACGTTTGTGTGTTTAGGAAACGGGGTTGGTGCGGGTGGGGTTGGGGGTAGTGGAATAGCACTGGCGGGGTTTTGCGGCGCCAGAATATGTGTGCCGGGAATTAATTTAATCCGCCATTAATCGCCGAGTCGCGGGACACGGCTACAGGCCGGAGTGCGACCTGCCACTATATTACCGCTTTTAAATGCACTGTCCGTCAGGCGGTGTGTTTGTGCGCGTCCGCCATCTATCTGTCGCGCAGTTCGTTCTTTCACGCGGATTTATCGCTCGCGATCATTAGTGTCAGTGTCCCATTAAACGCCCGCCACGCGGTATAGGTCGCAGAGGCGGGGGGCGACTTCCGATGACGCCTCTGTCTGCGCGCGACGGAGGTGGGCAAACACTTTGCACGGTTTCAGCTCAAACACATTTACAAATGGCTCTGAGCACTATGGGGCTTAACATTTGTGGTCATCAGTCCCCTAGAACTCAGAAATACTTAAACCTAACTAACCTAAGGACATCACACACATCCATGCCCGAGGCAGGATTCGAACCTGCGACCGTAGCGGTCACGCGGTTCCAGACTGTAGCGCCTAGAACCGCACAGCCACACCGGCCGGCGACACATTTACACTAGGTGTGTCTGACAAATTTTGACTGTACGCTCCCCTTTAATGCACAAATAATGCACTGCTTACCATTAAAACTCCATGGTCAGGAAGGGTAGTAAAGAACGAGATTTAACCTACACTCCCGAAAAAAGAAATTCAACACCCTCAAGGCAAGCTCATTTTACTGGCAAATAATGTGGCAAGTAGTTAATCACTGTAAGAGTATATGAGAACAAATTCAGACTAAATTACGTGGCTGAGTCAAATGAAAAACTTAAAGTCGTAAGAAAAAATCAAAATTTCGCGCCGTTATGCTGTAAGATAGTAAGCGTGTTACAAACAGGGTGCAGAATGGCCTGTAGGTGGCAGCATAGTGCAGATGCACACACACCGTCGCAGTATTAGTATAAAGTTGGCCGCCCCACTTGCGACTTGCACCAGGGAAGAACAGTGCTCTGTTATTCGATATTTGCGTAGTGAAGGTGTGAAACCTATTGAAATTCATCGACGAGTGAAGGTTCCGTACGCTGATGCATGTTTGTCACAGCAGCAAGTCTACGAATGGAGTATCAAGTTCGGAAATGGTGTTACTTCAGTGGAAGATGCTCCTCGTGCAGGTCAGGGACAACGAGTTGTGAATCCACAGAACATTGAAGCCACAGTGAAGGAAAACCGCCGAGTGACACTGAATGACATTGAAGCATGTTTACAGATTAGTCATAGGTCAGCACACCACAATGTGCATGATGTCCTCCAGTTTCACAAAGTGTCTGCAAGATGGGTGCCACGGCAGCTGACTCCTGAAATGAGAGAACGACGTGTTGATGCTTGTGAAGAACTTCTTCGGCACTTTGAACGAGAAGGTGACGTCTTCCTTGCAAGAATCGTTACTGGGGACGAAGCCTGAGTTCACTTCCACCAACCGGAAACGAAGAAAGCGAGCAAGGAATGGCGCCATTCCTCATCACCAAAACCAAAGAAGTTTCGAACAGAACCATCAGCAGGGAAGGTTATGCTGACTCTCTTTTTGGGACGAAAAAGGCGTCATTTTGGAGCATTGCATGCCTAGATGGACCAATGTATCAAATACAGATCTCCTAAAAAATCATGTGCGGCCTGCAATAAAATGAAAGCGACGTGGATTGCTGTCAGCAGGTGACCTTTTGCAACATGACAATGCAAGGCCCCACAATGCCCGTACAACAGTTGCAACAATCACAGACCTGCATTTTGAGTGTCTCCCTCATCCACCATACTCAACCAGACCTTGCCCCAAGTGATTTCCATATGTTTGGACCACTCAAAGACGCAATGGGAGGAAGGAAGTTCCGTTCTGGTAAATAGGTACGCCACGAGGTGCATGAGTGATTGCGCGAACTACCAAAAGAATTTTTTTTCTAAAGGAATTAATGCACTTCGTAAGCGCTGGAGGACTTGCACTGAGCGTGGGGGAGATGATGTTGAAAAGTGATACAGTTTTGTACCACTTCTGCACAATAAAAAATCTTTGAAAAAAATACTTAGGGTTTTCAGTTGACTCACCCTCGTAAATATACCTGTTACAGCAAAGGTTGCCCAGACAGTCACATCAGTACACAGTTTATTCCACTCCGGCGGCAACGCAGCTGTGTTTGTTCGGATATTCGAAGTGTGCTATTTGTTGCAATTAGGCATTGGTTCTTGCAATCTCTGGAGAACAAGTATGTCCCTCCTCCATTTTGTCCCATACGTGTTCAACTGGCCAGAGATCTGGTGATCTCATTGACCACGACAGTTCTCGTACAGCATGAAGAGTACGTCGCTTCGTAGCAGCCATATGCGAACGTGCCTTGTTCTGCTGAAAAAGCACGTAACCTTCCTGTCGAAGAAATGGCAATAGCACGGGGACAATAGCATGTATAGTGTAGCGGACCCTGGTCACTTCACCTTGCAGGAACATCAAATGTGACCGCATGTTGTAATTGATAGCCCTCCGCACTATGAAGCCTGGGATGGGACATGAGTGTCGTGCGCGAATGCACTCTGCAAGAAGCAGCTCACGTGTCTACGCCATACAGGTGTACGTCCGTCACTCGCATACATAGAGAACCTACTCTCATCACTGACAACAACAGAGCGCCGTTCCACTCTCTCGTCAACTCTCTCACGACACCGGGAAAGCCATGCATGGCCGTGTCGTGATGTCAAACGTAGTCTGTGATCTTAGTCCTGCTGCAGACAGACAGTTCGCAATGGTACGTGACGCTACAGCATGTACTACGCGTATCCGGATTCTGGCCTTGAATGATGTTCCGTCGGCCACCACTGCTCGCAAAAAAAAAAAAAATGGTTCAAATGGCTCTGAGCACTATGCGACTTAACTTCTGAGGTCATCAGTCGCCTAGAACTTGGAACTAATTAAACCCAACTAACCTAAGGACATCACACACATCCATGCCCGAGGCAGGGTTCGAACCTGCGACCGGAGCGGTCACTCGGCTCCAGACTGTAGCGCCTAGAACCACTGCTCGCAAAATGCGTGGATCTTGACGTGTATCTGTAATTCCCGGCCGTCCAGAACCTGGTCTATAGGTGTGGGAAGGTTCCACATACCACTGTTGGAAACAAGACACACTGCCGATACACTGGGCCCAACACGCAGAGCAATCCGTTGATATTTCCATCCATTTCCCTGCACGCCGACAAAGGCTGCAACTGTTCAGTAGGTGTACACGCTCGTCGGTGGGGCATGGCTGTACCATAGAATGAATGCTGCAAACACTGCTCACTTCAAACTCAGCACAGTTACTGACTGGACAGTTAAAAGAGAGGGCGCACATACAGGCCTCGTGAGGGCCTTCTGAACGGCGAGAGATTAATCACTACTGCTACAGCCCCTCAGTATGCACATATTATACCCTCGTGCCACCGAGCACAGTTCTTCACACTGCTCTATTATTTTCCGGCAGTGTAACACAAAGTACACGTCATTAAATCTGTAGGTGATATGGAGACCTAAGATGCGAAATTTACTGAAAATAGTTGTCAGCTCTGGTAGCAACATGGTTTTGATTTGGCCGAGAATAGTGTTTGGACTGAGTTTGGTTGACAGCTGCGGGTACGTCGTCTCATCCTTCTTGAACTGGATTCCAATTTTCATGCCAGTGCCAGAGTGTCGGCAACTAGTGGAGAAAGTGCTGACCGCGACAGCAAAGGGACCACCCTATGTATTGTGGTCAGTGAAACAAGCAAATAATCCTAACAAACATAGATCTGCAAACCAAAAAACACAGTACGACTGATTACATGAACACCTTGCAACAGAGTCCACGATATACACTGGAGGATAAACACCATACAAGAAGTGTTCTACATAGCCACCGTTCATTGCGTCTCCTCATCAATGTATGTACGCGTCCAGAAATCCCAGGCGCGTTCCGAAAGCATTGACAGTCATTCAGAATGCATTCTCGGAGTTCATGGACGCTATCATCAGGTCTGGGATACACCAAAGCTTTTAAATATACCCACAAAGTAATGCCGAACGGGTTGAAGTCGGGGGAACCAAAAGACCATGGTAATGGGGAGCCACGACCAATACACTTGCTATCGAAGATTCGTGTTACGTTCTTTTTTCTAAAAAACAAACAAAAAAAAGCTTATGGGACTTAACTGCTAAGGTCATCAGTTCCTAAGCTTACACACTACTTAACCTAAATTATCCTAAGGACAAACACACACACACACACCCATGCCCGAGGGAGGACTCGAACCTCCACCGGGACCAGCCGCACAGTCCACGGCTGCAGCGCCTTAGACCGCTCCGCTAATCCCGCGCGGTGTTACGTTTTTCCGAAGTCACATGATGGTATGGCAGTGCACCGTGAGGCGTGTGCCACGTCCTTTCACCGTATGGAATGTCATCCAAACGGACGTGAACAGTGTTGTCACATTGGTGTGACTGCACTTATGCATACGTCGTATTGGCAAAATCATTACTTTCTGGATCCATGTTTATTATGATCATTTGCATGTTTCATTGTCCGCTATTAATCAGTTTCGTTTGTACGTATAATAGTCAGATACACTCTGCATTCTAAACTCAGCTGTGTTAATGAGCGACACGCCCTGCCCGGCTCTCTAGTGATGGTCCTATCGAAAGTGAGAGTCATCTTCGTCTTTGGCGAAGCTCGAGGCGCTTTGCAGAGTAGCTGAGCCTCTACAGAGGAGGCATATGGATGGGGGCGAGGCCATGGGGGTTATGGGGGGCCGGGCAGGAAAATGCACCGTTAAAAATTTCACCCGCGGGCGCGCTATCCGTCTTTGCGAAGCCCGCCACTAAATCTGTCGCACACGGCGCGGGTGTGGTGGGAGGATGGGGTGGGAGAGGGACGGAGGGGTCGTAGCGGCTGAGGGAGAGGAGGTAACGGCTCAGGAACGGGGCGTGAGCTTGGTGGGGGCAGTGATGCCCTTCGAGGCAAGCAGAGAGGTCACTGACTTATCTAAAGTTGAAACACGGGCGAATTGTTGAGAATGAGAGTACTGAAAGACAGTAAATCAGAACAGAAGTGATATGACTGATTTTTTTTTTTTTAACAAACTCCCATTATATAGGTTCATGTCTTTGTACAGGTTTGTTTTACCTCTTCAGTCTATCACCTGCTTGAACATCACATTCAATATCTTGTTCTTTTCTTTTCATCTTCGCACGTGCATCTTGTCAAATATCCTCGAGTGTAGACTTCCTCCGTTTTTCAACATTGTTACTCTTATATCAAGAAAACTGGACATAAGTTTACTTCCGGCGTCCACCCCCTCGCGCCCTTCGCACGCGGCCCCATCTACATCTACATCCATATTCCGCAATCCACCTGACGGTGTGTGGCGGAGGGTACCTTGAGTACCCATATCGGTTCTCCCTTCTATTCCAGTCTCGTATAGTTCGTGGAAAGAAGGATTGTCGGTATGCTTCTGTGTGGACTCTAATACCTCTGATTTTATCCTCATGGTCTCTTCGCGAGATATACGTAGCAGGGAGCAATATACTGCTTGACTCCTCGGTGAAGGTATGTTTTCGAAACTTTGACAAAAGCCCGTACCGAGCTACTGAGCGCCTCTCCTGCAGAGTCTTCCACTGGAGTTTATCTGTCATCTCCGTAACGCTTTCGCGATTACTAAATGATCCTGTAACGAAGCGCGCTGCTCTCCGTTGGATCTTCTCCATCTCTTCTATCAACCCTATCTGGTACGGATCCCACACTGCTGAGCCGTATTCAAGCAGTGGGCGAACAAGCGTACTGTAACCTACTTCCTTTGTTTTCGGATTGCATTTCCTTAGGATTCTTCCAATGAATCTCAGTCTGGCATCTGCTTTACCAAAGATCAACTTTATATGATAATTCCATTTTAAATCACTCCTAATGCGTACTCCCAGACAATTTACAGAATTAACTGCTTCCAGTTGCTGACCTGCTATTTTGTAGCTAAATGATAAGGGATCTATCTTTCTATGTATTCGCAGCACATTACACTTGTCTACATTGAGATTCAATTGCCATTCCCTGCACCATGCGTCAGTTCGCTGCAGATCCTCCTGCATTTCAGTACAGTTTTCCATTGTTACAACCTTTCGATATACCACAGCATCATCCGCAAAAAGCCTCAGTGAACTTCCGATGTCATCCAGAAGGTCATTTATGTATATTGTGAATAGCAACGGTCCTATGACACTCCCCTGCGCCACACCTGAAATCACTCTTACTTCGGAAGACTTCTCTCCATTGAGAATGACAGAGTCGTGAGCGTAGATAAAGGCCCGAGTAAGACGACGTACACTGTACACAGGTTTCTTCAGGTATATCATGTCCAGCTGAGACCACGCATTGGTGATAACATCCTACTGAGCTAAAATTTGCAGCGATGTATTTCGTTACGTTTCACCAGCTGTTCACTGCAGTCCCGTTCGTCTACGGGGCCGGTCGCTGTGCCCAGCGGTTCTAGGCGCTTCAGTCCGGAACCGCGCCTCTGCTACGGTCACAGGTTCGAGTTCTGCCTCGGGCATGGATGTGTGTGTTGTCCTTAGGTTAGTTAGGTTTAAGTAGTCTACGGGACTGATGACCTCAGATGTTAAGTCCCATAGTGCTTATAGCCATTTTGAACGATCTTTTTTTTTCGTCTACGGGATTTCAGTCGATGTATTTAACTGGGCAGTCTAGATTTTATAAGGGGCCTGAATGTTCGCCAAACCAAGAACACGTGCCTGCAGCCCTACGATTTCGGCTGTTGTTATAATGTACTCATCATGAAGATTTCATCTACATCTACATCTACATCTACATCTATACTCCGCAAGCCACCCAACGGTGTGTGGCGGAGGGCACTTTACGTGCCACTGTCATTACCTCCCTTTCCTGTTCCAGTCGCGTATGGTTCGCGGGAAGAACGACTGTCTGAAAGCCTCCGTGCGCTCTCTAATCTCTCTAATTTTACATTCGTGATCTCCTCTGGAGGTATAAGTAGGGGGAAGCAATATATTCGATACCTCATTCAGAAACGCACCCTCTCGAAACCTGGCGAGCAAGCTACACCGCGATGCAGAGCGCCTCTTGCAGAGTCTGCCACTTGAGTTCGTTAAACATCTCCGTAACGCTATCACGGTTACCAAATAACCCTGTGACGAAACGCGCCGCTCTTCTTTGGATCTTCTCTATCCCCTCCGTCAACCCGATCTCGTACGGATCCCACACTGATGAGCAATACTCAAGTATAGGTCGAACGAGTGTTTTGTAAGCCAGCCCCTTTGTTGATGGACTACGTTTTCTAAGGACTCTCCTAATGAATCTCAACCTGGTACCCGCCTTACCAACAATTAATTTTATATGATCATTCCACTTAAAATCGTTCCGTACGCATACTCCCAGATATTTTACAGAACTAACTGCTACCAGTGTTTGTTCCGCTATCATATATTCATACAATAAAGGATCCTTCTCTCCATGTATTCGCAATACATTACATTTGTCTATGTTAAGGGTCAGTTGCCACTCCCTGCACCAAGAGCCTGTGCGCTGCAAATCTTCCTGCATTTCGCTCCAATTTTCTAATGCTGCAACTTCTCTGTATACTACAGCATCACCCGCGAAAAGCCGCATGGAACTTCCGACATATCTACTAGGTCATTTATATATATTTTCAAAAGCAATGGTCCCATAACACTCCCCCGTGGCACGCCAGAGGTTACTTTAACGTCTGTAGACGTCTCTCCATTGAGAACAACATGCTGTGTTCTGACGTTGTAGGAGAAACGTCAGTACAGAGAAGGTGGAAATAAACTTTTTAGTTAGTGTTCTCGGTAACCTGAATGAATAGCTCAACAGAGGGTAGGAGAAACATCGCGGGCCTGAACTATCACCTCATATATTGCCGGATACACAGATGAGCCAAAACGTTATGACCGCTGCCGGCCGCGAGGCTGAATGCCTCATGTTGATCTTGCGGGATCTTGACGCAGTAAGGAAAGAATCTAAGAGGAAGAGAGACGAATGGACAGGCACTGTAGCGAATAAAAGGGCGGCGAATGCGGAAACCCGCTTACGTAAGCAGTTTTGACAAATGGTGCATTGTTGTAGCTGGAAACGAGAATCTCTGAAGCGATGAAGCTGGTCGCCTGTTGGGTTGGGTTGTTTTGGGGGGAAGAAAAACAAATGGCTCTCAGCATTATGGGACTTAACTTCTGAGGTCATCAGCCCCCTAAAACTTAGAACTACTTAAACCTAACTAACCTAAGGACACCACACACATCCATGCCCGAGGCAGGATTCGAACCTGCTACCGTAGCGGTCGCGCGGTTCCGGACTGTAGAGCCTAGAACCACTCGGCCACTCCGGCCGGCTTTGGGGGAAGAGACCAGACTACGAGGTCATCGGTCTCAACGGATTAGGGAAGGACGGAGAAGGAATTCGGCCGTGTCCTTTCAAAGGAACCATCCCGGCATTTGCCTGGAGCGGTTTAGGGAAACCACGGGAAACCTAAATCAGGATGGCCGGACGCGGGACTGAACCGTCGTCCTCCTGAATGCGAGTCCAGTGTGCTAACCACTGCACCACGTCGCTCGGTCGCCTGTTGGGACACAACCTTCGTGAACACCTACGGAAATTGGTTGAAGGCTGTTGGAATAACGCGTAGGCCGTATGGCACTGGACATCCACGTCTCATTACAAAACACAGAGGTCGGGTGTGTAATGCAGGATAAACATCGACCTGTGGCACATCTGACGGCAGGGTACAATGCGGGGGGAGGCACAAGTGTTCCGGAGCACACTGTTCAAAGGCCATTGTGGAACATGGAGCTCCACATCACACGACCCTGTGTTGATCTAACGACATCGTCAGTTAGATTGCAGTAGGTACATCATCACTGAGTTTTCACCGTGGATCAATAGAAATGTCTCGCCCGTCGAACGGATCGCATTTCTTGTTACATCAGGTGGATGGTTGGGCCCTTACACGCCCTCATCCAGGTGAATTGCTGCCTGATACGTATGTGCATGTCACCACAGGTGCAACCCGGTGAGGGCGAAATTATGCAGTGGGGCATCTTGAGTTGGACTTGAATGGCACCTGTAGCAATACTTGAAGACTCCATGACAATAGTGAGCTACGAGAACACTATTGGGGACCACCTGCATCGCTTCAAGCTTTAAGTCTCCCCTACAGTGAAGGTGACTCTCCGCGACACAAGGCCACAATCGTGCTGCAGTGGTTTGAGGAGCATGATAGTGGACTCAAATTGATGTTTTAGCCAGAAAATGTGCCTGTTCTATACCCCTGGAACACACACCGAGCTGTGTGCCCTTAAAATACCATCTTGTAACTAGCGGGAATTAGTGACCTGTGGACAGACATCTGGTGCCACATATTAAGGACTTGTGGAATCCATTCCATGCAGAATCGCTGTTGTAATGTGATTGAAAAGTAGAGCAACACGCCATTACACAGGTGGTCATATATCGTTTGGTCGTCGGTGCACTAGACGTCTCGCATCACCGAAGCGAGGCAACAGCGATCATCGGGCCACACTACACGTGCCCCAGCCAGCTACTGCCCAATTTCAGAGTTTCTTTTTGGTCCTTTGAAAACACGCAGCTCTATGTGGAATTTTGAGAAGCCGCGCTCTTTGAGATTTCTCCAATGTCCATTGCATGCAGTGTTTGCTCGAAAACAGGTTGAGATGAACCTGTACTCACTGGTAGCAGCAATTCGTGCCGGGTCTGAAACCGACTAATCGACAATACGTGACAGTTGTCTCCTGTCCCTGTCAGCTACCGTCTTTTTACACCAACTCTTCCCATGCTGTGTTACATGACTGTCAGTTGTATACACCTCTTTATTGAACATATTGGGCAGTCGGCTCTGATACATCAAAAAATTTGGCAACGTCATAGAAACGCCCAGACGCGCTGCCTACTTTCTGAGATTCGCTCAAGTGTCCACGTCGACCAACCTCAGTGCCCTGATTCCGACGTACGACACGTTCATACATAAATTCTGAAGATGTTGTTTTGTCTTCAGTCCTGCGACTGGTTTGATGCAGCTCTCCATGCTACTCTATCCTGTGCAAGCTTCTTCATCTCCCAGTACTTACTGCAACCTACATCCTTCTGAATCTGCTTAGTGTATTCATCTCTTGGTCTCCCTCTACGATTTTTACCCTCCATGCTGCCCTCCAATGCTAAATTTGTGATCCCTTGATGCCTCAGAACATATCCTACCAACCTGTCCCTTCTTCTTGTCAAGTTGTGCCACAAACTCCTCTTCTCCCCAATTCTATTCAATACCTCCTCATTACTTATGTCATCGACTCAGCTAATCTTCAGCATTCTTCTGTAGCACCACATTTCGAAAGCTTCTATTCTCCTCTTGTCCAAATTATTTACCGTCCGTGTTTCACTTCCATACATGGCTACGCTCCATACAAATACTTTCAGAGACGACTTCCTGACACTTAAATCTATACTCGACGTTAACAAATGTCTCTTCTTCAGAAACGCTTTCCTTACCATTGCCAGCCTACATTTTATATCCTCTCTACTTCGACCATCATCAGTTATTTTGCTCCCAAAATAGCAAAACTCCTTTACTACTTCAAGTGTCTCATTACCTAATCTAATTCCCTCAGCATCACCCGACTTAATTCGATTACATTCCATTATCCTCGTTTTGCTTTTGTTGATGTTCATCTTATCTCCTCCTTTCAAGACACTGTCCATTCCGTTCAACTGCTCTTCCAAGTTCTTTGCTGTCTCTGACAGAATTACAATGTCATCGGCGAACCTCAAAGTTTTTATTTCTTCTCCATGGACTTTAATACCTAATCCGAATTTTTCTTTTGTTTCCTTTAGTGCTTGCTCAATATACAGATTGAATAACATCGGGGAGAGGCTACAACCCTGTCTCACTTCCTTCCCAATCGCTGCTTCCCTTTCATGCCCCTCGACTCTTATAACTGCCATCTGCCTTCTGTACAAATTGTAAATAGCCTTTCGCTCCCTGTATTTTACCCCTGCTACCTTTAGAATTTGAAAGAGAGTATTCCAGTCAACATTGTCAAAAGCTTTCTCTAAGTCGACAAATGCTAGAAATGTAGGTTTGCCTTTCCTTAATCTTTCTTCTAAGATATGTCGTAGGGTCAGAATTGCCTCACGTGTTCCAACATTTCTACGGAATCCAAACTGATTTTCGCCGAGGTCGGCTTCTACCAGTTTTTCCATTCGTCTGTAAAGAATTAGCGTTAGTATTTTGCTGCTGTGGCTTTTTAAACTGATAGTTCAGTAATTTTCGCATCTGTCAACACCTGCTTTCTTTTGGATTAGAATTATTATATTCTTCTTGAAGTCTGAGGGTATTTCGGCAGTCTCCTACATCTTGCTCACCAGATGGTAGAGTTTTGTCAGGACTGGCTCTCCCAAGACCGTCAGTAGTTCCAATGGAATGTCGTTTACTCCCGGGGCCTTGTTTCGACTCAGGTCTTTCAGTGCTCTGTCAAACTCTTCATGCAGTATCATATCTCCCATTTCATCTTCATCCACATCCTCTTCCATTTCCATAATATTGTCCTGCAGTAAATCGCCCTTGTATAGACCCTCTATATACTCCTTCCACCTTTCTGCTTTCCCTTCTTTGGTTAGAACTGGGTTTCCATCTGAGCTCTTGATATTTATACAAGTGGCTCTCTTTTCTCCAAAGGTCTCTTTAATTTTCCTGTAGGCAGTATCTATCTTACCCCTAGTGAGATAAGCCTCTACATCCTTACATTTGTTCTCTAGCTATCCCTGCTTAGCCATTTTGCACTTCCTGTCGATCTCATTTTTGAGACGTTTGTATTCCCTTTTGCCTGCTTCATTTACTGCGGTTTTATATTTTCTCCTTTCATCAATTAAATTCAATATTTCTTCTGTTACTCAGGGATTTCTACTAGCCCTCGTCTTTTTACCTATTTGATCCTCTGCTGCCTTCACTACTTCATCTATCAAAGCTACCCATTCTTCTTCTACTGTATTTCTTTCCCCCATTCTTGTCAATTGTTCCCTTATACTCTCCCTGAAACTCTGTACAATCTCTGGTTCTTTCAGTTTATCCAGATCCCATCTCCTTAAATTCCCACCTTTTCGCAGTTTCTTCAGTTTCAATCTGCAGTTCATAACCAATAGATTGTGGTCAGAATCCACATCTTCCCCAGGAAATGTCTTAGAATTTAAAACCTGGTTCCTAAGTCTCTGTCTTACCATTATATAATCTATCTGATACCTTTTAGTATCTCCAGGATTCCTCCATGTATACTACCTTCTTTTATGATTTTTGAACCAAGTGTTAGCTATGATTAAGTTATGCTCTGTGCAAAATTCTACCAGACGGCTTCCTCTTTCATGTCTCTCCCCCAATCCATATACACCAACTATGTTTCCTTCTCTCCCTTTTCCTACTCTCGAATTCCAGTCACCATGACTATTAAATTTTCGTATCCCTTCACTACCTGAATAATTTCTTTTATCTCATCATACATTTCATCAATTTCTTCATCATCTGCAGAGCTAGTTGGCATATAAACTTGTACTACTGTAGTAGGCATAGGCTTCGTGTCTATCTTGGCCGCAATAATGCGTTCACTATGCTGTTGGTAGTAGCTTACCCGCACTCCTATTTTTTTTATTCATTATTAAACCTACTCCTGCATTACCCCTATTTGATTTTGTAATTATAACCCTGTATTCACCTGACCAAAAGGCTTGTTCTTCCTGCCACCGAACTTCACTAATTCCCACTATATCTAACTTCAACCTATCCATTTCCTTTTTTAAAGTTTCTAACCTACCTGCCCGATTAAGGGATCTGACATTCCACGCTCCGATCCGTAGAATGCCAGTTTTCTTTCTCCTGATAACGACGTCCTCTTGGGTAGTCCCCGCCCGGAGATCCGAAGGGAGGACTATTTTACCTCCGGAATATTTTACCCAAGAGGACGCCATCATCATTTAACCATACAGTAAAGCTGCATGTCCTCGGGAAAAATTACGGCTGTAGTTTCCCCTTGCTTTCAGCCGTTCGCAGTACCAGCACAGCAAGGCCGTTTTGGTTAGTGTTGCCAGGCCAGATCAGCCAATCATCCAGACTGTTGCCCCTGCGACTACTGAAAAGGCTGCTGCCCCTCTTCAGGAACCACACGTTTATCTGGCCTCTCAACAGATACCCCTCCGTTGTGGTTGCACCTACGGTACGGCCATGTGTATCGCTGAGGCACGCAAGCCTCCCCACTAACGTCAAGGTCCATGGTTCATGGGGGTAGGATTCTGAAGATAGCAGGAGTAAAAGACAGGGAGCAAAGGACACAGACAACTTGTACAGAAACCAGACGGCAGTTATAAGAGTCGAGGGCATGAAAGCGAGAAGGGAGTCAGACAGACGTTGTTCAATTTGTACATTGAGCAAACAGTAAAGGAATTAAAATTCAGGGAGAGAAATAAAAAATTTGAAGTTTGCCGATTACACTGTTATTCCGTCAGACATAGCAAAGGATCCAAAAGAGCAGATGAACGTACTGGATATGTCTTGAAAGGAGGATGTAGGACGACCACCAATAAAAGTAAAACAATGGTGATGGAACGTAGCTGAATTAAATTCGACGATGCTGAGGGAATTACATTAGAAAATGAGATACTTCAAATGGTAGATGAGATTTGCTATTTGGGCAGTAAAAGAAAGTAAAATAACTTATGACGACTCAAGATGAGAGGATATAAAATGCAGACATGCAATGGAAAGAGAGGCGTTTCTGTGATGGGAAATTTGTTAACATCGAATATAAATTTCAGTGTTAGGAAGTCTTTACTGAAGGCATTTATCTGGAGTGTAGTCTTGTATGGAAGTGAGACATGGACGATGAACAGTTTAAACAAGACGAGAATACAAGCTTTTGAAATGTGGTGCTACGCAGTATGCTGAAGACCAGATGAACAGAAGATCATGTAAACATTGAGGAGGTACTAAGTAAAACTGCGTAGAAAAGGAATTTGTGGCATAACTTGACTAAAAGAAGGGTTAGGTGTGTGTGACATAACCTGGGGCTAAAGGGTTCACCAAATTAACACTGGGTGGAAGTGCTGGCGGTAGAAATTGTAGAGGAATACCAAGAGATAAATATTGAAGTAGGTTCAAATATTTGTCGGCCACAGTAGTTGTTCGTATATAAAGAGACTTGCACAGGCTACAGTAGCGTGAAGTCCTGCATCAAATCAGTCTTCGGAATGAAGACCAAAACAACAACAAATTATATGAACTACACTGACATATTTATTAATACAAATGTAGTGTACTGAATTGTGATCGACCTGCGAATGAAAGTACAAGTCCCACCGTACCCGTGCAGTCCTAAATACTCTTACTAACATAGCTGACGTTATTTGTTCCACATTTCGTAAAGTGAGGTTCTTCTGCTGTGTAAGATAATTGTCTTTCAGCTGATACCCCTCGTACTAGATAAATCTCCAGCTTGAAAAGTCTGTAGAGGTCAAACGGGCGAGCAGGAATCAAAAATCTTGAAGAAAGACAACTAGTCCGCGTCCCAGGAAAAGTAACATTCAGGTGGTCCCAGACAACTACGGAAAATGTTACGTTTCATCTTGTTGGTAGACGTTAGTATCTAAAATATCATTCTGAATCCACTTGATTTTCAAGAACTATTCCAGTAAATCTGATTACTGTTCACTCTGCTAACGTGTTCCGTCCACCCACTTTTGATCTTTTAATTCCTATGGACACACTTTTGGATGTCCGTCGGCTCACATCGTACAGTTATGTGTGTTCACACGTTCAAAGATATGAAATGCTATGTCGTCATCGAACAGAAAGTGCTGCGTTAAATTTACATTTTTAAAGGCATCCAATAATTCACAACGAAGTCTGGCGGCATAGCCCTCCTCCTTAACTTTTCAACAATTTCAATATGGTAGGTACACGTTTGTTCCATTTGAATCACCATGTTTTCCACATAGTGGTGTGTGTGTGTGTGTGTGTGTGTGTGTGTGTGTGTGTGTGTTTGTGCTTGTGTTTGCGCGGTACCAAGTTCCCCGCTGAGTCTTTTGCTTGATGGTGAGGGGCAGCGAGAAATGGCTTCTGCAACACAACCAGTTTGCGCGAATTTGTTTCTCATGTGCTGAATAGCTTGTCTGGTGGGAGGTAGTTTGGGAACACTAAGCGCTAATTCCGCCCTTCCTTATGCGACATTCCACTCAGTCGGTCAGCAACAACAGCTGATCTTTCTTCTATTCTGTACATTCCTTCAGCCCACCCGCAAAAAATCGGAATTTTCAACGTTAACACACAAATGGAAAGGGGCTTTATAAAGACGCTATACTTCCAGCTCTACATCTACATTTACAGTATACTTCACGCGCCATGCCGAATGCCAGATTGAGAGAATTTAGGACCGACGTTTGCTATCCGCAATAATGTTGCACTCATGCATGGAGCGGAGGAAAATGCCCGTCCACATGCCTCTGTAGACGCTTAATCACTGCGATCTCTTTCCCGAGGCCGGTAAGCGAGGTACGCTATGGAAGCAGTAGATCTATGACACGCTTTACCTCGAATACCGGCGCTCTGTATTTCTCCATCAAGGTTTCGCGAGGAAGAATGTCACCTTTCATCCAAAGATTCCTTTCGAAGTGTCCTGAGAATTCTCTGTGTTACATATTTGTATAGGCCGTGCTGACCACGTCCCAGGACTCTTTCGGTGCCTGTTGTCATATTAAAAAGCGCAGTCTGCCCTTTGGTCGAATTGCAGCAATTTCGTGCGGTCTGCTAAAAATCTGAACCTGGCTGATAGCTTTATGTCCCGATCGAGACACAATCATCAGCTGCGGTGTCCTACTGGCAAATTAATACTAAGCTCAGACTCTCCGCTTTATTACAACTGACATGATTTACACTACATTTAGTACCAATAGGACAAGAGGGCTGCTTTCAACGTTACTGAGATAAAAGTCGTACACAGATGTATTGCGATCTTTAAAGTACATGCAAAAAAGGCACAGGTGCTGAATACTTCGAATGCACTGAAATGGGTAGTACGGACTGCCTGCCTAGTAGAATTTCGAAGAAAGAATACATCCGATAGTATTGCGAGGGTAGTTGTATTATGGAAATCACATGTAATTGAAATTTTTACAATATTTTAGAGCACGAGAATGGGATCATCAAGTAATGGTGCAACGGCTCGGTACGTTACATGAACTGCAGCTAGGATGAAGTCGTGATTTGGTTACTGTCATGGTTTCGCGCTGCCATTGCCGATGTTTTTCTGTAAGGGCGGGGGGGGGGGGGGGGAGGGGGTGAGGAGTGGGGAGGGGAGGGGAGGAGTGTCACTAGTCTTCTGACTGCTTTGAAGCGACTCGCCGTTAATTTCTCTCGTTCTACCACCATTTTCATCGCAGTGTAACACTTACAACTCACATTCTCAATTGTTTGTTGGCTGTATTCCATCATCTGTCTTCCTCTAAACTTTTTAATTTTGTTCTCTCTCCCCCTCGCCCCCCCCCCCTCCCTCTCCCATGAACCATAGACCTTGCATTGGTGGGGGGACTTGGGTGCTCCATCGATACAGTGAGCCGTACCGTAGGTGCAATAAAAACAGAGGGGTATCTGTTGAGAGGCCAGACAAACGTGTGGTTCCTGTACAGAGGCAGCAGCCTCTTCAGTAGTTGCAGGGGCAACAGTCTGGATGATCGACTGATCTGGCCTTGTAACACTAACCAAAACTGCCTTGCTGCGCTGGTACTGCGAACGGCCGAAAGCAAGGGGAAACTACAGCCGTAATTTTTCGCGAGGGCATGCAGCTTTACTGTGTGGTTAATGATGATGGCGTCCTCTTGGGTAAAATATTCCGGAGGTAAAATAGTCCCCCATTCGGATCTCCGGGCGGGGACTACTCATGCGGCCGTTGTTATCAGGAGAAAGAAAACTGGCGTTCAACGTATTGGAAGGTGGAATGTCAGATCCCTTAATCGGGCAGGCAGGTTAGAACATTTAAAAAGGGAAATGGATAGGTTAAAGTTAGATATAGTAGGAATTAGTGAACTTCGCTGGCAGGAGGAACAAGACTTCTGGTCAGGCGAATACAGAGTTATGAATACAAAATCAAATAGGGGTACTGCAGGAGTAGACTTAATAATGAATAAAAAATAGGAGCGCGGGTAAGCTACTACAAACAGCATAGTGAACGCATTATTGTAGCAAAGATAGACACTAAGCCACGCCTACCACAGTAGTACAAGATTATATGCCAACCATCTCCGCAAATGACGAAGAGATTTATGAAATTGAGAGGTGGCATGAGCCTCCTCTCATATTTCTATCTTACGATTTTCGTCTCTAATTGAATGTGGTGAAAAGTTGCTATTCCTTCACACGCGGACTTCCCACGCATCGTGTCTCGTCACCCGGATGGTCGGGTGACAGGCGGGCTCTCCTGATCTGGAAAGGGTTAAGCTGACGGTTGTGAGGAAGTCGAGTGAATGCTTTGCAGACGCCGACATTGTCAAAAGACACGCCCGGAGGGGTCTGAAGTAGCGGCTGGGCTAGAGGTTCCGTTACTTCGCAGAATCTTAGCGAAAACACTTTCTGCGGGCTACCAGCGAGGCGTGGGAATGACTTGTGTACCCAGGCAGTTGTGGCGGGAAAATTCCCGCGCTTTCTGCAAAATAGTAACTGTGATTGGCTGGCTCAGGGCATAGCTCCGTGACGTAGCAAAATCAGCGCAGAAATTGGCGCCAAGAATCTCCATTGGTGGAATGGTAGTGCTCCGGCAATGGAGTGGAATTTTCCGCCGGTTTTCGAGTTGCTGATTGGAACATTTAACCACGGCCACTGTCGTGGGGGCGGGAATGTTGTGTGTTCGGCCTGTACGGGTGCTCTAGGTAGTCGGCTCTCGCCTTTCGGTCGAAGACGTCGAAGCAACCAGCCATCGCCTCCGGTACGCCAGATCGTGTTCTGGCAGTTAAGAAGACAGTTTGGTAATGTATGTCTGCAGCACCGGCAGATAGGGATTTTCCTAGGTGATAATCAGAGCTCAGCAGAGTGCGCCTGTTCGTCTTTTTCTAACTTTGTTCTGTCTTGAGTAGCAGCAATTAATGTTGGGTTAGCTGTGTGTCTCTCTTAAGATTTGAGTGGCAAGGAATTGGCTCCACATACCACTTCGTCATAAACCTCACAATCTAGTTTAGGGACAACTTCACCTTCACAGCGTTTGTTTATGTATCCAATTTGAGCCAATTTGATGTATTATAAATGTTTCATGTGTTTTTGTTTATTATTTTGTGTTTGGTCTTAATAAATCATATTGTTATTTTGGGCAGAACTTTCATTCTGTTAATCGGTAGAGCAACCCATCATTTTTCACTACGTTAATGAAACCTTCCTTTATTTAACTTATTTATCAAATTAAATTAATGCAGGTGCCAAACTCTTTTCTACTCCACTTGCAGGGTTGATTACAGTCAGTTCGCGTATATTTTTTAATCCTTGTGCAACAGCAAAAGTCGGAGTTAGAATAGGGGGGGCTTAGAGCATCATTTACATGTGTAGATTCTAGAATTTAGTGTTAAATACACTGCTAGCCCCGGCACCTCGCATAAAATGGTGACCCTTAGCCTCGGATCTTTCCTGTGAATCGCTGATAAGCAAGTATTATTAGTAGTAGGGACACTCAGAATTTTTTTTGCTTAATTTTTTATTGATTAATACCCAAGTTTTTTTTCTGGTAGTTCCGCGTTTAGTTTTAAGTAGCGGCGCATGATTACAGTTTTTGTTTTCAGTGTATATATTCTTTTGTTCATTGTTTTTGTGTTCCTTTGATGGTGTGTCCGTATCACATCACACTTTATCGGGTTTGTGTGCGGTTTCTGTACCACAACAAATCGTGCGTATAATTACAGCGTTGGAGAGGCGTTGTTGAAATTTTATGTCTATGTGTAAAAAAATATATGGAGTAGGTTAATTTTATTGTGCATTTTAGATAAATTTGTTTTTTCATGAATGATCACGAGAAGTAAGGCACGACTATTATCGAGCGAAGCTAAAACAAAAGAGGATAGAATAATGGATAATGGGCAGTTTACTGACGGGGATAGGTTCGGAGATGAGATGGGCACATTTTTAGCAGCACAGGACGCCAGGGTCATTGATGAGGAAGGTGATTTGGACGCGGTCTCAGAGCAGCGTTGCGGCCGTGATTATGATAGTGAGGTAGAGGATGAAACAGAGACAGGCACACAGGTCGAGACGGTAGCAGAAGTTTATAATCAAACGAACGAGAGCAGACAGGAGCTAGCTCGGCCACGTCAGAGCTCTAGCGCCCAGGTGTCCAGAGTTACATCTCCCACGTTTGAAGAGGATCAAAAAGATGACTTAAACCCAATACTGAGCTTCCTACGATCAATGAAGGAAGAAGCTGACGAACAACGTAAGAAGGAGAAGGAAGAAGATGAGAAACAACGTAAGAAGGAGAAGGAAGAAGCTGACGAACAGCGTAAGAGGGAGAAGGAAGAAGAGGAGAAACAACATAAGAAGGAGAAAGAGGAAGCTGACGAACAGCGCAAGAAGGACACTCAAGCAATAATTTCGCATATAGGGGAAATTCGTGGGGAATTACTAACAATAAAGAAAGAATGTGGAGAAGCAAAACAAATATCAATAGTAGCACAAAAAGTAGCAGGTCTAGCCAAAACGGCAGCAACAGGGGCACTGAAAATCGTGAAAGTAACTTCTCAACTCGCAGGGCGCTTGCGACGTGCGACACAAGCCCACTCAAAATCCCTAGCAGTCTTAAAAACCCAAGGTAAAATTGCGGTTATGAACATCACGAAACGAATGAAAGAAGTAGAGAGTCGGATAGCAAAACTAGAGCGAAACGGGCACACGAGCACTGCGCGTTCGGATACCAATGATGGAGTACACAGGATTGTGTCTCCGAGGAAAAGCCTGCCGTGCTCTAGCCCAGTGACAGCGTGCGGAACGAACAATCCACACGCAGAAACAGCGAGTAATAGCTCCAATAATTGCAGCCCACTTAGAAGAGTGAATGCTGAATGCCACTTCCACTGTGATACAGACGTAGCACATCACAGTTATCAGCAAGATAGATCAGGACACTCAGCAGACGTGCAAGTATCGGAAACGAGTGACAACACCAGTGCGAGGATCGGACAGAATTTTGATCACAATCACTTCCTGTCGATACTAAAACTCCAGAAATTCAAAGATAATGGAGGGTCGATGCATCCGAAGAGCTGGGTGATGCAATTTACAAATTCATTACCGTCGTCATGGCCAACCCAGGCCAAATTAGAATTCATGTGTGGACACATCGAAGGCCAAGCCGCGGAAAAGATGCGGGACGTGGCAGCGACGTGTCGGACTTATCAGGAATTTGTTGGTGCATTCCTGCGGACCTACTGGTCAAAGGAAACGCAAGATAGGATTAAAGAGGAAATAATATTTTGTCCTGAACTGGAAGTGTCCGGGCATAGGAGCGCAACCAAATTTTTTGATGATTTACTCAAGAAGAATCAGTTTTTAGATAGTCCATATAGCAACGGAGAAATCATTAAATTTTGCTTTTCCAAATTGCCAGTTAGGTATCAACAGACACTTGTCGGGAAGTGTGGATCTGACATAGATGCATACAAGAGTCTACTGCGCGAACTCGAAGTAATCTTCGATAAACAAGACGCAAAGGACAGGAAGAAGGGGCAAATTAACAAATACCACGGGCCAGGAAGGGAAGACGACAACAGACCGCATAATCGCACAGGTCAGTTAGGAAACCAGGGTTACGGAAGTCAAGGCTACGCTATTCAAGGTTATGGAAACCAAAGACACGGAAACCAGAACATCAGGGATCAGGGTCAATCTAGACAAGGAATCTGGGATAGGAGGAATAACGAACGGCAAAGCGACCGTAATTGGAGAGAGCGAAACCAAGGACAACAGTGGAACCAGGAGATTGAAACTAGACCCGCAAATCCTAATGCACGTCAGAGGAGGGGGAGCTTAACAAGGGATTGACGCCAGACTAGTTCGAACACAGGCCGCCGGAATTTCGCACGTAATCTCGGACCTGGCCAACTACGGATGATACATTACGAAGATTTATCAGAAATCCTGCTCGAGGAACATAAAGCAACTCCTCGACAAGATCGGCAGCCTCTTATCACAGTAGCAATAGCTGAAAAGAGTATGAATGCGATAATAGATAGTGGAAGCTACATAACAGCAATATCTGAGGCAGCATACAAGAGGTGCTCTCAGGAGATGGACTGGCCTGTTCTATCGGTTAAGAAAACCAAAATAAAAGGGGCAATAGCGGGTAAATGTACGGAGGTCACCCAACAAACAAGACTGGAATTCTCCTGCCAAGGACACAAAATAGAGTCCTGGATCGTGCCAAATCTGACGATAGACATGATAGTAGGAACGGACTTCCTAAATGAACATGAAGCGATAGTTGATCTAGGACGAGGAGAAGTAGTTTTGAGGAAAGGGAATCCCGTCCACATTAAGTTCGACGACCAGCTGATCCCAGCTCAACTACCGTCTAACTGTGTACGGATAAACTATGCGTGTCTGAAAGACAGAAAGGAAGAACAGGTCGACGTTGCGGGTAGGGGAGAGGACACGGATGAGAATGAAGTCGAAATAATGGGAGAAATAAAGGAGAAAATAGGAGAAAAAGTGGAAGCAATAAACAATATATGGTGCGACCACCGCTAAGAACTTCATAAATTACTAGTAGAACATGCGGAGGTCTTCCTTCCCAAGACAGGATCAATAAAGAACTTCCAATATGAATTTCGTGTACGTCCGCACAACCAGTTTCGTGTGCCACCCTATCCAATCCCCTTGGCATATCGACAGAAAGTAGCAACTGAAATTACGCGAATGCTGAGTGAAGGAATAATAGAACCTATGGCTTCAGCCTATAATAGCCCGTTAAGAGTAGTCGAGAAGGCAGATGGTAGTATTCGTTTAGTCTTGGACTCGCGACAAATTAATACCATAATAGAACCCGAAACAGACAGACCGGAACGATTAGAGGAACTCTTACAAAACTTCCATGGAATATCAATCTTCTCATCAGTTGATCTAAAATCGAGTTTCTGGCAGATCGAGCTCCATCCAAATTGCAGACAGTACACAGCCTTTTTAGCATTTGGAAGATGTTACCGGCTTCGTCGTCTCCCATTTGGTTTGAACATTTCGTCTGCCGCATTCATTCGGGGGCTGGACGGCATACTAAGCGATAATTTGAAACGTCATGTCACCAGCTATGTGGACGATTTGCTGATCGCGGAGAAATCTTGGGGAGAGCACAATGCGGTCCTCGGTGAACTCCTTGCGACATTCAAGGAATACGGAGTGACTATCAATATCGAAAAGTCGAATTTTGGGACGTCCTCTGTCAAATTTCTAGAACATATCATCACGGGTGAGGGCATTGCGCCAAATCCCGAAAAGATCGAAGCGATTGAAAAGTTTCCCATTCCTACGACAAAGAAGCAGTTAAGGGGGTTCTTGGGGATCATAAATTTTTACAACTGCTTTATACATGTCAAAACTCAGAGCAGTCCTAGGTTGCATCAACTTACAGGAAAGAAGATTCCTTGGGAATGGGATGAGGCGGCCGAATCCGAATGGAAAGCAATAAAATTCGCATTATTACAAGCACCCATCCTATCACACCCTAATTTAGCAGAAGAGCTTTGCATAGTAACGAACAGTTCATACTCAGGTCTGGGTGTCATGGTGTTGCAAGACTATGTACATGAAGGAAACAGGGTGTGGAAGACAATTGCGTTTGGTAGCAGAGTACTAGCCAAGAGTGAGAGGAATTACTCAGTAACCGAGTTAGAGGCGCTGGCTATTGTTTGGGCGTTTGAAAAATTCAGATACCTTCTGTTTGGTCGCAAGACGAGGGTCTACACAGACCACAAGGCACTCGAGTTCTTGATGACTGCAAAGCTTAATCACAGGCGGCTCATTAGGTGGGCATCATATCTGCAGCAGTACAACTTTTCGATGGAATATATCCCCGGCAGTCAGAACATTATTGCAGACGCCTTATCACGGTCACCGATCGGATTTGAGCACAACATGGAAGAAGATCTAGAGGAAAATCACTACTGCCTTTTCTATATGCAGAAAGTAGCCTTTGAAGATTTTATTACCTGTAGTATGCAGGACATCAAGAAGGAGCAAGATAAGGACCCTGCCCTAGTGTTATTGAAACAGAAATGGATAGACAGAAGACACGCCACCATCAGGCAGTTCTACCTCTTGCGGAAAGGCATAATTTTCCACCGAAATTATGCCAATGACACTGAATGGGGGGGTATGCATCCCTGAACACCTAATAAACAAGGTTATATGGTATACTCACCTCAGCTATGGACACTTCGGACCACGCAAGTGCAATCTCAAGCTAAGGACCATGTGTTACTTTCGAAACATGGAGCGTCGAATACGGAGGGTACTGTCGGTGTCTAAAGACTGCCAAAAGGCAAAGCACACCACTGTGAGCATGCAGGCACCATTATACCCAATCTTACCGACCAAATTAAGACAATTAGCAGCAACAGATTTGATGGGATCTTTGCCAAGAACAAGCAGAGGATATACTTACGTATTAGTGTTTGTTGAACTAACGTCCAAATACGTTACCTTTACGCCACTGAAGAGGGCGACAGGAAGAACTGTATCACGAGCCCTAATCCGGGATTTCCTACCACAGGTTGGTCATGTGAGTAAAATTATTTCTGATAATGGGCCACAGTTTAAGTCAAAAACATGGAAGGAGACGTTGCGTGGATGTAAAATTGATCCCATTTTTACATCTTCACACCATCCGAGCTCGAATGCTGCAGAACGGGTTATTAAGGAACTCGGAAACTTGTGCCGGTTGTACTGTAACAAACAGCACACGACATGGGACGTTTTCCTTAAAGACTTCCAGGAGGTGATCAATGAGGCACCCCATGGGAAAACAAAATTGGCACCCATTACAGTACTGAAAAACCGGATTCCTAAGGACTTGATAACCGAGGTCGTAAACTTCCCGCCAAGGGCGCGAACGCAGCACCAAGCCATAGTGGATTTGGCTCTCAAGAGGATACGGGCTGCAGCAGAGGTCAGGAAGAGACGTGCCGACAGGGGAGCTCGTCTACGACACTTCCAAATTGGACAAAAGGTGCTCGTTAAGTCTTTCCGACTTTCTAACAAACAAAAAATGAAATGCCAAAAATTCTATTCTGTTTACAACGGCCCGTACCGTATAAGGAGAGCAGCTCACCACAATGCTTATGAATTGTAGACGCTGAAAGGAAAGAAGTCCATAGGACTCCACCACATCTCTCACATAAAGGAGTTCGTGGAATAGTAGTAGTGTAAGTGGTGTACGTAGTAGAATGGACAAATACATACACCTTGCTATAGTAGTAGTGTAAGCGGTGTACATAGTAGAATAGGCAGATATATGAACCTTTCTTCGGGGAACAATAATCGTTGCATTAATAGATTAAGATTGTTAAAGTATTAACACGCTGCGTTTTCTCGCATAAGAATTTACTGCTGTTAACTTTTTTTGTCGATGTTCGGGATCTCCTCTGTCGTTGCGATAAGAGGCACTACTTTTCCATTAGCAATGTTTTCGTCCTTTCCTATCTGGTGTCCATGTTAAGGGATAAAGATGAGTGACGAGATGTCGCACAAACGGGCGCATACAAGAACGTGCTCTTAGAAGCTTTCTGAGAAGTCGTGATACGCTCCATAGCGGCCACAACCAGTTCGTGAGACGTTCATACCAATGCTTGCAGGCACGCGTCAGTGCACTGCAAGATTGTGGTATATTGCGTGATTTCGAGGATGAATATGGGCAGTATAGTTTTTTGCAGAGCTGCGCCAGCATCGTTGTCTTGCAAGTCGGGGTGAACCTGTGAGCGTTTGACTAAAATGGTGCCCTAGACGAGAGAAATGCGGGCATAAAGCCTACCATGCCAATGTGCTGGTTGGGGATTTAGCGTGCTGCTCGTGACTGTCACAGATGAATAACCAGAGACTTATACTTGGATATTCGTGACATACTGTGTAGCTGGCGTGTGTTGGGCGACTGAATCCTCAACGGGAACCAGTCCTAGTTTGGTCATATTACATTGCCTCTGGAAAGGTGTGCTTTGATCGCGAATACTGCATAACATAGAAAAAGAAGTTGCAACTATAAATTTATTGTCTTGTATAGCAATGGCTAACCCAGTCTCTGGAGTTTCAGTGAGGCGTAGTGAGAACTCGGAGGCCATGTCGTACGGCGCGCACATCACTGTCGTCAATAGCGGCGAGCAGCGAGACATCTCAGCGTAACAGGAATTATGTAAGAGTGTTGTATAAAAAAAAATTATAATAATAATAGAGAGAGTACCATATACTAGGATAAATTAAACTTTAGGATTTTACAATAACTAGATCCTTAATATTGTGGCGGTTTTCTACCACAAGTGTTTGGCGCGCGCCTGTTGAGATGCTATTTTTCAGGTCACCAAACCACAGACCAGAGATGGAGGGACGATGGGCGAGCGAAAGTAGCATAGTTGCCTGTTCTTTATAGCACAGTAAAACTTAGACCTGCATAACAACATAATTGAATTAAAAGACATAGAATGTAGATCGTTGGCAAATGGTAGTTAATTCTTGAGCATGTCTGCTGTCGATCTATATAATTAATAGTAATATTAGTGCGGGCCCGCACATTTATTTCTTCATCCAATATAGCGTCACACACCATGTACAATAGTGAGATCGGTCTCCACACAAATATCAAGATAAATTATTTCCATGATTTTGTTATGATAGCTACAGATAAATAACTATAAAATTAAAATTAGAGTGTCTGAAATGACAGACCATCAATGTATCGTTTGTAACCTCCCCACCGTAATTTTAAAAGAAAAAGACAATACTTAATACAAATGGGAGCCGAGTGTAACCTCCCCACAAAAAATTACAAGACAGAAATATTATTTATGAATGCCATTGGACATTGTGCTATGCGTAACCTGCCCACAATGAAATGTACTGACAATGACAACAAAAATGTGAAATTCGCAATCTGACTCAAATACAAATTCCTCACAAAAAATTAAAGTCCATTCAGTGATAAGAAAATTCAATTAAACCGAAACATCGGTCTTTGGCCCTGTGTAAATCAATCAGAATTAAAGTCTTACCTCAGAATAACTGGATGTCAAATTTCTGCTCTTATCTTTGCGCACGGTTTGGAGGAACTGCATTGCAAATAATAATATTCCTTTTTTCTGTAATTTTACTGAAAATTTTCTTTAAAAGAAGTGGAATGAAATGGGAAGAGCAAAGAAATCTTTAGTTCAATAAAAAATAAAATTTTTGAAAAAATGCTTTTGAAATTAAAAATTATTATTGGGGCACTTGTTGGAGAATAATTACAATAAATAAATTTTTTACATTATCTAATGATTATATTAATTAACAGTATACCTCATTCAGCATCTTGACCAGTGTTGCCGACCGCCTACATCACACAACCGCACTGGGCTGCTACTACTGACCGACCGCTCTGCATGACGACTATTAGCGTACTGCACTGCACGACTACTACTGACAGACTGCTCTGCAACTACACAGAGCTACAGACTCGCAACGACTACCGACAGAGTACTGCTCTGCAACTAGACAGAGCTACAGACTCGCAACGACTGACAGACTCGCAACGACAGACAGACCGACTCGCAACGACTGACTGACAGACTGAGAACCGCTCGCAACACTCGCGCGGTCAAGCGCATACTCTCTGGTCACAGATGCTACAATGCCTCGCCATCGCTGCTATGTTACATACGTGTTTCACATTATGTAAATTTATTATAACATAGAAGGTCATAGGGAAAAGTTAGGTATAAGATTTTTGTAAGAATTGTGCAGATGACAGGTATCGTGGCAATGCAGAGGCCAGCCGGAGCAAAAGCAAGAGGTCATCGGCTACCTGCAAGAAGAGAGCGTCAGCGCGCCACCTGACGTGAAGGGCGCGAGAGCATCCGGTCCTACAAGCTGACAGTCACCGGGCCGTAAACCTGAGGGATTAGGCGGCAGACAATCCTCGCTGGGCCACAAGCGAAAGTGAGGCTGGCCGTTGACACTGACACGCGATCCACACGCGACAGCCTGCTAGCTCTCCGGACGCGGCAGCCGTTTGGAGGGATTCCCTGCGGCAGACCACGTCGTGAGTACACAAAGAAGATCACATATCGTGTCAGAACCTGCGCCTCATGTGCCTCAGGACAGAAAGGGACGTTATATACTCACCTGTTTGGGTTTTTACAACTCACTAGCATTGGCCGATCTGCATACACAAAGCAGTATCGTGCCACACAATCTAACAAATGAATGGTCTCATTTCTAACTTCTCCTCTCTCTTAGAGAGCAGGTGTAGCAATCGTCGCTCCTAGTTCGATCCTGTATGGATGACCTCACACACTTGTGGAGTCACTCCACATGCCATCATCCCTTGTCGGACTGCAATATTGGGAAACATAAAAGTACTGTCCAGCGAGAGAAGAGACCTAGACTAGTGATGTATCCCAAGAAGTAGACCTCAGAGACAATTAATCGACGTGAGGAGAGCCTATCACTGTGTCTTCCTACCGTACTGCCGTCATCATATGCGTGGGTCTTGGTCCAATCTCAACAGAGTACTGCAGATGCTCCAGCATACCCTATTGCAGTTGCAACAACGTAGCAATAACACCCGACATTTAGCCCTATGTGATGTCAGTACTGTGGAATTTGTGAAGTGCTTCGAATATTTCTAACAATGTGATTTAGTGCCTCATTCTCAGCACAGTCGTGAACATTGTGCAATGTGCACGCACAACTTGATGCCCCATGAACCTTGTTTTTTTTCTTTCTTTTCTTTCTTAAATTTTTCTCTAGTGTCGTTTTTGTAATGTATGTTATACCTTGTATGTGTTTGTGTTTTACACTGTAATTCTTATTACAAATTACTGTATTGTTCTCCACACCATGTTTTTTTGTATTTTGTATTTATTGTTGTGTGTATTCAAACAGTGTGCCTGAAATCCCCATAAACTGAAGCAGATACCACCACTGTCATTGTGAATGGACCATCAGTTCAGGGAACATATTGTAAAGGTTATTCTTGGTGCAGGGAGACAGAATAAATCGGAGGTTGTAATTAGATTCAGAAAGCTCACAAAAAGAGATTGTTAACTTAAACAGTATCATGTGTGAGTGAGTTCAGGTTAGTTCAATGATTCAAATTGTTGTAACATCTTGGGCATTTAATTGAGGAGCACTCCAACTCTGATTGTAAAGAATAAACTGCTCCATATTTGGCTCACATGCCCGGGCCATATTTAGAGCGTGAATGTCTGTGTGAATCGGTGTTTGGAAGGGGCTCCCTGGGTGTGGATGTGTGATGTGAGTGTTAGTGTTCCATATTAAGATGGTGAAGTTGGCTACACCATAAATAATCCTCCCTCTATGAGCTGCATTTTTCAGTTGCAGTGATTTTTTTTATAGAGTGCGGCATGTGGAGTCAGTTTGTAAGATTGTCCTTGGGCGATTGACTCACCAATTACAATCTAAAATGGCGTTGGGGCTATGAGAGGTGGCATGAGCCCCCTCTCATATTTCTATCTTACGATTTTCGTCTCTAATTGCATGCGGTGAAAAGTTGCTATTCCTTCACACGCGGACTTCCCACGCAGCGTCTCTCGTCACCCAGGTGGTTCGGTGACAGGCGGGCTCTCCTGATCTGGAAAGGGTTAAGCCGACGGGTGTGAGGAAATCGAGTGAATGCTTTGCGGACGCCGACATTCTCAAAAGACACGCCCGGAGGGGTCTGAAGTAGCGGCTGGGCTAGAGGTTCCGTTACTTCGCAGAATCTTAGCGAAAACACTTTCTGGCGGGCTACCAGCGAGGCGTGGGAATGACTTGTGTACCCAGGCAGTTGTGGCGGGAAAATTCCCGCGCTTTCTGCAAAATAGTAACTGTGATTGGCTGGCTCAGGGCATAGCTCCGTGACGTAGCGAAATCAGTGCAGAAATTGGCGCCAACAATCTCCATTGGTGGAATGGTAGTGCTCCAGCAATGGAGTGGAATTTTCCGCCGGCTTTCGAGTTGCTGATTGGAACGTTTAACCATGGCCACTGTCGTGGGGGCGGGAATGTTGTGTGTTCGGCCTGTACGGGTGCTCTAGGTAGTCAGCTCTCGCCTTTCGGTCGAGGACGTCGAAGCAACCAGCCATCGCCTCCGGTACGCCAGATCGTGTTCTGGCAGTTAAGAAGACAGTTTGGTAATGTATGTCCGCAGCACCGGCAGATAGGGATTTTCCTAGGTGATAATCAGAGCTCAGCAGAGTGCGCCTGTTCGTCTTTTTCTAACTTTGTTCTGTCTTGAGTAGCAGCAATTAATGTTGGGTTAGCTGTGTGTCTCTCTTAAGATTTGAGTGGCAAGGAATTGGCTCCACATACCACTTCGTCATAAACCTCACAATCTAGTTTAGGGACAACTTCACCTTCACAGCGTTTGTTTGTGTATCCAATTTGAGCCAATTTGATGCATTATAAATGTTTCATGTGTTTTTGTTTATTATTTTGTGTTTAGTCTTAATAAATCATATTGTTATTTTGGACAGAACTTTCATTCTGTTAATCGGTAGAGCAACCCATCATTTCTCACTACGTTAATGAAACCTTCCTTTATTTAACTTATTTATCAAATTAAATTATTGCAGGTGCCAAACTCTTTTCTACTGCACTTGCAGGGTTGATTACAGTCAGTTCGCGTATATTTTTTAATCCTTGTGCAACAGCAAAAGTCGGAGTTAGAATAGGGGGGCTTAGAGCATCATTTACATGTGTAGATTCTAGAATTTAGTGTTAAATACACTGCTAGCCCCGGCACCTCGTAAAATGTATGAAGAAATAAAAGAAAATATTCAGATAGTGAAGCGAGAGGAAAATTTAATAGTCATGGGTGACTGGAATTCGATAGCAGGAAGAGAAGGAAAAGTAGTACGTGAATATGGAATGGGGGCAAGGAATAAAAGAGGAAGCCGCCTGGTAGAATTTTCCACAGAGCGTGACTTAATCATAGCTAACTCTTGGTTCATGAAAGAAGGTTGTATACATAGAAGAGGCCTGGAGACATTGGAAGGTTTCAGATGGATTATATAATGGTCAGACAGGGATTTAGGAACCCGGTTTTAAATTGTAAGACATTTCCAGGGGCAGATGTGGACTCTGACCACAACCTATTAGTTATTAACTCTAGATTAAAACTGAAGAAACTGCAAAAAGGTGGGTTCAAATGGTGCAAATGACTCTGAGCACTATGGGACTTAACTTCTGAGGTCATCAGTCCCCTAGAACTTAGAACTACTTAAACCTAACTAACCTAAGGACATCACACACATCCATGCCCGAGGCAGGATTCGAACCTGCGACGATAGCGGTCGCGCGGTTCCAGACTGAAGCGCCGAAAAGGTGGGAATTTAAGGAGATGGGACCTGGATAAACGGACAGAACTAGAGGTTGTAGAGAGCTTCAGGGACAGCATTAGGGAACGACTGACAGGAATGGGGGAACGAAATACAGTAGAAGAAGAATGGGTAGCTTTAAGGTATGAAATAATGAAGGCAGCAGAGGGTCAAGTAGGTAAAAATGCGAAGGCTATTAGAAATCCTTGAGTAACAAAAGATATATTGAATTTAATTGATGAAAGGAGAAAATATAAAAATGCAGTAAATGAAGCAGGCAAAAAGGAATACAAACGTCTCAAAAATGAGATCGACAGGAAGTGCAAAATGGTTAAGCAGGCATGGCTAGAGGACAAATGTAACGATGTAGAGGCATATACCACTAGGGGTAAGATAGATACTGCCTACAGGAAGATTGAAGAGACCTTTGGAGAAAAGAGAATCACTTGTATGAATATCAAGAACTGAGATGGGGAACTAGTTATAAGCAAAGAAGGGAAAGCAGAAAGGTGGAATGTGTATATAGAGGGTGTGTACAAGGGCGATGTACTTGAGTACAATATTATGGAAATGGAAGAGCATATAGATGAAGATGCAATGGGACATAAGATACTGCGTGAACAGTTTGACAGAGCACTGAAAGATCTTAGTCGAAACAAGGCCCCGGGAGTAGACAACATTCCATTAGAACTACTGACAGCCTCGGGAGAGCCTGGCCTAATAAAACACTACCATCTAGTGAGCAAGATGTATGAGACAGGCGAAATACCCTCAGACTTCAAGAAGAATATAATTATTCCAATCCCAAAGAAAGATGTGAAAATTACCGAACTATCAGTTTAATAAGTCACGGCTGCAAAATACTGTCACGAATTCTTTACAGACGAATGGAAAAACTCGTAGAAGTTGACCTCGGGGATGGTCAGTTTGGATTCCGTAGAAATATGGGAACACGTGGGGCAATACTGACCCTACGACTTACCTTAGAGGAAAGGCAAACCTACATTTCTAGCATTTGTAGACTTAAAGAATGCTTTTGACAATGTTGACGGGAATACTCTTTCAAATACTGAAGGTGGCAGGTATCAAATACATTGAGCGAAAGGCTATTTACAATATATACAGAAACCAGACGGCAATTATAAGCGTCGAGGGTCATCAAAGGGAAGCAGTGGTTGGGACGGGACTGATACAGGGTGTTAGCCTCTCCCCAATGTTATTCAATCTGTGTATTGAGCAAGCAGTAAAGGAAACAAAATAAAAATTCTGAGTACGAATTTAAATCCATGGAGAAGAAATAAAAACTTTGAGGTTCTCCGATCACACTGTAATTCTGTCAGAGACCGCAAATGATCTGGTAGAGCAGTTGCACGGAACGGACAGCATCTTGAAAGGAGGGTATAAGATGAACATCAACAAAAGGAAGACGACGATAATAGAATGTAGTCGAATTAAGTCGGGTAATGCTGTGGGAATTAGATTAGGTAATGACACACTTATAGTGGTATATGAGTTTTGCTATTTGGGGAACAAAATAACTGATGATGGTCGAAGTAGAAAGGATATAAAATGTAGACTGGCAATGGCATGGATAGTGTTTTTGAGGAAGAGAAATTTGTTAACACCTTGAATCGATTTTAGTGCCAGGAAGTCGTTTCTGAAAGCATTTGTGTGGAGTGTATCCATGTATGGGAGTGAAACATGGATGATAAATAGTTTAGACAAGAAAGATATAGAAGCTTTCGAAATGTGGTGCTACAGAAGAATACTGAAGACTAGATGGGTATATCACATAAATAAGAGGCGGTACTGAACAGAAGAGGGGAGAAGAGAAATTTGTGGCACAACTCAACTAGAAGAAGGTATAGTTTGGTAGAACATGTTCTGAGGCATCAAAGGATCCCCAATGTAGTATTGGAGGGATGTGTGGAGGGTAAAAATCTTAGAGGGAGGCCAAGAGATGAATACACTAAACAGATTCAGAAGGATGTAGGTTGTAGTAGTTACTAGGAGATGAAGAAGTTTGCACAGGATACAGCAGCATGGAGAGCTACATCAGACTAGTCTCAGGACTGAAGACCACGATAACAACAAACTGCTCTCTCTAGTACGATGAACGTTATTACCTTATGTCTTAACAGACGTCCAATTATATTCCCCTTTTTTGTGTCAGTGTTTTCAGTATACTAATTTCCTCTCTGATTCTGTGGAGAAACTCCCCGTACCTTACCTTATCGACCTACCTAGCTTTCAACATTCATCTGTAGGGCCACATCTCAAATGCTTCGAGTCTCTTCTTTTACGGTTTTCCCACAAACCATGTTTCAGTGCCGTGCCATACAGTGCTGTGTTCCAAATGTACAGTCTCAGAAACTCCTTCCTCAATTTAAGGTCTTTGTCTGATAGTAATAGACTTCTCTTGGAGTACCCTTTTGCCAATGCTAGTCAGCTTTTGATGTCCTCCATGATCCCTACGTCATGGGTTATTTTCCTGCTTAGTAGCAGAATCCCGTAACTCCACCTATTTCGTGATCCCCAATGTTGTCTTTTCTCACTGTTCTCATTTCTGCTAATTCTCATCACTTTCGTCTTTCTTTAATTTACTCTGAATCCATATTATGTGCTCATCAGATAGTTCCTTTCATTCAAATGATCATGTAATTCTTCTTCACTTTCACTGAAGATAGTAACGTCATCAGCGAATCTTATGATTGATATTCCTTCACTTTCAATTTTAATTCCACTCTTGAACCTTTTCTTTCTTTCAGTCGTTACCTATTCAATGTGTAGATTGAACAGTAGCACCGAAAGACTACATCCCTGTCTTGGACCCTTTTTAATCCGTGCACTTCGTTCTCTGCCTTCCAGCCTTATTTTTCCCTTTTCTTGGTCTTCCAGTCCTATTGTTGCCTCTTAGTTCTTGTACATAATGTACATTATTCGCGTTTCCCTATTTTCCTCATAATTTTGAACATCTTGCACAAATGCCTTTCTTTCATTATCAACCGCAACGGCAGAATTGCCTCTCCGGAACTTTTATCTTTCCAAAAGCCACGCTCAAAGTCATCCAACAAATCCTGAATTTTCTATTCTTATCTATATTATTTTTGTCATCAACGTGTCTTCACGACCAGTTAAGCTGATTGTGCGATAATGTCGCACTTCTTGGCTCGTGCTACTATCGGTATTGCGTGGATGATGTTTTTCCGAAAGTCAGATGGCATATCGCCAGTTTCATACATTCTACACACCAGCGTGAATAGTCTTTTTGTTACCGATTCCCCCTAATGATTTTAGAAAATCCGAGAAATATTATCTATTCCTTCTGCCTTATTTGGTGTTTAGCCGTTCAAAGTTCCTTTAAATTCTGATTCTAATACTGGAAATCCATCGCTTCCCTCTCGATTCCTGCTTCTTCTTTTATCATGTCATCAGACAAATTCTTCCACTCATAGAGACCTTCAATGTACTTTTTCGATCTATTCACTCGCTCCTCAGCATTTAGCATTGAAATACACACTGCACTTTTAATGTTTTAATTCCACCTTAAGCTGTTTTGACTTTTCTGTATTTCGAGACTGTCCTTCCCACGATCATTTCTTTAAAAGATTTCTTTCCACTTTTCATGCAGCATGAACATGAACGTGTTGGACTTCTGTATGCACTACACGAACTAGCATTGTTTATTATGTGGTGCTCTGGGTTAATATCACTTCTTGTTACATGCATTGAATGCGGCTGTGTAGTAGTTGAAATCTAGATCTGCTGTAATAAAACTACAGAATTCGCGATCTACTGCTGTTCATTTCTCCATTGTTTTGACATGCGCTCGAAGTTCTATTATGAAATGAAAAAGTGAGTGACAGTGTATTTTATTTCTAATTAAGGTATAGCTGAATATTTAAGTGCGTTTTAAGTGTACCTGGGAATATTTCTGAACATTCAACATGATTTTGGAGTGTGAAATTCTAACGTTCTTACGATTTTTTTGAATTTAATTTTTACGATATTTTCAAATGATTTGAAACGTTCCCAGAAAACAAATGAAAATAAACTCATGTGAAATGTGTCGTTTTGAGCTAGCAGTAATAATAACCCTCTATGTTGTAACGAAATTATGAATTGGGAAGTCCCAACTTTTTTGGACAGAACGAAAGAGACTTATTTATTTATTGTTATTATTATTATTGTTGTTATTATTATTAATATTGTTATATTACTGCCAGATTGCATGTGCAGCTCCAACAACTCCCCGAGGACGCTGCTACCTGCTGTTTACAGGAGATTCATTTTTATTTAAAAACATGTGTGTGTCACACAAACAGCACATTGAGACCCCTGGCTGACTGATACATTCAGGTCCTATCATACGTTGGTTATCTCAAAATGCTCAATGCAACATCCACTACCTTATCGTTTTGCTCCTGTTGCGCTTGGTACGCGCCATGAATATCGTGAACACTAGCGGTACTGACATATTACCCCGAGGATCAAGGGAGATTACTTTCGCTTTTCACGACAAATCGAGATGTGTTGGATAGCAAATCATTAAATCCAGTAGGATATGTTTTTGAATATTCCCGTACATTTACAGGATGAGCGTAAAGCCTTTCACTGCTTCCAAAAATTAATTTCTGAGGAACGACAATATATAAAGCTATGTTGTTTGTTGCAAACCGTTGCTTAGTTCAAAGTTTTTTTTGGATACAGTTCTACATTCTTTCTAACAGCAACTGATTTATTTTCTCTCTGTCTTCTTACACAGTGCGTAATTGAAGAAAGCTAGTAATTCAATAACGGATATACAGTGCAATGTGTGCGACAGTTCGTGTGGTCGAGATTCGCCTGGCGTATGAAAGGAAGGCGTGAAAAGCCGAGAGACTGTCAGTGCTGATGTCAAGGCGAGAGGTCGTCGACCTGCAGGGAAGGACGACTCTGTTGATACTGGGCATGCAGATTTTCAGCGCAGTCCCCAGTTATCGAAACATCGTGTTTCCAGAGAAACAAGCATCCCTCAAAGAACTGATCTGAAAATTTCACACAAATGGCTGCACTTGCAAGGATGCAAAGTGCAACTCCTGCGAACTTTGTAGTCAAGTAATAGACCCAGACATTCTAACAAGGGAACCTCCCCATCGCACCCCCCTCAGATTTAATTCTAAGTTGGCACAGTGGATAGACCTTGAAAAACAGAACACAGATCAATCGAGAAAACAGGAAGAAGTTGTGTGGAACTATGAAAAGATAAGCAAAATATACAAACTTAGTAGTCCATGTGTAACATAACCAAAATCAAGGAGAGAGTGAGCTCAGGAGCGCCGCGGTCCTGTGGTTAGCGTGAGCAATTGCGGTACGAGAGGTCCTTGGTTCAAGTCTTCCCTCGAGTGGAAATTTGGGTTTTTTGTTTTCAGTTTCTGTCACAAACTCTTATGTTTTCATCACTTTTTGGGAGTGATTATCACGTCCACAAGAAAACCTAAATGGGGCAAGGTAGAAGAATCTTTTTACCCATTCGCCAAGTGTACAAGTTAGGTGGGTCGACAACATATTCCTGTCATGTCACGCACATGCCGTGACCAGTGTCATATAGAATATATCAGACGTGTTTTCCTGTGGAGGAATCGGTTGACCTATGATCTTGCGATCAAATGTTTTCGGTCCCCATTGAAGAAGCACGTCCTTTCGTCGACTAATCGCACGGTTTTGCGGTGCGGTCGCAAAACACAGACACTAAACTTATTACAGTCAACAGAGACGTAAATGAACGAACGGACAGATCATAACTTTACGAAAATAAAGAAAGTAAACGTATCACTCGAGGGAAGACTTGAACCAAGAACCTCTCGTTCCGCAGCTGCTCACGCTAACCACGAGACCACGGCGCACCCTTGCTTACATTATCCTTGATGTTGCCTATCTTGCGCATGGACTACTCAGTTTGTATATTTTGCTTATTTTTTCTTAGTTCCACACAACTTCTTCCTGTTTACTCGACTGATCTGTGTTCAGTTTTTCAAGGCCTATCCACTGTGCCAACTTATAACTAAATCTGAGGGGGGTGCGATGGGGAGGTTCCCTTGTAAGTTTTCTAGGAAGACACTTCGAGCGAATCAATGCAAAAAATGAGTACGTTTATAAGATTTCTATTTCCGACGAAGCGAATTTTCACATCTCCAGGAAAGTAAACAGAAATAATGCCCAGATCTGAGGCTCGAAGGACCCATCTATCGCGGTACAGTAAATAAACCGCAGCTCAAAAGTCAGTGTGTGGGGTGACTTAATGCACTACACAATTACAGGACGAATGTTTTTTACTGAGGCTATCATTGCGGCAACAATTTACTTGGAGGTGTTGGAACTATAGTTTACAGCTCAGTTACAAGAATTTCAGCTATGGGTTGCGTTTCAACAAGATATTGCACCGCAAGAATGAAACGTTTCTGGACAGACGCATAGATAGAGACGGTCGCATCGTCAAAGCCCCCACGTTCACCATACATATTCGCTCTTCAGTTTCAGTTTCGTGGAGTTACGTGTTCAGTTCGCCATGTGCAAACTCTTACTGGACCAATTCGAAATGGTGTAGAAGCGATGAAGGAGGGGATGTAGGCAAAGACATGGAGGGAAACTGAGCAATTACTAGATGTCTTACAGGGAACAAACGGAGCAGATATGGAAGTGCATTAAATGTATTCGCTGTTACGACTACAGCTGTTATAAAATAAATGAGATGTATTCGCAGTTACATCAGCTGTATAATGGAATGATAACAATGAAGATTTGTGCCGGACCGGGACTCGAACCGGTATTTCCCGCTTATCGTCGCCTTGCAGTTAGGCTATTCCAGAACGACTGGCGGCCAGTCGGAAACTTCCATGTGTCGTCGGCCACTTATCTACAACCTGCAGTCGTACATCCATTACATGCATGCGTCTCCGAAGTAACTTTGGTCGTAATTCGGAATAACACAGGCAGTGCAATTTCGTTAAACTTAAAATCTTCAGGGTTGTTAGACCGCATCGTATGTCCTCTAAAATTTTTGTTTCGACTCCTCTGCTGGGATCTTCTTCAGGATATTTCGGTATCCACTATTGCTAGAACGCTGCGTGTTCTAGGAGTAGTGGACAGCGAAACATCCTGAAGAAGATCACAGCAGAGGAGTCGAAACGTCGATTATTTTAAAGGAAATAGTGTCCTAGCAATAGTGGATACCGAAGCATCCTGAAGAAGATCTCAGCAGAGGAGTCGAAACGTCGACCACTTGAAACGAAATACGACGCGCCCTAACAACACAGACAATTTTAACTTTACTGACAACGGCCACGAAAGCCTGCACACTTACATATACTGCAATATCATAACACTGGGTAAGCGACTTTCAGACAAAATGTGACACCTCTACGGGACTACAGCAGCAGATGTACGAGTATAGGTTGTAGACGCATAGTTGACGACTTATGGAAGTTTGGATCTAACAGTGAGTCGTGCACGGATAGCCAAATGGTAAGGCGACTGCTAGCGATTAGCGTGTCACTGGGTACGATTCCCGGTTCGATACAAATTTTTATTGTCGTCACTCCATTTTACAGCTGATGTAATTGCGAATACATGTAATGTATTTCGTAACAGCGATAGACGCAGCAGCACATCTAAGTGATTACTCTGCTATTCACAATGAAGTGCCTGGAAGAGGATTCAATGTACGAACTTCAAGTTGTCTAACGTTCCACTCTCGAACGGCACGCGGGAAAAACCAGCATTTAAATTTTTCTGTGCGAGTCCTGATTTCTCTTATTATATCGTGATGAACATTTCTCCCTACGTAGGTGGGTGCCAACAGAATGTTTTCGCAATCGGAGGAGAAAACTGGTGATTGAAATGTCATGGGAAGATCCCGCCGCGACGGAAAACGCCTTTATGATTGCCACTCCAATTCACCTATCATGTCTGTGGCACCATCTCCTCTACTTCGCGATAATACAAAACGAGCTGCCCTTCTTTGTACTTTTTCGATGTCATCCTTCAGTCCCATCTGATGCGGATCCCACACCGCACAGTAATACTCCTGAATAGGGCGGACGAGCGTGATGTAAGCAGTCTCTTTAGTAGACCTGTTGCACCTTCTAAGTGTTCTGCTAATGAATCGCCAACTTGGTTTGCTCTACCCACAATATTATCTGTGTGATCGTTCCAATTTAGGTTTTTTTGTAATTGTAGTCCGTAAGTATTTAGTTGAATTTACAGCCTTCAGATTTGTGTGACATATCGCGTAATCGAAATTTAGCTGATTTCTTTTAGTTCAAATGGTTCAAATGGCTCTGCGCACTATGGGAGTTAACTTCTGAGGTCATCAGTCCCCTAGAACTTAGAACTACTCAAACCTAACTAATCTAAGGACATCACACACATCCATGGCCGAGGCAAGATTCGAATCTGCGACCGTAGCGGTAGCGTGGTGCTAGACTAGCATCTAGAACCGCTCGGCCACACCGGCCGGCTTTTAGTACTCATGTCAATAACTTTACACTTTTCCTTATTCAGGGTCAATTGTCACTTTTCGCAACATACAGATATCTTATCATGTTGCAAGTCGTTTTGATCATCTAATGACTTTACAAGACGTTAAATGACAGCATCATCTGCAAACAATCTCAGACGGTTACTCAGATTGTCTCCTATGTCGTTAACGTAGATCAGGAACAATAGAGGGCTTACAACACTTCCTTGGGGAACGCTGAATATTATTTCTGTTTTAGTCGATGACGTTCCGTCTATTACTACGAACTTTGACCTTTCTGACAGGAAATGACGAATCCAGTCGCACAACTGAGGCGGTACTCCGTAGGCACGCAGTTTGGTTAGAAGACGCCTGTGAGGAACGGTGTCGAAAGCCTTGTGGAAATCTAAATACTTGGCGATGTTGGGCAAGTGTGTCGAAGACTCCTTCCGCATCATCTGGAGGTACTGCTGTAGTTAGAGACTCTCATAGGGAATAGGTGCCCAAAGACTTTCTTTAACGCTGAAAACCCGGCCAGAGTGGCCGTGCGGTTCTAGGCGCTACAGTCTGGAACCGAGCGAGCGCTTCGGTCGCAGGTTCGAATCCTGCCGCGGGCATGGATGTGTGTCATGTCCTTAGGTTAGTTAGGGTTAATTAGTTCTAAGTTGTAGGCGACTGATGACCTCAAAAGTTGAGTCGCATAGTGCTCAGAGCCACTTTTAAGTCTGAAAATGTTGCAACAAGTAGTGGCCTCTAGTGTACTGGAGATGAGGAAACGAGAGAAACGCCAGTTCGCGCGGCTGTTGACATGAATCGCTCATCGGTATGCGCTCGGGCGGACGATCCGCCATTCCATTGCCGGCGGTCGCGGAATGCGCTGACCCCGCAAATGACCGCCAGTGACGACTCAATTAGGAGGCATCAGTGCAGCGGCGTCCGCGAGGACGGCATTCCGCCGATCGGCGTCCCAAGATGGAGAGCGAGGCGTCGGCAGGCGTTCGGGTTTCTCCCCGATTTGCTCAGCCCCGGCACGTCCGAGATGCTTCGCTCTTTTGACCTCGCCAGAGTTCTCTCTCTCTATCTCTCTCTCTCTCTCTCTGTCTGTCTCTTGTGTGTGTGTGTGTGTGTGTGTGTGTGTGTGTGTGTGTGTGTGTAGCAACAAACAAATAAGACAGCCCCGGAATTGCCGAAGGGAACTATAGAAAAAAAGAAAGGAGTGCAAAGCTGGTGGGAGTAAAACCGAAGTCTAATTGCCTCGGACGTGTAATTAAGTTGTCAGCGACAGTGCAGCGAGAATACCGGGGCAGGTTTATGGAGACTACGCCAACGCTGAGGTACGTAGCCTTCTCCCGGCGCGGCGTTGCAATATTCATGAACGCTCCGCCCGCCTTCTGATCGTTGCCGCTGTGTCTCGCAAGGAGCGCACACACTCCCTCTCTCTCTCTCGGTCTTTCTGCGAGTTGATGTCACCCCGTTGTTTATTGTGAGGCGGTTCCCAGTCGGGTACCGTCGCATAAAAGTGTCGGCCCGGCGTCGCTGCGAAAACACGGTCCGAGTATTGTGTTGGCTCCCTGCGCAGCTCTCCAGACGAAGAAATTACCGACCGGTGAGGCAAGGGTGTGCGTCTGTCGCATAGCTTAAGGTCTGGGGAGACAGAGAAACGCCCGCCTACGAGGTGGGGCGGTAAGGCGGCCAGTGTTTTGCTAACGGGATTATTACAGAGTAATCGGCTTATTAGCGTCAGTATTATGCGCACGTGATCCCGCCAGAGGTGATTCCTTACGCTGGCACGTCTCCAGTAGCCATTATCCTGTCAGTGTAAATCAAGGCGAATGACCGCGATTTGCGACTTACGCCAATGGCCTGGTACTCTGGAGGCATCATACGATGGGAACGTCTCAAGTGGGAGAGAGGTGGTTCTCGTGAGTTTTTGTCACAGTCGGCTAATTGTGACATCTCCATTCTACAGTTTCTCTCTGTGTACTCTACAAACACAATTGAGACGACGATTCATTAAATCACTATTATATTCATGTTTCCGATTAGTAACGCTCTGTTGAAAAGTTGCAAGCGTAAAAGGCGTATTATGACTGTTCTTGGCTTGTATCTCTGGACTAACAGAACGTCCTCTTATTACTACTCGGCGACAAAAAGGATTATGGAGTACTTACCACATGTAAACCCCCACTCCCGATTCTTTAAATAATCAAACTATCATTTTCAAAACAGTTTCAAACGTGTAATTATTTTAGAAAGAAATTAATCTGTTAAACGATTGGCATTAAGCCATTAAAACCTGCACGGGTAAAGACGCTAAACCTTAGTTTTTCAGGCATCTAAGTGTTTCTGACGTCGTATCTACTGAAATATTTTTTTTAAAGATTTCTGATGGCTCCAGCTGCCATTATCTTTATTTCAAGTACGATTGTACAGTTTCATCCTTAGGCCATTTTCAGGTGTTTTATCGATGCGTTTATAGTAGTACATTACGTCATGTACTTCGTTGCTCCTATGACATCACGTTATGCTCATAAAATAAATCCGAGATGTTCACGCTATTTTAGGAGCTCGCTACTTTCGAGCACTTGGTGCAAAGCTACAAAAAATCATCCATAAATTACTTGAAAACGGCCTAAGGGTGAAACTGTACAATCGTACATGAAACAAAGAGAATAGCAACTGAACGCATCAAGAAATCTTTCAAAAAATTCATCGGAGCTGCCGACCCTGTCGCATTGAAAATTACTGAACTATGTGTCGTGGTACAACTTAATATTGCAGGTAAATTCAGTGGTGTACGAGTATATGGATACCGCCTGCAAAACGTGTTGCGAATAGCATTAGAAGTAAAGAACAAATAAATTAAGAAGTCATGCTTGATGTTGATATTTTATTGCATGAATAGTGAAAATGTATAAGCGGCAATCAAATCAAAACGAGAGTACAAGTGTACGTAAAACCCTTTATTACATCACAAGTCGGGGGAAAGGGGGGGGGGGGGGTGCCCACCGTGCTGAAGAAGTCCGACTGGGAACCCCATACACATCCTCCATATATTCCCGGTCTCTCCAATGCGATTTTCATATTTTTTGAGTCCTGATGAAGGAGCCACGTGACGGTAAATTTTTTCGCGCAAAGAGGGTAGTACATGGGTACAATTGTAGTTACGTTGGAAACACTAAAAATTTTTCCATACAGATAAAATTATTGTCTGTTTTGTGTCACAGTGTGATAAGTGTATTAACTGTTATTGCGATTACTTTTGAAATAATAAACAATTCACCTACTTTATTTCCATTGTACCGTATTCCCTTGACTTCCCTTTAAAGTATGGGATAAAATATTTTCTTTTCATTATTTAGAGAGATATGTCAGCAAGGAAAATTTTGCTAAAGATTTGAATTTGTGTGTTAGGTTGGCTGAAAGTCGCTAAACCATCTCATTCTCCAATACGGGATAAGTATTGGGCGGATAATTTGCGCGCTATGAGTTGGTCTGCCTCTAGACATATATACAATTTCAAAGTTTAATACTTGACTTAGTGTGTTAAACGTTTGACGTAAGATTATACCACATAATGAGCACATCACCACAAATATAAAAACTTTAAATTCGGTCAATAATTGTGTAAAATACTAAAAATCAAATTTTTGCTGTCCCTGGAATCCATTAGATATGCAAACCGTGTTGGGCGTTTCGCAGACAATACGTCGCCTTAATCATCAATTACCTAGAGATTTTTTAGATTTATATAAATAAAAGTCAATTGCCACATGACTGGAAGACGATCATCTGAGAACGGCTTCACCGATTTCGTTGACATTTTTGTTTTCGTTATTGTCAGGAGAAGATTTTGATGAAAGAAAATTTTTGGAATATCCAATGGAAAAGTCAGAAACTACTTTTTTTTGAAGAAAAATTCTGGAAAATTCACCGGGAAAGTCTGAAATTTGGATGGTATTTTCGTATGAAAATGTCAGTAAAAGAAACGTGTCGGTCGGTTTGACGGTTCCGCTGTCGGACGGTTTCATAACAATAACAAATTCCTTATCGGATATTGATATTTTGCGAAAAATAATACAATTTAAAGCGATATTTCAGTGTGTTATCCGGGATGATCATTCCTTTGGTGTGCTTCAAAGATTGAATTGATGTCAGTTCGTGGTAATTTGATGTGTTGCGAACATTCAAGTGATTTCAGTTCGTGGTCGGTCGGCGTATGTGCATCGCAGACCAAATATTTGATCGTCGAGTCAATGAGCCTTACCAAGAGCGTACACAGTGTTTGGAAAAAATCGAATAAGAACTATACGATGAAGACTTTCTGTTAAACCGGCTGAGAGGGAAAACATGCCAAGTCGTGCCGTAAAAATGTGCGGTTTTCTTTTCCTTTTTTCAGTCATTTTTAACAGAAAACATGGGAGTTGTATTTTTGGCTAACTTTATAATTCTACCTGTTCATAGATTAAAATCATGTGAAAGACTGTCATGAGACGTCCTATCCTCACAGATCCAGCAGCTGGAAAAGTCTCTCTCATACACCGTGTACTGATGATTCCAGTCGATTTACACATTCCTTCTGAGCTCTGTTCGCAAGCAAGGTTCCGTTTGCAGTAACAATAAATAACGCCAGAGAGAGAGAGAGGGGCGAGGAAGAGACGCTCAAAGAATGGTGAAAGAAATGTATATAAGAAGGGGAAGGATGATATGGACGGAAGGACGAGTGAGAGGAGGTGGATGAAGAGAGTGTGGGATGACAGATATACTCGGAGTGGCAGGAAGGAGATGGACAGAGATGAGTGGGAGATGGAGTAGATGGACAAATGGAGAGAAGGAGATTAGGACGTATGTCAAACTCCAATAGATATATAGCAACTGTGAAGCACTGCTGGATTCGCTAGTCTGTAGATGAATATAATAATAAACTAATCAGCTTACTAACCCTTAGTTATTTAAAACATTTTTGATCTTACGACAATGCTGACCGTAGTGCTGCGGCGGGGCAATGGTTAGCATTTCTGCCTAATAAACAAGAAGACCCGGTTCGAGTCCCGGCCGTGACACAAATTTTAATTCATGTCTACTGCTTCGATAATTATCTTAGATAAAGATAAGACTTAAACGGCTCGGGAAAACTTAATTATAAGATCTATAAGATCATTTTCGTTCCTGTAGAAGTTTGTGTTATAATACCGAGTGCAACACTGAAAATTATTCTTGTTCCTTGTTACCAGTTTCGATTGTTACTAATCATCAAGAGGTAAATGGATCCACAGATAAACAGCTTTTTGCAAAAATATTAGAAAACGAAGTTGTACAATCTTATAAACTCGAATAACTTAACTACACGATTTCTTTCGGTTACAGTGGGTAGCATAGCTGCCTCTGGATCACGTGGTCCCGGGTTCGATTCCTGGCCGGGTTGGCGATTTTCTCTGCCAGAGGACTAGGTGTTTGTGTTGTCCACATCATTTAATTATCATTATCATTCGTGACAATGGCTAGCTTGGATTGTGAAAAAAAATTGAACTGCGTAAAAATTGGGACTTCTGTACCGGCCCTGATGACCGCGCAATTGAGCGCCCCATAAACCAAACATCATCATCTCGGTTACAGTATCTGTGTATGTGTGTGTGTGTGTGTGTATGTGTGTGTGTGTGTGTGTGTGTGTGTGTACACACGCATACTTGACGCACCATTTTACGATGATGCTGAGGGTCCATTGCGTCAATAATGTAGTAATACTATACAGCCTATCTCTGGAGCCCAGTAAAGGTTAGTCACCGTTATATGACTGAGCACAAACTGCAAGCACAAAAACAACTATATTTCATCTTAAGAAGAACTTCATACGATTTCATTACTCGACAAGAGGAACCGTTGCGAGATCTAATTTGGTAACATGACTGTGTACAAACATGTACCGGTTCAAAGCAATCCACGCCCTCAAAACGATCGTGGGAAAATCTGGGCATTGTAGCATCATTTTTTATTTTGTGTTGTACGCTTTGGTGTTTGCAATTACAAGCTTTTTCGCTATTACGATTCACAAATAAACCAATATTGCTAAGAAAGAGAAGATGGCACAATTACGTTATTATTCTGTAATGAGCCACTGTAGAGCAGAGGTTTCTTGTTCCAAAAAACTCATAGAAATATCCCCGAACAAATTCCGCAATTCTGTCGGTTCCGGGTCACCCTACGTATTACAATGATCACAAATGCTATTTCAGTGGTGGTATAGATGATTTTTCATTGTTACCGACCTGATGATAGCTGTACGTTTTGAGTGTGTTACGTGCTACTGCTGTGGGCCACAAGTCTGACTTCGTAGCTCGACACTGCTGGCATATGCAGGCTTGTGCTACTACATTGTTCATTCTATCGCCTTCGTTTTCCTTATTTAGAAGGTTAGTACTGTTCCATTCCATTACTGGTTTACAGCATGAGGCCATTTAACAACTCCTTTTTCGCTCACGATTATTGCCCCCTTTTTGCCCCAGTATGTTCCTTAATTAGTGGGCTTAGACTTTGCTCTTCCCACGCTTACCTTCCTTTTAACTCGCTCCATCCCCACACTACCTATTACGACACAGCTTGCTATGTGTCGCTTCCTGTTTAGATAGGTCAATAGTACGATATCTTATATTCCCAGGGAAATAGTAATTACATTGTCAGTTGCGATTTTGGAGGGCTCCCCTTAGTTAATATAGATTTGAGATCCTTCTTTGTTCCACTCTAGTATCTTCCCCACCTATTAACTGATGTAAAGGACACTAAGTGATACCTTTTTGATTTTTTATTTTGTTTGTAATATTTTATGAGTATATCTCGCATGTTCTTTGCATGTCATTGTCCACTTAATAAGTTTATTCGCCGCAGGTTTTGCGTCTGATTGCGTTTTGGTGTTCTGGCAACTAATTCCGATGTATCACCACTAGCGACAATACTTAGGAGATAAATATGCACACTGCTGTGTGTTACTTCATAGATTATATCGCCATGTTTTATTTTGAATGAGGGTAAGTTTTCCTAAGAACTAGGGTGTTCCTCGTCTATAAGAATCATGTAGGTTTCTCGTATTTAAAAAAATACAAAAAAAATAAAAGTATATATAAGAAATAAAATAAAAGAAAGATAGAAAGTGTAGGAGGGAAAAAACTAGACAGGCTTTATCCGTTTGTGCTTTGATTTATATTGTCTATTTTTTTGTTCTTTATAACGTTTGGCATGTTCTGTTGTAGCTCTCTGATGTCAAAATAGTTTGTCCTAACCAGTTTGTGTTAACGCTGCAAATTGCATTTGGTAGGTTTTAAGGACTTTAATTATTACGTTTCATTTTCTGTAAAGTCAGCTGTAGTACATCTTGATATACTCTAAGTGTATCCTGAAGATGGCATTACTGAGATGGAAAAACTGGTTGCATAAATAAATTAACTTACCAAAACATACAGCAGTTTCGCGATTTTCCTTGTTAAGTATCGGATATGGCTGAAACCGTACACATACTCGTGAGACGTGTGCGAAAAGAAGAGAAAAATCGCTCGAATGGGACAAATAGAAATGTGAAACACAAGTCACTTTTTACATATTATACTCGTAAACGCTTAACAATTTTAACACGACTTCTTTAATATGAGACATACGGTGAGCAGTACCTTTCAATGAATAATACACCCTACTAGTTCGCAGCGTCACGAAACGCGGGGGCTGCCTCGTGGGACTAGTGGCTGGTGGCTGCTACGGCGCCGCCACCGCGCTCGCCCCTAACACGGGCTCCGCCGCTGCCAAGTAGAGCAGCAGACGCCGCAGGCGTCGCGACGCCGACCGACGCCGGCCGGCTGGCTGGTCCGGCGTGGCGCGGCAGCCATGTTGGGCGCACGGCGGATGGATGGCGGGGTCAGCGCGCCCTGGCGGCCGCGCCGTGAATCACCGCCGCCTGCCGGGGATTTACTGGCCGCCGCCCCCGGGGGCTGCTGGGGGCGGCGGGGGCTGCGGCGGCGGCGGTGTCCGCGTCGCGCCCAACTGGCCGCGCCGCGAGAGGGGCGAACGAATCGCCGGCCGGAACACAGCGGTGGTGCCTCGCTTCCGCCGATCGATTCGCCTGTGGTTTCTGTTAATCTCACAGCCCGACAGGTGGGTAGGTACCGTTTCGCACTCAAATTTGGTATAAAATTCTATACCAAGAATTTCGTTGCAATAGATCCCCAATATTTTACCTTATTGTAGTTCTATACAGCGTCGTCGAGTGCTTTTAGTTACCAGCAGAAATGAACCGTGGGCTTCCTCAAGGCTCAGACCTTGCTCCTAGGCTACTTGTTGTTTACATTTGCCAGCATCTAAACCAAATGCACTCGTTTATCTCACGCTAAAAGTCTTTAACTCAGAAAGCCTGTTTCGACACCTTCAGAAAAAAGAATGTATATACCGAAACAATTGAAAAATGGTGTCGGAGATGAATCAAATCCAGATTTCATTTCGATACGTTTAATTCGGTTGACCACTGAAGCATGATAAACCACAGTCCTCCTCCATGTTCCCCAGTGGTGCTATCCATTTCCACATATCCGACAGGAGAACCTCCGCTAACAGTATAAATCTACAATCACCATCAAAGTTGGGTCAGAAGTGGATGTGTCCTCAGATAACCCGATGCGATTTTCAGCAACCCCACGTCTGAATCACGGTCGATAAATTTTCAGCTATAAATTATTCACTACATACACTAATGTTGCATGATTAAGCCATTTTCAGCTCAGTCGTGGCTTCGTGCTATCGTAACGTTTCGACGAGTTTCCTGCTCATTCTGTTCCGGGAAATATCGGTTTCACGTCCAGTTCGTTCTCTTATAGCCGCGTGGGCCAACGGGTTGGTAGTCCAGCGGATATAAATGAATGAACCAGACACGAACCTCATATTTTGCCTGAAGATGACGAGTGGGAAACTCGTCGAAACGTTATCAGTTGATCTCACATCATCTTCAATTACTTCATCCCTATCGATGTCCGTCCCGATAGCTGAACGGTCAGCGTGACGGAGTGTCGTCTGCAAGGGCCCGGATTCGATTCCTGGCTGGGTAGGGGCTTTTCTCCTCACAGGGTCTAGATATTGTGTTGTCCTCATCATCATTTCATCCCCATCCGGCGCCCAGGTCGCCCAATGTGGCGTCGAATGTAGTAAGACCTGCACCAAGGCGGCCGGACCTTCATCGTAAGGGACCTCCCGCCCAATGACGCCAAACGCTCATTTCCATTTTCCATCCCTATCGATCCATCTGTGTCATTTTAGTGCTTTCATTCAATTAGTACAAAAATGGTAAACTATATTTATAGTCACTGGCTTAACGTTCGGAAGGTTGAAGATTTAAATCGCCATCAAGCCGGGGTGATTTTGCTTAAGACTTTAAAAAATGCGACGCAAATCAGTCTGTACACTGATTCTCTAAGCACAGTATTCTGGAGTGAGCACAGGATCTTCTGTAGTCTCCAGATCATGGTAAAAGACTAGCGCACGAGTGAAAAAGCGAAAATCAATACAGTAGTTGAAATTAGTATTAAGGTAGGGTGGCTACGAAAGTAATAGTGGCTACGAAAGTAATAGTACAATGTGATGAGTGAAGCATATATGTAACGAATTTATAATGAAACTAGCAGACACAAATAAGACAAACAATCATCACGGAATTACATAGTTCCTTTCAAAGCAAGTGTAACGCAAAAAGGTGTTTGCCTTTCCTGCATGGAAATTAGTATAAAGGCACTCACTATTCTGTCACGTCAATGCATTTTTAGTACTTTGTCCAATCTCCGTTCTTCCCGATTACCTAAAATTTCTCTTCGACACTGATTCTTTTAAGGGTTGTGGTCCTAGCAGTGAAATTGACGCCCACTCTTCTCGTATGGCTATCTTCACCTCACATACGGCTTCAAATGCAATAAACACGCTTTGCAAGTATTCGCCAAAGATTTTCCATGGCTTCAAATCCGGGCTACGTGTAGGCCAGGGAAAGACATCAATATTTTTATCTGCTAACCACTTTTTCGTCTGGAAGAAACACACACAGGACCGTTATCTTGTTGAAACATTAGACTTTCGTACCCTAGGTCCTCATACATTCTAATCTGTTCTGTCTCTAACGTCTCAATGTACATGTTGGAGTTAATTCTTGTGTTCATCTAAGAAATGCGTGATTTACTTTTAGCGAAGGAACCTGGCCAAATCATAAAATTTCCACCATCAAAATTTCTGCTCATTCTTACCCGCTGCTCCGTTCTTCGATCATGCCAATAATATCGAAATACATTTTGGCCCATGTAAATCAAACCTCTTCTTATCTTGTACACCACTTAATCCCTCTCTGAAGTCCAACAAACTCCAATCCAGCCTGTTTATGTTTGGCTGTTACTACATATTTCTGCGCTTGTTTCCTAAATGCAAGGTGTTTGTCATTTGATATATTTTGTCCTAGACGTCTGTCAGTTACTGACAACTGCCTCTCAGCATTGAGTTGACAAGAATAACGGTTTGTGGACCTCTTTTTGCCCAAAAGTAACCATTTGGATGCCTCAGATAATTTTCTACTTTGCCCATATTTTCCATTTTCTCCGCATCGTGCGTACAATCTAACGAAATTATCAATCACTGAACTTGAACTGTTCAATTTCGTGTCGATTTGACGGTTAGAGAGTGCCGTTTCTTCGCATGCACCGAGTTTTGCTTTTTGACCACGTAATAACTGATTTCAGCGTGACTCTGTCACAATCGTGATTTATATACACAACACGCATTGTCACTTATGGTGCCTGTTCCCCGTCTGCAGTAAAGGCATATACGGGCACACTATCACAGAACATACTGCCTTTACACTGAGTTCCACACTCTGCCACCTGAATCGTTAATAACTTGTTAGACACTGTACTACTGACATCAAATGCGATCCCATTTTACTACAAATATCAGTATACTGGATCTCATACTATTGAATATACACTTGACAGGACTATTCTAAAGGTGGCAGGGGTAAAATACAGGGAGCGAAAGGCTATTTACAAATTGTACAGAAACCAGATGGCAGTTATAAGAGTTGAGGGACATGAAAGGGAAGCAGTGATTGGGAAGGGAGTAAGACAGGGTTGTAGCCTCTCCCCGATGTTATTCAATCTCTATATTGAGCAAGCAGTAAAGGAAACAAAAGAAAAATTTGGAGTAGGTATTAAAATCCATGGAGAAGAAATAAAAACTTTGAGGTTCGCCGATGACATTGTAATTCTGTCAGAGACAGCAAAGAACTTGGAAGAGCAGTTGAACGGAATGGATGGTGTCTTGAAGGGAGGATATAAGATGAACATCAACAAAAGCAAAACGAGGATAATGGAATGTAGTCGAGTTAAGTCGGGTGATGCTGAGGGTATTAGATTAGGAAATGAGACACTTAAATTAGTAAAGGAGTTTTGCTATTTGGGGAGCAAAATAACTGATGCTGGACGAAGTAGAGAGGATATAAAATGCAGACTGGCAATGGCAAGGAAAGCGTTTCTGAAGAAGAGAAATTTGTTAACATCGAGTATAGATTTAAGTGTCAGGAAGTTATTTCTGAAAGTATTTGTATGGAGTGTAGCCATGTATGGAAGTGAAACATGGACGGTAAATAGTTTGGACAAGAAGAGAATAGAAGCTTTTGAAATGTGGTGCTACAGAAGAATGCTGAAGATTAGATGGGTAGATCACATAACTAATGAGGAAGTATTGAATAGGATTGGGGAGAAGCGAAGTTTGTGGCACAACTTGACCAGAAGAAGGGATCGGTTGGTAGGACATGTTCTGAGGCATCAAGGGATCACCAATTTAGTATTTGAGGGCAGCGTGGAGGGTAAAAATCATAGGGGGAGACCAAGAGATGAATATACTAAGCAGATTCAGAAGGATGTAGGTTGCAGTAGGTACTGGGAGATGAAGAAGCTTGCACAGGATAGAGTAGCATGGAGAGCTGCATCAAACCAGTCTCAGGACTGAAGACCACAACAACAACAACAACAGGACTATTGCAACAGAAAATGTTAATTTTCCTACAGATACTGATTTAGAGTACTGTATAACATTTATAATCGTGAATGTTCCGTGAATCTCACCCCCCCCCCCCCCATTTTTTTGGTGAATCTCCCCTCCCCCCCCTTTTTTTTTTTTTTTTTTTTTTACTACCCACTGCATCATTTGACTGTGGCTTACCCAGTACTGGGAGACAGCGTATCAATTTAATCAAGGTCTTTTTCTCAAACTATTGCTCAAAAATATTCGCAAAATATTTTCTGTCCTGTTGTCTGAAATGAAATTCGCTTTCAGAAGAACCAAAATGTATTAAGAATCTATCACGCTGTGTCAGTTAATACATTCTATCACGACAAAATGTTTTATAGATTTCTTTTTCCCAGAATCTGATTCAATACCACGTTGTTAGTAATTCGGTTGACCTACGCAATCTTCTGCATTTCAAAAGCTTCTGTCCACTTCTTGTCTGAACGTGTTATCACACCCAAGTCACATGGGCCCAAAAATATATTGTCGCAATAACCTTTGCACTTCGTTACACTTTAACGTAAAGCGAAGAGTGTGAATGATGTGGTCGCATGTGTGTAAATTTCTGCGTACTGAAGGAGGGACAGTTTCCGGAAGTACATCCGCAAAAAATACTACGTTCTATTATCATTATTTTAAAAAAAAATCCTAGGTCTGTATTTCCTCACAGTAGTAAGGCTATAAAAGGCAAATGTGGAGGAAGTCAAGCAGAATAAAAGACAAACACACATACAAACACACGCACACACTCTATGAGCTGTGCTTTCGCCTTTACGACGACTTGAACTTCGCTGGGGACGCTTTCAATGAGACGTCAGAATATCTGTGGACGCCCCAGCCCATCGCGAAGGCGTTCTATTGGGTTCAGGTCGGGCTTATGCGCAGGACAGTCCGTTTTAGGAATATTGTTATGAATGCATGGTTTCCGGCGATATGAATTAATAACATTTTCTTGGGCTTCAAGCCGCGTCGGGTGGTTAAAATCCCACGAGCTTTTCACCGAGCTCTCCCCGGCCATTGTCAAGTGGTAAGACTGACTGCTGTGTCGCCGTTGCCACGTCTTTATATAGCCGCACTGCTGGCTGTGACGTCACTGGTGCTCTCTTCCTCGCCATATATGGTAATATTTTCATCCCGCATCCGGCGCGCCCGTTTCAACCTCGCGATAGCCGGCTCCCAGGCTGTGCTGAGCTGCAAACCGGCGTTCTTGTTGATGGTGTTTCCAGAGGTTTTTATTTCAATAGTCTCTTTTATGACGCTATCCCAAAATCAATTCGTCCTCATAAAGACAGATGTTTCGTCGAATAGAATTCCGTGTCCATTTCCTAAGGCGTGTTCTGCCACGGCTGATTTTTCTGGATAGCGTAGGCGTAAGCACCTCTCGTGTTCCGTCCGGCGTTGCTCCACAGTGCGTACTGTCTGGCCGACGCATTAACAGCCACACTGACATGGTATCTCGTACACTCCAGGCGTTCGAAGCCGTATCGTACTTCACAGGCCTCATGAGCTGTCGAACACTGATGAAATGTTGTATCTCTTCAGGAGCCAGTTAATCTTGCCCGACACTGTACCAAAGAAAGGCAGAAACACAAGTTTCTTGCTTTCTTCTTCGGTGTTGGTCTGAGGAGATCTCGGTCTAAAGCTGGTGGGATTTTAACCACCTGACGTGGCTGTAAGCCCGAGTAAATTTTATTAGGAATGTTATTGTCCTCAACTGTTGCCTCAATGATGATGCTTCACGACGGGGTGCTTTTTCATACTGACACAAACAGTCATCGTATCCGAACTGTTACTCTACTGTACCCAGCACACTACGCTATAAAATTTGTTCATGTACTTCCACAATTAGCGTTTTCTTTTAAATGCGATAAGGCGCCTACACCGTAACGATGGAAACTGCTTCCATACCGTAACTCCACCTCCTGTACAGTTCACTGTTTAGACATGATGGGAGGTAACGTCGTCCAGGCGTTCGCCACACTCAAATGCTTCCATCGGACTGCCACAGGGTACACCGTGATTCATCACTGCATGTCACTCGTTTCCAGTAGTTAACCCACCAGTGGCGTCGGTCTTTACCACAACGTCAGTCGTCCCTCAGCGCTGGCTGCAGATATCTGTGGCTTATGAGGAGCTGCTCGACCGCTGCACCACATTCGTTTTAACTCCTTACGCACAGCAGGTGGACTGTTCGTAGCATTTTGGGACTCACGAGTGATTCCTGCCGCTGATTTCATCCGCTTTTTTACAGCATCCTCCGCAATACGCGACGATCCCTGTGCGTCACTTCGTGACACCTTGCTTTAGCAGAAAACCCAGAGAGATTCTGGTCATACATGAAGCACACCAGTGGCGAGACGCAGTCAATACCTTCACTGCGCGATAACAACGGTGAAGTCACTGATGACAGTGCCAGTAAAGCAGAGTTATTAAACACGGTTTTCCAAAACACCATCACCAAAGAAGCCGAAGTAAATATTCCTGAATTCCAATCAACAACAACTGCTAAGATAAGAAGCATAGAAGTAGAAATCCTTGGAGTAACGAAGCAGCTTAAATCACTTAATAAAGGCAAGGCCTCCGGTCCAGATCGTATACCAGTCAGGTTCCTTTCAGAGCATGCTGATAAAATAGCTCCTTATTTAGCAATTATATACAACCGCTCGCCCACTGAATGATCCGTACCTAAAGACTGGAAAATTGCTCAAGTCACACCAATACCCAAAAAGGCAAGTAGGAGTAATCCACCGAATTACAGGCCTATATCACTAACATCGATTTGCATTAGGGTTTTGGAACATATAATGTATTCGAACATTATGAAGTACCTCGAATGAAACGATTTATTGACACCTAGTCAACAAGGATTCAGAAAATATCGTTCTTGCGAAACACAACTAGCTCTTTATACTCATGAAGTAATGAGTGCTATCGACAGGGGATGTCAAATTGACTCCATATTCCTAGATTTTCAGAAGGCTTTAGACACCGTTCCACAGAAGTCTCTTCTAACCAAACTGCGTGCCTATGGAATATCGCCTCAGTTGTGTGACTAGACTTGTGATTTCCTGTCAGAAAGGTCACAGTTCGTAGTAACAGACGGAAAGTCATCGAGTAAAACAGAAGTTATATCCGGCGTTCCCGAAAGAACTGTTATAGGCCCTCTTTTGTTCCCGATCTATTTTAACGACATAGGAGACAATCTGAGCAGCCGTCTTAGATTCTTTGCAGGCGATGCTGTCATTTACCGTCTTGTAAACTCATCAGATGACCAAAACGAATTCCAAAATGATTTAGATAAGATATCTGTATGGTGCGAAAAGTGGCAATTGACCCTGAATAAAAAAAAAGTGTGAGGTTACTCACATGAATACTAAAAAAATAAAAGAAAATACCAGCTAAATTTCCCGCGTGCCGTTCGTGAGTGGAACGGTAGAAAAGACAGTTTGAAGGTGGTTCATTGAACCCTCCGCCAGGCACTTTATTTTGAATAACAGAGTAATCACGTAGATGTAGATGTAGCCGTCGCTGTTTATTCTGGTTTCAACTTCTCAATCACATCACCAGCCGTCGACTTGAGCAGCTTTAGAATAGCTGAAATCTCACTGTTGGATTTGTTACTCAGGTGAGGTTCACTGACTAGTTCACGTTGGGTGTCATTCAGCTCTCGAGACAGACTCGTTCTGCTATTGCTGGTTCTCTACTGAAATACTATACTTTCCACTGTCATATATTGACGACATAGTGACTTATACGTTGTTATGCTTAAGGCTGTTTGGAGCCAGCAAGGAAACTGCATGGTAGGAAATCAGAGACAATGCGCAGAGCAGGCAAAAGTGGTAGCGTTTAGGTTACCGGTGATAAATAGTAAGACTAAAGCTGTGCATACGCTCTGGGAAGTTGTCTCAGGGGAGAAGTTTCATGTCAGAGAATTAGCTGGCAACTTCATCCACGGCCTAGACGCTGCCGTAAGGCGTCACTGTAGAAGATGGCCACGAAAAAGCACGTCTTAGCAGAGGCAGCTACCTTGATACTTGCTCCTGAGAACATCGACGTCAGTAGATTAGAGGGCTACTACAGTATTCCCCACCCACAGAACAGCGGACGGCGGGGGCAAGTGACGTAGAACTCTGCTGCTGCTGGCCCTAATAGGAGAGGCAGTGACGTTTAGCTTGCAGACGAACGCTGTTGATACAACACGTTCGGAGTTTGTTATGTAAAATCGAGAAGCATTCCTACCTAACGAGTAGGAGTAGGGGAGCAATCTTAGTGTTGTTGGTCAGAGGCGCCCTGGAGGGGCAGAACGACTCGCCAGATTGACCGAAGCTTGTGAAGTGCCGGTGGATTGGTGGTTCGCCTACAGGAAGGGAGAAAAAGTGTGCAATAACGATTCTTTAAAAATCCGTATTTTTTGTATTCAGAGAGCGTCCTCAGTTAGACTGCTTGGTCGCCGATTCCCTTGTCGCCAGCTTCGGTAAGCTCCGAAATGTTTTCTTCACCTCAGTTGAAGCGCTGCTCTCAAGTTTGTGCTTAACGCGCTGCTAGTGTTCGCTACTTCTGGTAACACTGTTCCCTTCCACACACCCCCTCTCACCCCCCCCCCCCCTTCCCATAAGGTTTCAGTCACTGACTCCCGCTGTGTAACCAACTGCTTCCTTTGTTTTTCCTAATGTCTACAATGAGCCTTCAGTGTACTAGTTAGCATGATCGCAAATAAAGTGTTAATCAGGGCCCTGAATTCTGTCAAATCCCATAATCTGCATCACTCGTAGATGCCTTCTGTCAGCCTGCCTTCACTGGGAATTTGTCTTTCTCCATTTGCCCCTCACCGCTCGGAAATTCCAGACTGACCACAAACTTTCTAACTTCCCTGTATTCTGCGTCAGGACACGACACCATCATCTTTTACACTGCCGGGTCCACTTTCGTCACATCCAGTACACTACTACCCATTGAAATTGCTACACCACGAAGATGACGTGCTACAACGCGAAATTTAACAGACAGGAACAAGATGCTGTGATATGCAAATGATTAGCTTTCCAGAACGTTCACACAAGGTTGGCGCCGGTGGAGACACCTACAGCGTGCTGACATGAGGAAAGTTTCCAAACGATTTCTCATACACAAACAGCAGTTGACCGGCGTTGCCTGGTGAAACGTTCTTGTGATGTCTCGTGTAAGGAGGAGAAATGCGTACCATCACGTTTCCGACTTTGATAAAGGTCGGATTGTAGCCTATCGCGATTGCGGTTTATCGTATCGTGACATTGCTGCTCGCGTCGGTCGAGATCCAGCGACTGTTAGCAGAATATGGAATCGGTGGGTTCAGGAGGGTAATACGGAACGCCGTGCTGGATCCCGACGGCCTCGTATCACTAGCAGTCGAGATGACAGGCATCTCATCCGCACGGCTGTAAAGGATCGTGCAGCCACGTCTCGATCCTTGAGTCAACAGATGGGGACGTTTGAAAGACAACAATCATCTGCACGAACAGTTCGACGACGTTTGTAGCAGCACGGACTATCAACTCGGAGACCATGGCTGCGGTTACCCTCGACGCTGCATCACAGACAGGAGCGCCTGCGATGGTGTACTCAACGACGAACCTGGGTGCACGAATAGCAAAACGTCATTTTTTCGGATGAATCCAGGTTGATCACGATGGTCGCATACGAGTTTGGCGACATCGCGGTGAACGCACATTGGAAGCGTGTATTCGTCATCGCCATACTGGCGTATCACCCAGCGTGATGGTATGGGGTGCCATTGGTTACACGTCTCGGTCACCTCTTGTTCGCATTGACAACACTTTGAACAGTGGACGTTACATTTCAGATGTGTTACGACCCGTGGCTCTACCCTTCATTCGATCCCAGCGAAACCCTACATTTCAGCAGGATAATGCACGACCGCATGCTGCAGGTCCTGTACGGGCCTTTCTGGATACAGAAAACGTTCGACTGCTGCCCTGGCCATCACATTCTACAGATCTCTCACCAATGGAAAACGTCTGGTCAATGGTGGCCGAGCAACTGGCTCGTCACAATACGCCAGTCACTACTCTTCATGAACTGTGGTATCGTGTTGAAGCTGCGTGGGCAGCTGTACCTGTACACGCCATCCAAGCTCTGTTTGACTCTATGCCCAGGCCTATCAAGGCCGTTATTACGGCCAGAGGTGGTTGTTCTGGGTACTGATCTCTCCGGGTCTATGCACCCAAATTGCGTGAAAATGTAATCACATGTCAATTCCAGTATAATATATTTGTCCAATGAATACCCGTTTATCATCTGCATTTCTTCTTGGTGTAGCAATTTTAATTGCCAGTAGTGTAATTAATGCTGCAATAAGTCTTTCGATCACATACTGTACATACGTATATCACATCCAACACTAAACTCCCACACCAATCGCAAATGTGAATAAATTTAAGCACGAAAAAGCATTAATGGAGCAGTACTTAATAACGTAAGTGAATACTGATGCAGCTGCAGTCTTTCGAAAAATATCGTTTACTGTGCACGAAGTTAAGTCATCGGATCTACGGTCGACGGGCTGCAGGGGATGGAGCTGTGGCGGTCGTGGCTCAGTGTGCGAAGCTCTCCTCGGATGTGCGTGGCGCCGCCTTTGGTGTGTGGCGGCGGGTGGGGAGCACTTGTGAGGCGTCACGGCGGCCGCCGGCGCTCGGCATGCACGGCGCATGCGCCTCAACCGGTTATGAGCGCGTCGCGGCGCTGCTGCCAATGAGGCTAGGGGCGCCGGCGCCGGGGCCTTGGCCGACGGCGCGCAGCCGAGCGCCTCACCTGCTCTGTTCCCACACACGTCTGGGGGGCGCCACAGATGCAGGCCACGACACAGGTAGGAACGACGGAAACGAAAACGGGCCTTGTTTCCATTGGCGTGACTAAATGTGGAGCGAAATGTGGCCGCACGACGGTAATTTGAACGCGGTCGGTCGGTTGGGGTTTAAGGGACCAAACAGCAAGGTCATCAGTCCCTTGTTTCAAATGTGGTCCATTCCGATACTGTGACATCTCAGAAAAGTCAGAACAATAAAAGGGAAGAAGAAAACAGAATAAAAGCCACTTTCTCAGAGGAAACCGAGAACCGGGGCGACCATCCGGGAATCGTCAGCCAACATCAAAGGTACATCTACATCTACATGACTACTCCGCATTTTACATTTAAGTGCTTGGCAGAGGGTTCATCGAACCACAATCATACTATCTCTCTACCATTCCACTCCCGAACAGCGCGTGGGAAAAACGAACACCTAAACCTTTCTGTTCGAGCTCTGATTTCTCTTATTTTCTTTTGATGATCATTCCTACCTTTGCAGGTTGGGCTCAATAAAATATTTTCGCATTCGGAAGAGAAAGTTGACGACTGAAATTTCGTAAATAGATCTCGCCGTGACGAAAAACATCTTTGCTTTAATGACTTCCATCCCAATTCGCGTATCATATCTGCCACACTCTCCCTCTTATTACGTGATAATACAAAACGAGCTGCCCTTTTTTGCACCCTTTCGATGTCCTCCGCCAATCCCACCTGGTAAGGATCCTACACCGCGCAGCAATATTCTAACAGAGGACGAACGAGTGTAGTGTAAGCTGTCTCTTTAGTGGACTTGTTGCATCTTCTAAGTGTCCTGCCAATGAAACGCAACCTTTGGCTCGCCTTCCCCATAATATTATCTATGTGGTCTCTCCAACTGAAGTTCTTCGTAATTTTAACACCCAGGTACTTAGTTGAATTGACAGCCTTGAGAATTTTACTATTTATCGAGTAATCGAATTCCAACGGATTTCTTTTGGAACTCATGTGGGTCTCCTCACACTTTTCGTTATTTAGCGTCAACTGCCACCTGCCACCTCATACAGCAATCTTTTCTAAATCGCTTTGCAACTAATACTGGTCATCGGATGACCTTACTAGACGGTAAATTGGAGCATCATCTGCGAACAACCTAAGAGAACTGCTCAGATTGTCACCCAGGTCATTTATATAGATCAGGAACACCAGAGGTCCCAGGACGCTTCCCTGGGGAACCCCTGATATCACTTCAGTTTTACTCGATGATTTGCCGTCTGTTACTACAAACTGCGACCTTCCTGACAGGAAATCACGAATCCAGTCGCACAACTGAGATGATACCCCATAGGCCCGCAGCTTGATTAGAAGTCGCTTGTGAGGAACGGTGTCAAAAGCTTTCCGGAAATCTAGAAATATGGAATCAACTTGAGATCCCCTGTCGATAACGGGGGAATCTGTACTTAGCACGCAGAGCCAAAAGAAGGGGGCATTCAACCAAAATGTGGGCTACTGACTGGAAGGCTCCACAACCACAAAGTTGGGGTGATTCATCACGCAAAAGGAAACCATGGGTCAGCCTGGTATGGCCAATGCGGAGACGACACAGGGTGGTCGAGTCCTTTCGGGAGAGGCGAAAGGAAGAACGCCACGGGCCTGGTGTCACCTTAATCCCACGAAGTTTATTAGACAGGGAAGTAGCCTCCGAAGAGTTGGCCCATGATTGCGCGATGTGGGATTTGATGCGAAGCCGTAAATACGCTGCAGGAGGGGTTACAGAAAACGGGGATAAGTGACTGCTCCCCCAGCCAAACGATCAGCGAGCCGGCCGGTGTGGCCAAGCGGTTAAAGGCGCTACAGTCTGGAACCGCCGACCGCTACGGTCGCAGGTTCGAATCCTGCCTCGGGCTTGGATGTGTGTGATGTCCTTAGGTTAGTTAGGTTTAAGTAGTTCGAAGTTCTAGGGGACTGGTGACCTGAGAAGTTAAGTCCTATAGTGCTCAGAGCTATTTGAACCATTTGAAACGATCAGCGATCTCATTACCCGGGACACCCACATGGCCAGGAACCCAAAGGAAGTCAACGGAACAAGCAGCACGGTGAATACCAGCGAGATGGTCATGGATGGCCGAGACCAAGGGATGGCGCGGAAAACACCGGTCAATAGCCAGAAGACCACTCATTGAGTCCATACATAACAAAATGCGATTGTGTTGGGACTGTTTAATGAATGTGAGGGCCTGGGAAATTGCCATCAATTCCGCAGTAAACACCCCTCATGTAGCTGGCACCATACGATTTTCTGTACCAACAGAGGACGTGAAGGCATACTCCACATGATCAGCAGATTTAGAGCCATCAGTGTAAAAAACAACAGCATCCCGAAAATTTGAACGCGGTATGGTAGTTGGATGCAGACGCATGGGACATTCCATTTCGGAAATCGTCAGCAAATTCAATATTCCGAGATCCACAGTGTTATCAGTGTGCCGAGAGTACCAAATTTCGGACAGTAGACGACTGAAAAACAGTGCCCTGGCCGGATGAATCCCGATTTCAGTTTGTAAGAGCTGATGGTGGGAGTCGTGTTTGGCGCAGACCCCACGATGCCATCCACCCAAGTTGTGAACAAGGCACTGTGCAAGCTGATGGTGGCTAAATAATGGTATGGGCTGTATTTATGTAGAATGGACTGGGGTTTCTTGTCCAGTTTAACCTATCATTGACTGAAAATGGTTATGTTCGGCTAAGAGAGAACTTTGGTGGGCTATTTTTACGCTTAAAAAAAACTGTTGGATATTCTGTGTGTGTATTTGTGATTGTATGTCACTGCATACCATCTTTTATTTTCTCTGTCTTTCACGCTTCGTGTCGTTTCTATTCTTGTATTTTGTGCATTTGTGTGTGATTTTGTCCTTGTGTTGGCGATACCTGGGTGTTTGTTCTATTCTATTTCTTGATTCTTTTCGTTGCTTTGTTACTAAGTTCTCTTTGTATCCATTGTTTGTGGCTATTTTCAATATGGTATTCATTTCTTTTTTGTAATTGTATCTAATGGCAGTGTGGTTGGTCTCTGAGTTGTGTAGCTAAGTGCTGCCTGTTTTTCAGAACTGGGTGGTTGTCATGTCTCATGTACAATTGTGCCTGTTGTCGATTTTTGGTATGTGTCAAATGTGTGTTGGTTGTTATGAATGTGATGTCCAAGAAATTTAACTGTCTATTTCGCTCTTTCTCTATTGTAAAATGATAAGATACACATGCTGTCCAATAATCACCGTCCAGACTCATCCCCGTCTTGCCTCCTCCCCCCTCAAAAAGAAGTCCACTTGATATGAAAAAGACTACGTTACAAATTTAGGTTGGCGACACTCACAACGTGAACGAAAACAAACGAACGGACATACACTGTAAAAATGCGGAATGAGGAAAAGTTTAAGAAAGTAAAGTGTAAATAATGCTGCACAGGAAATACTGCAGAATTTCAAAAACTACCAAGCGCAAATGTGAAACGAAGCCCTTCAACGCCAACCGCTACTAACCAGAACGGAAGCAGCAGAATAAGTAAAGAAACACCGTAAGTAACTTGCGGACCAACTTTATAAGCAAAACGCTGTTTTAAAACTAAAACAATCAAAAATATGCAAACGTATGTATCTAATTTGCAGAATAACTATGGAAGATGCTTTATAAAGAGCGCGAAAAGCGTCTGGTATAATTCTTTTTCATTACATTGCAGTCAGCTGAAGACGGACAACCTATAGTAATAGGTATTCTGTTATTCATTGATAATAATGGTTATCATTGTTCAAGTCGTTTTTATCAGCCATTCGGGACTGAAAGCAATTGTTGAATGGACAGTGTCCTGGACACGGCTGGCGCATTCCTACAGGGACGTGATCTGGTTGGGGCAACAGGGGCAATGCTCAGCAGCGCCCAAGGGCCAGCTGCCCCGTAACTCCCAGAAGAAAGAAAGAACAGGAGGAAGGAGAAATTACAATGTTGCAAAGATAGGAAATACAATTACGTCCATAGCTTAGCACCCAAACCAACGGTCTTAATTCGAGATACATGGTTTACTACGGACCGATGAGCCTGTGGCTGTTCAACAGCTGGCTGCCAGCTGGTAAGTGTACAACGAGGGGACTGATGACCATAGTGCTCAGAGCCATTTGTGACCGATTATATCAAAACTGCCATGCATGATAATAAAATTCAAATTAAATCCATAAACCCATCTATTTTAAATTAATTCCAGCCTAGAAACGAAAGTATGATTATTGGTAAAGTTAACGTCAGTGATACCCACGTCCAGCTACTAAAATCCCACGCTAATTCCTTCTCCTTGAGAAAAACTTAAATGAGTAGCTTAGAATCTCATTGAATGCATCCCGAGCGAAGCCTTGCAGAGCGGAGACGGGAGGGCTATTTCGAACCATTTGTCCTGGGGAGCCACGGATCCTTTTCACCGATCACGTGTCACCATCACTGATGGAGGAGAGACGCCAGGTAGGAAGCCATTCGGCCCAGTGTAGTGTACATGAGCTGAGGCCCACCAGACATGTGACATCTGCGCTTTCTCAGTTGGCAGCAATGCTGGCATCCTAAGCAACGGGAGGCCGTTGAGGAATAAAAGTGTTTTTAACGTGTGGTGTCAACTAGTGCCAGACGCTCATTGTGACTTTTCCCAGAATCAAACAGTTACATGATGTGCACAACTGTAAAGGACCGAGCCCTGCACGAGACCCGTATTGTGGGAAACGCTGGCCGAGGGACAGCTGAGTAATGGGATCTATGTAGCAATATGAGGAGAGGCCATCCTGCACCTTCGTGCATGGAAACGTGGCACCAACAGATGTTACACTGGAGCCAACCTAATTGAGGTTGATGATCTTTGCTAAGAAATTGTTTGAGCAGCAGCCACTGCTCGCCCTACATAAATTGTGGAATGGGGGAACGGAGGAAGTCTTACTGTTGGAACACAAAATAGGGAAGGTAATACGATTCAGATGCTGTCTGTTTCTGAGCTCCAGCAATAAACATCTCCACTATTGGATAATTATATTAAACAGGGAGACTCCTATTAAAACTTTTCGGATTGGTCGGCACTAGGCAGAGCCACCATCAATGGCGACCAAAATTATGCAGAAGGTTCACACTCACAATGTAGGAATAATAATTCACTTCTTCCTGGGAGTCTTCCATACAAGACTCAGCAGGGGCTATTCCAGGAGATAGGTTTCGGTCGCTGAGGGAGAGCATGCTTCGATGCAGTACATACGACATGGAGTTTCCCTGCCAGTATGGTGGGCAACAGCAGCGTTAGTAAACCGAGTTCTAGGAGGCACGCGAAGACTTCAGATTAACGTTAGGACTTACACTTTTTTATTTCAGGTGTGCTTGTTACTAATCGAAGATTCATCATGTACTCAATCAAGGCTGTAGGAGCATGCAAGATTCTTTCTTTTGTTCTTTCCTCCTTTCTTGATCAACTACTGGCAGTCATTGTGTGGCTTCCACGAACTTAGTCACTTCCTCAAATGCGTGGTGATTCTAGCTTTCTCGCTCCAGATCCATTATCCGACCTTTGCCAAGGTGTTAAAACATTAATTCGGTTGTAACTTGTATTTATACTTCACGAATATAAGTGTTCTTTGTTATTTGTGCATTTTGTGTTTAACTTGAAGTCTATGGGGATATGTAATGAATAGGGCTGTACAGACACCATACTTTCATTCAGTATCATTCTTTATGAATTTTGTTAGTTACAGTACCAATGTTTCGTTTATGTTGGGGCCTCCACTGTTTAATTCATTCAGTACATTAAGTTATCTGTTGTGTGACAATTATTAAATATACGTGATCTGAGGGGGGGGGGGGGGGCAATCTGTTTATTGGTAAGGTCACTCGATGCAGGTCATTCCGACATCCACAGAGGTATGTCGATTGCACAGCTGTAACCTCAGACAGTGTATTTGAAGGCTGTAACAATAAACTAAGAAGATTGGTAAGTCCCCATCCAGAGCACAGAAAAAAAACATGGAGTTTCAAAGAAGTTAACCCTGTATAGAATATAATTATGGTTCCCAACTGTCGATTGTCTAAGACACCCGGAAACTATCCACTTTCTGAGTTCGTTCTTCCCATTATACCGTACCCAGTGAAATACTAAGAAAAGACTTAAAAAACAGTATTTATAAAGAAGAGATATTTAAAAATTGAGTAATAAGTGAACACTAGCCGCTCAGGCGAACATGTATTTTTCTCATGTATCCGTATTATAATAATTTCTCTGTGTAAGTTTCGTGGGCAAAGAAATATAACAAAATGATCTAAAGAGACGACAAGATACGCTCTTTTGTTAATTTTTTAGTCGTCTTCACTTCTTCTCTTGTCTTGGTTGAGTGTAGATGGACATCTCGCGAGTTCTGGCAAATGTAAGGATATTTGTACTAATTAAATAGGTAATATATTGATTTAATATTATTGCTCACTTTTAATTTGTAAGAGGTGATCCCGATATCATGTCCGCCTTCCTTTGATTAACCTGCATTCGAATAATTTACAGTGCAACAATCGCAGCGGCCGAGGCAGCCAACGACGGCATTGCGTGGCGATATTAACTTACAAAAATAAGCGGAAGCGAAAAACTCGCCCGCTATTAAATAATATACATTTTTCTCCACAGCCGCCCGATATTGCAGAAAGTAAGTAGCTTTAAGATTCTTATTTTCAGCAGAACAGCCGAGAGCCAGAGCCAGGACTCCGACTACAGTGCAATGGTTAACGGATGTAAGAAGAAATACTCTCGCGCGTGTGTGGGCCGGAACTGTAATTAATAACTAAAGATTTTTTGCTTTAAAGTAAACTGACTAGCCGAGGAAATTAATATGAAAAGTTTATTCCATTGTTCAACTTATATGCTCATGTTTTGAGATGCAGTGAGTCTTATGTCCATTAATGAAACAAATAATTTCCACTGAAGATTAATATTATTAAGCAAAGAGACAACTTCACAAAATCATTTAATTGTAAATCAGAATTGAATGAAATATCATTTTGAGTAAGGCCCTCCACGTAAGTCGGCAACAATCACCATTACCAATCAATTTGTGTAGTAAATAATAAATTAAGCTACGACAGCCGACGGACACGAGAGCATATATTGCTTACCGCTCATTGTGGTTTTCTAGTTTGCTCACTTCTACGCATATAGCCCACAGTTAAATAAATGCTTCTATGTACCTGTGGCATCTTTCGAAGTAATGTGAAATAATGATGTTTTTGCCGCTCATGTCACATGACTTGGGACTCTCGGCGTGAGGAAGAGGAAGGAGGGCTGAGAGTGAGAGGGAAGTCTTTCCATAGAAGGACGGAGGTAGCTATGGGTGGGCCATATAAAACTCTTCAGCCTTGAAAGACAACACTAGCAACATCCAGGCAATACGTCGCAAACTACTTGCAAATGGCTGCTGCAAATATTTCTTGTGTATTCCATAGTATTGCATGTATTCCGGTAAGGGTAATGGCGATACTGCAGCAGCCGCACACTGTCATGAAATATGGCCTGTGTAGACACACCTTTACGTTAAATGATGACCTTAACGACAGGAAGGACAGATGCCTACAAAGATAAATACAGGGTGCGTCAAAAAAATGTATACACCCTTTGAACTGTCATACACAATTTATTTCTCGTTCTACAAGGTTAAATATCTGTGAGAAAGTAATGTTATGTTTCTTCAACAGGTAGCAGTAGTGGCAAGGATGTAACTGCAACATGGCGGACGTGCGTTTGAGCTTTGAAGCGCGGAAGCAGATAATTAAGTGGTACTGGAAGTTTGAGAATTTAGCTGCGGTTCGAAGACAGTGGAGAAGTGAGTATGGTACAGAACCATCTTCAAGGTTGACGAGTACACGTCTACGAGACAAATTCGAAATTCGTGGAACAGTGTGTGATGTGCATAAAGGTCGATCAGGGCGACCTTGGACAGCTACAAGCAATGATTCCACAACTGCGGTCTTGGAACTGTTTCAGCGTTCGCCTCAAAAATCTTCAAGGCAAGCGGCACGTGAGAGTAATGTAAGTGCTAGTAGTGTGCTACGCATTCTGAAGAAAGGCAAGTTTCGTGTGTACATTCCAAGGCTGGTGCAACAGCTAAGTGACGACGATCCAGATCGAAGGTTAGAATTTTGTGGATGGGTTCAGGAGATGGTGAGACGTGAACTGGGATTTATAAGTAGCATAATTTGGTCGGATGAAGCCCAATTCAAACTCAATGGAACTGTCAATAGGCACAATTGTGTGTACTGGGCTGAAGATAATCCTCACATTACAGCTGAAAATGCTGTGAATTTGCCTGGCGTAAGTGTGTGGTGTGGTTTGTCTGCAAGGGGACTCATTGGGCCTTTCCGCTTTGAAGGTACTGTTACTGGAGAAACGTACCTATCAATGCTTGCTGACTCCATATTCCCTGCCATTCGTGCATTATACGGTAATCATGTGTTTTATTTCCAACAAGATCGTATCATAGGGACGTACAAGCATACCTGGATCACAATGTGCCATGCCAGTGGATAGGATGCAGGGGACCAATCGAGTTTCCTGCACACTCTCCAGACCTCACCCCACTAGATTTCTTCTCATGGGGCAGAGTAAAAAATGAGGTGTACAAACGTAAACCACGTAACCTGGACACACTTTGGAATGAGATTCAGGCGGTGTGCGCAGAAATCTCATTGGACACTTTGGTACGATGTACGAAATCAGTGGTGACTTGTACTCAGAAATGTATTGATGCTGAAGGCCACCAGTTTGAACATTAATGACATTTGCAAAGTACATTTATTTTTCCAATTGGAATTTAAGCTTTCCATTTCCAGAAATGTAACATTGTAGAACGGGAAATAAATTTTCTATGACGCTTCAAAGTGTGTATAAATGTTTTGACACACCTTGTATTTTCCCTTGTCATGAAAAGAGCCTATTCCTTGTGATAGAATAAATAATAAGAAAGAGTTAGTTCACCAGCAGATGACGACACTATTAGAAGCAGAACAGCCGTGGACGTGTCTTACTGCACAGCACAGTTGAAACAACTAGCGACCGTGCCAGGACCATCCCCGCCAATCGCTACAGGTGTCTTGTTCTGCCTTTTTTTCCGCTCCTCGTCTGCTGGGCGCGCTGCATTGCTGATGGCGTATGATCGCCGAGTTAAAAAAGTAATCACCCGACACCCTCTAAAAATGAACGACCCGAGGTAAGCCAGACACGGAGGGGGTTGGATTTGTCCGACAAGCGGAGCGCGCGCCCCGCAGCCAGTGCTTTATTACGCAACCGCCGCTTCCCCGCCCGCGTTTACAGCCTCGGGGCCTAAACGAAACGAACAGCACCGCTACCACCCTAACAATACGGCCTCCCTCGCTGCAAAAGTGAACTGGAAACCTGGAGGCCGACTCGCGCGCACACACACACTAGCCTCAAAATCTGCCACACACACACGCTTCCTCTCTCCCCCCCTCCTCTCCTTTCTCTATCCGCCCTCCCCCCCTGCTCCCCACAGGAGTGCCAGATTTCGGCCCACAACCCCTCCACCTGGTCGCGCGCAACGTGTACTAATTTCCCATTAATTCCGGGGGAAGGGAGGGGGCGCTGGAGTGGTCGGAGGCTACGGCGCCAGCGCTTCGTGGAGGGGGCTGGAGTCCAGTCCGCACGCAAAACGCGAGGGCCTGCCTATAGGCGGCCACAAATCACTATTAGCCCTCTTACTACACGCCGCCTGCGCCCCCACACACGCTCAGACACACATACACATGCTCCCTGCCAACCCCAGCCGAGCGGCCAGTTTATACACCGGCCCGCGGGCACACCCTCTCAGATAACAGAGTCTCTTGCTAAATATATAACTTATAATTGTGAAAGATACCGGCGGCGCCCCAAACTCCCCTTGCCACCCCCGCAAGCTGGCTTAGCCGGCCCCGGCGCGCGCACGTTTGCCTCTCTCCCCCGGCGCCAGCGCAGGCAACAATTCTTTAAACCGGCGCCGATATATTTTAATACGGCGGGCCTTCTGTTTGCATTTACGTATGTAGCGCCGCCGCTTTTCCTGTATACAAGAGTCTCGGTGGTCTCCGCCGCCGCTAGCTACATCCCTCTCCGGCACATTTTTATTTTCGTTATGTTCTGCGGTTCCCAGAAATTGCTCTTGTTTTTACTGCCTCTAGTATCGTACTCGCTTATAAAAAACTCTTCCTCTAAACATATACCCCCTACTCTCACTCCTGCAACACCGAGTCTCTTCATACACCCACACACTGTTTCCTCTTGAACGACCATGTTTGAGAGAGGAAGAGCCGACACCTAAGTAAGAAATATATTTCTCCTGGTCTGGTGCATGTATGCTGTTTGTGACAAATAGCAAAGCCATTTTTACAACAATCTCCATAATTTTTTTACCAAAGAAATATTCACAGATATTCGATATTGGTTGCTACTTGAGACTCCAGCTCTGGACCAATTTGGTTCAGCATCGTCCTCGTTGATCTCAGTTTCCAATTTTAGGACCGTTCGAGATCCCTGATTTTCAACTGCCGTGAAAGTTAGAACTCTGGTTCAGCAGCAAACTGACTGTGTAGAATAACACACAATGAAGGCAAAAATCTTCTGGGTTGTTACTCCACGTCATAATTATTCACGTAAAATCGTATCCACTCGCCCAGGCCACTTTTATTTGTTCCACCCTGTATTACGGTAGTCGAATCTAGATGGAGAGTTCAAATGGCTCTGAGCACTATGGGACTTAACTGCTGTGGTCATCAGTCCCCTAGAACTTAGAACTACTTAAACCTAACTAACCTAAGGACATTACACACATCCATGCCCGAGGCAGGATTCGAACCTGCGACCGTAGCGGTCACGCAGTTCCAGACTGTAGCGCCTAGAACCGCACGGCCACTCCGGCCGGCCTAGATGGAGAGTACACTAGGTGAAAGCTCTCCGTGATGCACAAAATCTCTCCTGCAGTGAGTTCCTACACGATCGATGTTTCGACCCATCTACTGTGAACTTCTTCAGGATCCTGCGCTACGCAGCTAACTGTGAACAGCTAAACATCCCAAAGAATATCACAGTGGAGGGATCAAAACCTCGATCGTGTAGGAGATATATGACGCGGCCTAACAACCGAGAAGGTTTTACTTTCAGTGACAGCGGCCACGATAGCCTGCAGATTCACGTGACACAACGTTCCAGCTATGAGTCACTAATAATCGTTTTCAGATTTCTTGTCTGTTTCGACTTCGGTTTCAAAAATGTTAACGCTGTTTCAGAGCTACATAGAGAGAAACGAGACAAACTATTGTACATTTTCCTTCTTGAGGATTACTGCGTAGCCTGAGACCTTCACCAGCTAGGACTGATGAAGATGAGAAGATCCAAAGAAAAGCAGCCCATTTCTCTACAATTTCGTTTATAGGACGCTCGAGTGTCACCGAGTCGTCAATGCAACTCCAGCAGCAGACACTACAGGGGAGATTTTGTGCATCACAGAGAGCGTTCACCTAGCGTACTCTCCATCTAGATTCGACTACCGTAATACAGGGTGGAGAAAAAAAAAGTGACCCGGACGAGGGGATACGATTGGACGTGAATTTATGTGAATGTTTGGCAGCATTAAGGGAAGAGGAAAAGACCAACAGTTACTTCCAAGAGGATGGAGCAACTGCCCATACAGCCGACCGAACCCTGGCGCACATTTACGCAAACTTCACCTCTGACAGAGTCGTTAGCGGAGGTCGGTCTGATCGCGGCCCTAGATGGCTACCCAGGTCATCTGATCTGTCACAGTGTCATTACTTTGTGTGGGCAGCCCTCAAGTCTAAGAAGGATCGCAACAACCCTTATTGTCTTCAAGAACTGCAGCAGAACATTTCCGATGATACTACAGCAATGTCAGCAGTCCAGCTTCGATCCACCTTCAGCAGCTTGCTGACCAGGGCCCAAAAGTCATAAGAAATGAATGATGGTTACTTTCGGCATCTGCTATGATCGGGTTAGTTCTGTATTTTCTTTCCTCTGCTTTGTTTCTTTGTACTCTAGAACTCTGTTTCCGGGCCACTTTTATTTAATCCATCCTGTATGTACCGTCCTTCCAAAAAATTAAGAGACTGATTTTACTCCTGGCGTATAAATGACCTCAGAGCACTTACTACGGTAGTAGCTGTGCTGTCAACTGTCAACAGCGGATGTGGATTTGAGCAGTCAGTTGTTAGTAGGCAGCGTTAGATACTGGATGTGTGGCCGTAGTTATGTCACAAATTGTAATGGAACAACGAACTGAACATTTCTACCAGGTGTTCAAGACAGTCTCAAGAATGTTTTGAAGAAGAGAAAAGTGTGTGCAGAGATTGCCTCTCACACCTTGACACTCTAACAAAACTGCGATGCTTTGACGCATATAGTGAATTAATTGAAATTTAAAAGTCATCAAGAGTGACGAGATTTCGTTTTATCATATCTGAAAACGACAAAGAATGCGTCTCTGATGGGTCTCCAAGACCGAATAATGTACGACTGTTAAGCCTGATTTGACCAACTACTCAACAAAGGACTCTTCTGACAACTTCACGAGGATGTTTGAGCGTTCTGTGCGTTGTACTTAAGGTGCCCGCAAGCCCCATCACACAGACACTCACACACGCACACACGACCATTCAAGTGAGGAAAGAATCTGTAGGGCACAAGAATCATTAAGACAACCGTCTTATCTTTACTCTGTTTCTTATTCATCTGTCTGGAGAATTTTCAGATTCACGAGTTGTTGCTTCTTACTTCGAGGAATGAATATGACGGTAAAATAAGAAAAATCTTGCGTCATACTGATGCTTAACGAGTCTTTCTTCCACCGCACCATTTCCCAACAAAAGAAAAATAATGGAGTAAATGGTAATGGTTCATGAGAGGTCACAACCATGACGCCATGAAACATTGCAGGCTCAAGGGGTGTAACTGTAGATTTATATTCGGAAATTTACTTTTGGAGAAGAAAATTGTGACTCAGTATCACACATGCGCTTACTATCGAAAGTACAATTGTATATGTTACAAACAGAGGTGGATGGAGAGTCATCGACGGATTACGTTTCGGACGTGCCACAGGGAAGTGTGTTGGTACCCTTGCTGTTCATGTCGTATATTAGTAACTTAACTCTTTTTATACACTGAAGCGCCAAAGAAAGTGATACAGGCATAAGTATTCAAATACAGAGATATATTAAACATAATACAACGCTGCGGTCGGCAACGCTTGTATCAGACGAGTGTGTGGCGTAGTTGTTAGATCGGTTACTGCCGCTATAATGGCAAGATACCAATATTTAAGTGACTTTGAACTCGGTGCTATAGTCGGGGCAAGAGCGATGTGAGACAGCTTCTCAGAGATAGCGATGTGGGGGGGATTTTCCAGTACCACCAAGGCACTAGTGTACGTTGACTGTCGGGAATCCGGTAAGACATCAAATCTCCGACATCGCTGTGGCTGGAAAAAGATCCTGCAAGAACGTGACCGACGACGACTGAGGAGAACAGTTCGATGTGACAGAAGTGCAACTCTTCCGCCCGTGCATGTCAGTAGGGGACTGTCCAAGAGGCTGCAGGCTCTGTAATGGTGTGGGGCGTACGCAGTTGGAGTGATAGAGGACCTCTGGTACGTCTAGATACTACCCTGACACGCGACACGTACGTGAGCATCACGTCCGATCACCTGCACTCATTCGTGTCCGTCGTGCATCCAGACGGACTCGGCCAATTCCAGCACGACGATGCGACACCCCACACCGCCATAATTGTTACAGCGTGGCTCCAGCAACACTCTTCTGATTTTAAACACTTTCGCTGGCCACCAAATTCCCTGGACATGAACATTGTTGAGCATATCTGGTAGGGCTTGCAACGTGTTGTCCATCAGAGATCTCCGACTCCCCCCACCCTGTACTCTTACGGATTTATGCACAGCCTTGCAGGGTTAATGGTGTCAGTTCCCTTCAGCACTACTTCAGACATTATTCGAGTCCATGCCATATCGTGTTGTGGCACTTCTGCGAGCTCGCGGTGGCCCTACAGGATACTAGGCAGGTGAACCAGTTTCTTTGGCTCTTCATGCAGTAATTTAATACTTTTTATAGATGTATCAGCTACCTACAACGAAATACTGCCTGAAAGAAGCTACACAATATTGAGTCACATCTTGCGAAAATCTGAATCTGGTGCAAAGATTGGCTTTCCGGAGCGACGCCTATGCTCGGGGCGAGCGCTCGTGGTGTTTGTAGAGTGGCGGGTGCAGTAGGTGCAGAGGCGCGGGCCTTTCCTACCGCGCTCTCGTCTTCGTTTCTTCTTCCTTTCGTGGCTCCAGCCCAGAATATATCGGCAGTCGCGATGTCGCGGGGTCTCTGCCGCCACAGGTCGGCGTGGTGGTTCTCGGTTTGGTGCAGAAGCGCGTATCATACGCTTGCACGCATTTCACACACGCCACAGCGTTCCCGAAGTATTTCCCCCACGTGGCCCATCTGCTACCAGCGTGAACACTGCTCGGCCCGTTCCATGTCTGGAGGTGTCAGCGCAATTGTGACTTCACTCCGCATAAACCTCCGCTAGTGGAAAATGTTTTGGTCCTTCAAGTGTCGGATTGGGCCCACAAACAGGAAGACAGGCTGTTCTGGTCATAATTATTTTCAGCCATAATGGCTATGTTTGTGCACCGTGACTGTGTGGGATAATTACTTATTTCAAGTTTCTGGTACGTCACTTTTTATTTTATGCTTAATCTAACATAATGCAACGCGTTTCGAACATGTTCTGTTCATCCTCAGGCGTTTATACATACGTACATACATACATACATACAAACATGTAGAGAAATGTTACTTAAAAATGAACAGTCTTAAACTAGATTAATCTAGAAGTCTTTGTCCACTGTATTTACTGTAGCTGCTGCTGTGGCGTTTGGGGGGAAGGAGCGGGGCAGTGTATGGCTAGAAATCGAAATCAGTGATGCCTTCTGTTGGTTTTCTTCTTTGATGATGATGAAATTGTAAGTGATCAACTGTCATATAAAAGCCTTTCACACTATTTTCATAACACACAACTGATGCAAATCTATCTGCATCCTATACAAGCTGTGATATACGTAGTCAACCACAAAGAAGAAAACCAGCAGAAGACATCACTGATTTCGATTTCTAATTTCTAGCCATACACTGTCCCCCCCCCTCCTCCCCCCCAACCGCCACACCAGCAGCTACAGTAAATACAATGGACAAAGAGTTCTTGATTAATCTACTTTAAGACTGTTTATTTTTAAGTAACATTTCTCTATATGTATGTATGTATAAACTCCTGAATATGAACAGAACATGTTCGAAACGCGTTGCATTATGTTAGATTAAGCATAAAATAAAAAGTGACTGGTAGTTAAAAAAAAAAAAAAAAAAAAAAAAAGAAGAAGTTCAAATGGCTATATGCACTATGGGACTTAACTGCTCAGGTCATCAGTCCCCTAGAACTTAGAACTACTTAAACCTAACTACCCTAAGGACATCACACACACCCATGCCCGAAGCAGGATTCGAACCTGCCACCGTAGCTGTCGCGCGGTTCCAGACTGTAGCGCCTAGAACCGCTCGACCACTCCGGCCGGCTCGACTGGTAGCAGAAACTTGAAATAAATAATTTTTCTGGTCATGCTTGAGGTCTGACGCAGGTCGACGTCGCCGTAACATCCAAGGTTACTCAGCTCTTCTTTGACGTCTCTCGATGTCACGTTCCAGGATGTTAGCCTTCGCCTTCTCGCGCCATCTTGTCGCTGTGGGAGGCACCTCGGTGACAATGAAGTCTGAGTGGCGAAAGACAACGACAGCAGGCTGAAGCCACCCTTCGTGGCCGCGGTAATGTCGGCCTCCAGTTCTGCCCATGGTTTATGGAACCTGGGCGTTCTGAGGTGTAGGAGTTGAGGACGCGCTGATCGCAGCTTCTTCCGTCACGCTGGCTGCTGTACATGCCGAGTTTTCGCATTTAGTGTCCACTTGTTCTGCGAAGTCGCTGGTGGAGGTTACTGCTACATCGTCTCAGCTGTCTTCTTTACGCCTACTGACTACCTAATCTGCTATAGCCGTGTAGAGCACGTCCACATCGTCGTGTGTCTTCGGTGTACGCAGATAGCGGTGGAATGCATACCCGAGCATGTAGAACATTTCGCACTACTTGTACTGTTCTCGGGTGTCCAGCCGGGTGCAGTCGTTTTCAAACCACGATATTTCGACAGCGTTCCTTGCCATCATCTTCAGGTAATACCTGCAGACTGAGCGTCTCCGCTGAATCTCCTCCCCTTTATACTCTGATCGCTCCGCAACCCTTCCCCCGCATCTTGCCACACTCGACGCTGCGTGGAGTGGTGGTGGGGAGGTTCGGGCTACTGGCTGCTGGATGCGAACTGTGGACCATCAGATGTCCTGTGGCCTTCGTCGGGCGCGTAAGTCACTTTGGGTCGGCGCTGTGCTTTTAGTTGGCTGAGTGATGGGTCCCAGACTTTGATGTGGTTGAACCCGGCGTCTCTGTTGATCAGCCCATCAGCTCCACGTATTTCATTCGCCTCCTTCAGAACACAGTCCCAAAAAGACGAGGCCTGCCGTAAAGCTTCCGTTTTCGCGTACTCCATAGTATCTCCAGTATCCACGTAATGTTCCGGAACCGCAGATTTTGTAGGCTGCTTCAGTTCAGTCTGCCTTCTCTGTTCCTGGCATCTTTCTTCGATTGTCCGTACAGTTTGCCCGATGTATGCCTTACCGCATTTACACGGAATACGGTAAACACCCGGTTTTCGGAGCCCCAGGTCATCTTTTACTGTACCTAGCAGGGCACGCGTTTTCGGAGGTGGGCGAAAGACACATTTGATGTTATTCCGAGCCAGAATTCTGCCGATTTTGTTGGATACTTTGCTGGCGTAAGGCAGGTACGAGAGTGTCTTCTCGTCCTCTTCGTTCTCTCTCTGCTGGGGTTGTGCATTCTGCCTCAAAGCACGTCGAATTTGACTCTCGTTATATCTGTTCTTCTTGAAAACGTCCTTAAGGTGGTTACGTTCTCCTTGTAGGCTTTCCTCATCCGATTTTGCGCGGGCCCTGTGTACCAGTGTTCGCAGCACACCCTCACGCCGTGTAGGATGATGGCAGCTGGTAGCGTGGAGATACAGATCAGTGTGCGTTTCTTTCCTGTATATACTGTGTCCCAAGGTGCCATCCGCTTTGCGCTTGACTAGGACGTCCAGAAACGGGAATTCACCATTCTCTTCCACCTCCGTGGTGAATTTGATGTTAGGATGCAGATAATTCAGATGTTGGAGAAACTCTTGAAGTTTTTCTCTTCCGTGTGGCCATATGACAAATGTGTCATCAACATATCTGTAAAAGCTTCAGTGCTGCAGTTTCCAGTGCTTTCTCTTCGGAGGCCTCCATAAACAAGTTTGCTACCACTGGTGACAGGAAACACCCCATGGCAACACCATCCGTTTGTTCGTAATAGTTTCCATCGAAGAGAAAGAATGTTGATGTGAGGACAAATTCGAAAAGAATAGTCATTGTCGGGTTGAATTTCTCCCTAATCAACTTAAGACAGTCATCAAGCGGCACTCTGGTGAAAAGCGAGACCACATCGAAGCTCATCATGAGGTCCTGGTTGCGGAGGCGTAGCTCCTGCAGCCGTTGAATGAAACGTACAGAATTCCTGATGTGATGCTGACATTTCCCGACATGAGGCCTTAATTCCGCCGATAAATTTGTGGCTGGCTGGTATGTTGGAGCTCCTATGTTGCAGACGATAGGGCGCAAAGGAACATCCTTTTTGTGCACCTTTGGTAGCCCATGCAGCCTTGCGGGTGCAGCAGCTCGAGGTCGGAGCTTCTTGACGATTTCCTTCGGCAGGCACTGCACTGGCGTAGAAGCTCAATAGTCTTCTTTTTCACCCTGTTGGTCGGGCCTCCCTTTAGTTTTCTGTATGCTGGATCCTCGTACTACTTTGGCGTTAGTAGCACGCGGATGCGGCGTTGTTGTTGTTGTGGTCTTCAGTCCTGAGACGGGTTTGATGCAGCTCTCCATGCTACCCTATCCTGTGCATGTTTCATCATCTCCCAGTACCTACTGCAACCTACATCTTTCTGAATCTGCTTAGTGTATTCATCTCTTGGTCTCCCTCTACGATTTTTACCCTCCACGCTGCCCTCCAATACTAAATTGGTGATCCCTTGATGCCTCAGAACATGTCCTACCAACCGATCCCTTCTGCTGGTCAAGTTGTGCCACAAACTTCTCTTCTCCCCAATACTGTTCAATACCTCCTCATTAGTTATGTGATCTACCCATCTAATCTTCAGCATTCTTCTGTGGCACCACATTACGATAGCTTCTTTCTCTTCTTGTCCAAACTATTTATCGTCCATGTTTCACTTCCATACATGGCTACACTCCATGCAAATACTTTCAGAAACGACTTCCTGCCACTTAAATCTATACTCGATGCTAACAAATTTCTCTTCTTCAGAAACGCTTTCCTTGCCATTGCCAGTCTACGTTTTACATCCTCTCTAATTCGACCATCATCAGTTATTTTGCTCCCTAAATAGCAAAACTCCTTTACTACTTTAAGTGTCTCATTTCCTAATCTAATTCCCTCAGCATCACCCGACTTAATTCGACTACATTCCATTATCCTCGTTTTGCTTTCGTTGATGTTCATCTTATATCCACCTTTCAAGACACTGTCCATTCCGTTCAACTGCTCTTCCAAGTCCTTTGCTGTCTCTGACAGAAGTACAATGTCGTCGGCAAACCTTAAAGTTTTTATTTCTTCTCCGTGGATTTTAATACCTACTCCGAACTTTTCCTTTGTTTCCTTTATTGGTTGCTCAATATACAGATTGAATAACATCGGGGATGGGCTACAACCCTGTCTCACTCCCTTCGCAACCACTGCTTCCCTTTCATACCCCTCGACTCTTATAATTGCCATCTGGTTTCTGTACAAATTGTAAGTAGCCTTTGGCTCCTTGTATTTTACCCCTGCCACCTTTAAAATTTGACAGAGAGTATTCCAGTCAACATTGTCAAAAGCTTTCTCTAAGTCCACAAATGCTAGAAACGTAGGTTTGCCTTTCCTTAATCTTTCTTCTACGATAAGTCGTAAGGTCAGTATTGCCTCAAGTGTTCCAATATTTCTACGGAATCCAAACTGATCTTCCCAGAGGTCGGCTTCTACTAGTTTTTCCATTCGTCTGTAAAGATTTCGTGTTAGTATTTTGCAGCTGTGACTTATTAAACTGATAGTTCGGTAATTTTCACATCTGTCAACACCTGCTTTCTTTGGGATTGGAATTATTATATTCTTCTTGAAGTCTGAGGGTATTTCGCCTGTCTCGTACATCTTGCTCACCAGATGGTAGAGTTTTGTCAGGACTGGCTCTCCCAAGGCCGTCAGTAGTTCTAATGGAATGTTGTCTACTCCCGGGGCCTTGTTTCGGCTCAGGTCTTTCAGTGCTCTGTCAAACTCTTCCCGCAGATGCGGCGTTAACGGAGGTTAAATTTTAATGGACGGACGTGTAGATGGCAGCAGCTCTGGCGAGCTGATTCGCCGCTGACGCAGTCGCAGATTCCATCACGGGCCGGCAATGCCCACTTCTTCCCCAGAGCGGGGGGCGGAGTGCAGCGTAATACAGAGCAGATAGCGAGCTAGGCAGCCAACCACTGTGCAGGGGCCAGGGGCACGCAGGGGGTCCGCGGGGGTGGTGGGACTGTCATCCGGCGTGAATCATCGGCCACCAGAGTTATGGCCGCGCGAAATTAAATACCATTAAAATAATTTATGTGTATAGATGCTAATGCATTCCAATTTCCACGGACCGCCGCTCCTTGCCGCCGCCACCCCACCAGGCTCTTCGTGCAGGAATTTTTCTTATTCTTCTCCTCCCTCTCTTTCTGTCTCTCGCTTCCTCGTGAGCATAGCATTCTTTCCCCGACCGCCCACTCCTGACTACCACAACATACAGTGTCTGATAAGCGAAATAGCGTCGCGTTGCAGTATTCTCAACGCCTGAAGTCGCTGTGTGACTCGCTTGCCAACCCCTCAATTATTACTGCTCCATATGCCATCGGAAGCACGTATCTTCATCAAAAACGCGGTATTCGTATAGTGCTCCTCTTGTGTGTAATATAGAATTAGTGCTGTCTCCTGTCATCAGAATTCGAGTACAAGAATTTATATCTGGTTTCAGATTTTTCACATACGATCTATACAGGGTGTTTCTAAAGTCGAAGGCAAATCTTCAGGAATGGAATCCTCGTACAACAAGAAGAAAGAAGTCCAGTAAACTTGTGCTCTAAAATGCATACCATAAGAGCTATGTTGACTTGTACATATACTTCTACTGTAGGCTCTTTGCTTGCTGTAGTTTGGGAGCACGTAGTATGGACCAAAGCAAGAAAAAAAGAGTGCAGTAAAATGCTGTGGGCAATTACACAAAATTTTCACGCGAAACGTAAATCATCTCACAATTTCCCTGTGCTGGGCCCGCGATGCCGGGCGGTACCTTAGAAAATTGATTTCCACACCCAAAGCCTGGTGTAAACTGGAAACTCCATCAGTGTTTCTTAGGTTTACCGTTCTTATTTCGATAGACTCCTTAATTACGCTCTCCCAGAAAGTTGGCTTTTGAGCCACGATACTAATTTCAATGTATTTCATGCCATATTCATATCTGAGGTAGTGCTCGGAGACAGCTGAGTTGCTTGATTGTTTTTGTCGCGTGTGTTGCTGATGTTCCTCGCATATTTGCTTGACTGTTCTGACAGGCATTCCTCACGTAAGAAATATCTCATTCGCATGGAACGCGATACATACCCGCATTTTCGAGAAGTAGATCGCCTTTAACAGTCTAAGGAATACTTCCTATCTTACTTGAAGGGAACGAAGTACAGAACACACCATGCTTCCGTAGGAGCATATCGGTCTTTCCAGTTACTGAGCGACCAAGAGGTAGATAAGCAGTTCATTATTTGAGATTTCTCTGTCTCAGTCTCGACCTCTTCCCAGGCGTTGCTGATTTTTGTACGCCCGTTCAGCTTGACGATCTGAGTGCCGATTCCGGCAGGGCACCATCCGTACCTGTTTTAATTCTTCGGAAAGGCTCTCCTTGTCTGGTAGTGTTCAAGCTACCGGAGTCTTTAGCACCGAAATTCTCTGGCGGTGGCTTGAGGTGCTGAGATAGAGGTCAGAGTGCGTAGGTTTTCTGCATACACTGTGACCCGTCTGGCACATGCCGTGACATGTCAGCGGTGGAGGTTCGCCTGAGTTCTATACCACCTGCAGCAGTACGAAGCGGCCAATGTTTGCCTCGAAAAGGGTGATTAATCTTTTGTCCAATGAGGTTATTTCTCGTCTGGTTTCCCAAGAAGGATTGACAGTCCTTTAAGTCGTTTCCGGGAGTAACAGTAGCGGTGCCTGCTCACATCTTTGCCGAAACTACCGCCAGCCACTGTGCAGCAGCCTTCGGCTCGCCTAACTCTCTCCCAGCGGCCACCCGCGGGACACATACGCACAACACGCGTACGCATATGCGTGCAGCTCACGCACCGCGTGCCAACCAAACTCGGGCCGTCGATATTTCGCGCGGTGTGGGCCCGCGTCGTATGCCACATCCGTCCCGTGAATTACGGCGGCTGCCCGCCGCTGAATGGCTGACACGCAGAACCACCGCCCATTCAGGCAACTCGCGCCCTCAGGGCATACAGTTCGACAAGAGTGACGCAGCAGACAATACGAAGAATATATCTCAAGGCATACAGCTGGACAAGGGTGACGCAGCAGAGAATACGAAGAACGTATCTGTTTTGTTCATCGGATAAGCTCATGATGTATTCGTGAGTGTGATAACTGAGACAGGGATTAGAAAACTTGGCGATATAACACGAACAGTGGACACCAAATGCACAAAGGTCATCAAGAAAGCTAAGAGGGTTTTTCCTTTTTGACTCATCAGTCTTCTGACAGGTTTGATGCGGCACACCATGAATTTCTCTCTTGTGCCAACCTTTTCATCTCACAGACGCACTTGTAACCTACCTGCGCAATTATTTGCTGGGCGTATTCCAACCTCTGTCTTCCTGTACAGTTCTTACCCTCTGCAGTTCCCTCTAGTACCATGCATGTTTATCCCTGATGTATTAAAAGGTGTACTACCATCTTGTCTCTTCCTATCATCACTGTTTTCCGTGTAATCCTTTCTTTGGCGATTCTGCGGAGAACCACCTCATTCCTTAACTTATCACTTCACCTTATTTTCAACTTGTAGCACCACATCTCAAATACTTCTATTCTCTTCTCTTCCGGTATTCCTATAGTCCACATATCGCCACCATACAATGCTGTGCTCCAAATGTACATTCTCAGAAATTTCTTCCTCAAAGCCTATATTTGTTAGCAAACATCTCTCTGCCAGAAATGCCCTTTCTGCCAGTCTGCTTTTGATATCCTCCTTGCCCCGTCTGTCATGTGTTATTTTGCTGCCTAGGTAGCAGAATTTCTTAACTTCCTCTACTTCTTGATCACAAATCCTGATGATACGTTTCTCGCTGTTCTCATTACTTTAGTATTTCTTCGATTTGCTCTGAATCCATATTCTATACTCATTAGGCTGTTCACTCCTGCCACCAGATGCCGCAATTCTTCTTCACTTTCACTGAGGATAGCAATGTCGTCATCGAATCTTACCACTGATAAACTTTGAATTTCAATTCACTCTTGAAGCTTTCTGTTATTTACGTCATTGCTGCTTCCATGTGTAGATCGAACAGTAAGGGCGAAACACAACATCTTCCCCTTACACCTTTTTTAATCCGAGCACTTCGTTCTTGGTCTTTCACTCGTTATTTGTATATGAGCGAACTAATTCAGAGTCACTATGAGCTTATTTAAAGGACGAACGCAGGAAATCTATTTCAGAGCTGCCTAATGCACAACAACTTTAGTTACGACTGAAGACTTTATAAATATGGACTGGATACATCCATTGCAAGGAAAGCAACAAAAGACAGGAAGATTCACCTTGGTTTAGAGGTACCACTCGGGTGAAAAACATTTTGCTTTATTCATAACCATAGGGGCAGGTGAACAAGTGGATTCAGTTTGCCTTCATTTAGAAAGGCGTTCGACAATCTGCTGTTCCTAGATGTGTTGATCTATAGGCGACTTGGCAACAATCTAGGATGCACAGTGTATAGAAAGCTTACAAATATCAGTTTGTATTTAGACGCCAGTACACATCAACACCAAACCCAGAAGCATGAAGTGCTCAGCACTCCGTCTTCTCGTGACTTTCGTATCACGGACAATAACAGCTTTCTAATCGAAGTTTGATTTCTCACGGAAGACAGTGAAGCCTAACGGTTACAATGATATGTCCGTGGCTAGGGATTCCGCAAGAAATATTCTTAATTATGTTAATAAGAAAAACGGGGATCCACTCTAACTCCAGGTTACCTTTAATTTCTAGAGTTGCTTATCATATCACCGAATTTATACGAAAAAAACTGTATACAGACCACATTTTTCAGTAGGAACAAAATAAAAAGAAAGTGTTTCCAACTCATAACGGATGGATCTGTTTACCTCCACAGTGTGGGAATCTATGAAGTGACGAGCGACTGTGACAGAGTAAATATGGGCGATACGGGAGGACTGTAAAAGAACTTATTAAAGAGAACGAACATCACGCACGGTTAAAACTAAGTATTAAATCTGCGATAGCGGAACACTGGAACAGCGGGCAAGACAATGACTTCAGCAACATACCTGTGCTGGCTAAGGAAACCACCATATATAGAAGGGACGTCCGAGAAACGATTCATACTTGGAAGAGGCTTCCAGTTTCGTAGCTTCCGGCCATGTAGGGAGTAAATATGCAGCAAAGGTGCGCGAGGAATGAAACAACGATCAGCAAGCTACATTTCAGGATGACAATAACATGGGCTAGCTCCTACGGAAACATGGTCTTCTATTCATTTCGCTCCCTTCGACTAAGATAAAAAGTCTCGTTTAGGATGTTAAAGACGATCTACACTCCTGGAAATGGAAAAAAGAACACATTGACACCGGTGTGTCAGACCCACCATACTTGCTCCGGACACTGCGAGAGGGCTGTACAAGCAATGATCACACGCACGGCACAGCGGACACACCAGGAACCGCGGTGTTGGCCGTCGAATGGCGCTAGCTGCGCAGCATTTGTGCACCGCCGCCGTCAGTGTCAGCCAGTTTGCCGTGGCATACGGAGCTCCATCGCAGTCTTTAACACTGGTAGCATGCCGCGACAGCGTGGACGTGAACCGTATGTGCAGTTGACGGACTTTGAGCGAGGGCGTATAGTGGGCATGCGGGAGGCCGGGTGGACGTACCGCCGAATTGCTCAACACGTGGGGCGTGAGGTCTCCGCAGTACATCGATGTTGTCGCCAGTGGTCGGCGGAAGGTGCACGTGCCCGTCGACCTGGGACCGGACCGCAGCGACGCACGGATGCACGCCAAGACCGTAGGATCCTACGCAGTGCCGTAGGGGACCGCACCGCCACTTCCCAGCAAATTAGGGACACTGTTGCTCCTGGGGTATCGGCGAGGACCATTCGCAACCGTCTCCATGAAGCTGGGCTACGGTCCCGCACACCGTTAGGCCGTCTTCCGCTCACGCCCCAACATCGTGCAGCCCGCCTCCAGTGGTGTCGCGACAGGCGTGAATGGAGGGACGAATGGAGACGTGTCATCTTCAGCGATGAGAGTCGCTTCTGCCTTGGTGCCAATGATGGTCGTATGCGTGTTTGGCGCCGTGCAAGTGAGCGCCACAATCAGGACTGCATACGACCGAGGCACACAGGGCCAACACCCGGCATCATGGTGTGGGGAGCGATCTCCTACACTGGCCGTACACCACTGGTGATCGTCGAGGGGACACTGAATAGTGCACGGTACATCCAAACCGTCATCGAACCCATCGTTCTACCATTCCTAGACCGGCAAGGGAACTTGCTGTTCCAACAGGACAATGCACGTCCGCATGTATCCCGTGCCACCCAACGTGCTCTAGAAGGTGTAAGTCAACTACCCTGGCCAGCAAGATCTCCGGATCTGTCCCCCATTGAGCATGTTTGGGACTGGATGAAGCGTCGTCTCACGCGGTCTGCACGTCCAGCACGAACGCTGGTCCAACTGAGGCGCCAGGTGGAAATGGCATGGCAAGCCGTTCCACAGGACTACATCCAGCATCTCTACGATCGTCTCCATGGGAGAATAGCAGCCTGCATTGCTGCGAAGGGTGGATATACACTGTACTAGTGCCGACATTGTGCATGCTCTGTTGCCTGTGTCTATGTGCCTGTGGTTCTGTCAGTGTGATCATGTGATGTATCTGACCCCAGGAATGTGTCAATAAAGTTTCCCCTTCCTGGGACAATGAATTCACGGTGTTCTTATTTCAATTTCCAGGAGTGTAGATACTCGAAAGCTGGGTGTGTATCGCATTCCATGCGAATGAGGCACGTATTAAGTGCAGCATGTCTATCAAAACAGTCGAGGAAATACGCAAAGAACATCAACACGCTCGCCTACAACAACCAAGTTGATTTGAACTGTCGCCGGCCGAATTGGCCGAGCGGTTCTAGGCGCTTCAGTCTGGAACCGCGCGACCGCTACGGTAGCAGGTTTGAATCCTGCCTCGGGAATGGATGTGTGTGACGTCCTTACGTTAGTTAGGTTTAAGTAGTTCTAAGTTCTAGGGGACTGATGGCCTGAGATGTTAAGTCCCATAGTGCTCAGAGCCAAATCAACTGTCACAGAGCATTGTCTCAGATATAATCATGCCATTCCCCTATCCTTGCTCTGTCTATTTCGTTAAGTATCCAGGGACGACGGCCAACGAAAAATAACTGGTTAAAATTCACCCTCTAACTTCACTTCTGAAGAATAAGCGAGGGGAAACTCGAGTTTTGTACGTGAACGCGACATACGACACTGACACTGTTCAGCTAACCGCGAACACCAGAGGATCCTGGAGGAGATTTCAGCAGAGGTGTCGAATACCGATCGTGTAGAAAGAGGAAGATCACGCACACTAACAACGCAGAAGACGCGCGATGAGTCGTCATGAGCAGAGGGGCTCGGGCAACAACGCCCGGATATCCATCGTGGTACTGAAGTAGCTATACATTATACAATGAAGCACCAAAGAAACTCGTATAGGCATGCGTATTCAAATGCAGAGATATGTGAACAGGCAGAATACGGCGCTGTGTTCGGCAGCGCCTATATAAGGCAACAAGTGTCGGGCGCAGTTGTTGGATCGGTTACTGCTGCTACAATGGCAGGTTATCAGGATTTAAGTGAGTTTGAACGTGGTGTTATAGTCGGCGCACGAGCAATGGGACACAGCATCTCCGAGACTGCGATGAAGTGGGGACCTCCACGTACGACCATTTCACTAGTGTACCGTATCAGGAATCCGATAAAACATCAAATCTCCGACATAGGTGCGGCCAGAAAGAGATCCTGAGCGAACGGGACCAACCACGACTGAAGATAATCGTTCAATGCGACAGTAGTGCAACTCTTCCGCAAACTGCTGCAGACTTCAATGCTGGGCCATCAACAAGTGTCAACGTGCGAACCACCATTTGGCAAGTGACCTTTGCCTTCTATCCCACAGCCTCAACGACATAAAAGAGAAACTAGAAGATCTGAAATCTGCGGAGAAGGAAGTCCGTTTGAAAATTAAAGGCCGAAAAACAAAAGACATGCGGGAAAATTTTAACAACACTGCCGAACTCTAGCTTCGGAGACAGGTGAAGCAGATAATCCATAAGCTGCAGACATTCATCAACAGATTTCTGAGAAACATGCTGGGGGTATTGTGGCCATCTCTCATGAAACACTCTGAGAGAAAAAAAAAAAAAAAAATAACAGCCAGACGCCAATTGAGCTGCAAATGAGAAGCAGGAAGTGTGGATGGTTGGGGTATGCACTTAGGAGGTCAAATGAACACATTGCGATCCCGCAGGGACGACGGAGACGAGTCATGCCCAGAATGACCTGTAGACGATCAGTTGAAGCAAAACGTCAACAGCAAGGAATAGGATGGTAAGAGGGGAAAATGCTAACAGAAGATAGAACAAGATGGCGATCCTTCGTTGCAGCCCTCTGCTGCACATAAGGAGTTAAAGTAGTTAATAATAATTATTATTATTTATTATGTGCGATTGGACCCATACGGATCACGCAAAGCTTTTCCGATTCAATTTTTTAATTCTCCAAACTTCTCTCATTCTTTCCCCATGAATTCTCTTTCTTTCCTCTGTCCATTTTGTCCCCTGTCTCTTGAAAACTTCATTCTCGGGTTGTACTTTCCAACTATTGATTTTTTGCCTGTATACATTTCTGTTTATAACTTCTGAAGAATTTATTTGTGCATTTGCTAGATCTGTTTTGGTTTCTTGTATCCAGGGTATGGTTTTCAATTTTTCAATGTATATTAAAATTTTGTGGGAGAGTCTGGGTGTTGGGAGTCTGTGGATATGACCGTAAAATTTTAGTCTTCTTTTCCGGATGTCTGCGGCGAGGTTAGATAATTTTTCTGTAGTTTTCCGAGACTGTAACCTGTATCCATCTTCAGTTCTTTTTGGGCCAAGAATCTTTCTGATAATTTTGCGTTCCTCTTTCAGGATGCCTTCCAGGTCGCCTTTTCTATGGAGTGTGAGTGTGTCGCTGGCATATAGTGCTTCGGGCTTGATTACTGTATTGTAGTGTCGTATTTTTGAGTGAATGGAGAGACACTTTTTATTGTAGATGTTGTGGGTTTTCCAGTATGCTCTTTTCAGTTTTCGCAGTCGAACTTTTTGTGCAGTTTTCTCTCCCCCTGTGGGTTCTAGGACCTCGCCTAAGTATTTAAAGAATGGAACTCTCTCAATTTGTCCATATTTTGTAGTCAGTTTTTGAGTTTCAAATTTTGAGCAGATGAATTTGGTTTTTTGGAAGGAAATTTGTAGGCCAACTTTTTCGGCGCATTCTTTGAGAATGTCTATCTGTTTAATTGCTGTGGTCTCGTTTTCTGCTAGAATGGCCACGTGATCTGCAAATGCCAAGCATGAAATTTTAATACCATCTTTAGATCTTCCTAGTTGCATAGGCTTCCAGTAATTTTGATTCTTCAGTTCTTTTTCCCATTCTCGGATGACTTTGTCTAAGACAAGGTTGAAGAGGAGTGGAGACAAGCCGTCACCTTGTCTGACGCCGGTTTTGATCAGGAAGGGCTCTGATATTTCACCCAGGAATTTTATCTTAGAAGTTGTGTTTGTGAGCGTTTCTTTGATAAGGTTTAGGGTTTTCGGATCGAGTAAAAAATCCCCAGAAAATCTAGATCACTTCCACAACACCAGAAGACAAGTGGCAAAAACAATCAGACAAGTCAAGAGGAAGTACCTCAAGGAACAGTGTGAGTCTATTGAAGAAAATTTCCGTAACTATAATGTACGAGACTTCTATAAAACCTTTGCTGGGAGAATCAATGGATACGGCTCACGAAATCTATGTTTCAGAAAACCAGATGGAAAACTAGCGCTCACAAATCGGGAAAACTGTGAGGAGCTGGCAAGATACTTTTCCGGACTCCTCAATTGCCCTGAACCTTCTTCAAGATTCCCTCAAGAAACTGCTATCTACACAAATCCAGAATCCCCACCACCTACACTAGAGGAGATCCAAAGACATATTCATAGACTGAAAAACAACAAGGCATCCGGAGAAGATAATATCACTGCAGAACTACTTAAAAATCTTGGACCAAATTCCCTCAAAGAACTCACTCAAATCATCACAGACATTTGGCAGACAGAAAAACTACCAGAAGACTGGAAATGCGCCCTAATTCATCCACTGCGTAAAAAGGGAGACATGGCAGATATAAACAACTATCGAGGAATCTCCCTTCTCCAAGTCACTTATAAAATCCTCTCAGCTTGTCTTCTTCAACGAACACAAGAACAACTCGAACACAGTATTGGTGAATACCAAGCTGGCTTTCGCCCTCACCGATCCTGTGCAGAACAAATTTTCAATTTGAAGACAACACTAAAATACAAAGCAGTCAGAAACAGTCCGATCATTTGTTCCTTTGTTGATTTCGCAAAGGCTTATGATTCAATCGATAGGCAATCTCTCTTTATTATCCTTGAGAAGCTAGGACTCGATCCGAAAACCCTAAACCTTATCAAAGAAACGCTCACAAACACAACTTCTAAGATAAAATAATAATTATTATATACAACACAATTTCCAAAGTAGGCTGTGTTCTTCTTCAGGGATCAAGCTACTTCACAGCTAATTTCTTCGAAATCGGTTCAGCGCGTTAGTTGTGAAAACGTCATATTAATACGGGTAAAACATTCAGTGGTGGTATCTTTTTTCTGTGACCCAATTCGATGAAATCAAGCCTATACAGTGCTCCACAAGATATGCTCATATTACCTGCGAAACCCCATGAAAATTCGTATTGTAGTTTTTGATCAGCGTGTCCAAACACAGAGACAGACAGACACGACAGTTTTACAAATTTGTCATTATTATAGATGTTTCTGAAACGTAAAGCTTGTGCCTAGAAGATCTGGCTTTTTTAGTGATCTTCGTTAGCTGGGAAAACAACAACAACAACAACCATGTGAATCATAGCTCTCTCTGTCAGGACACTCGGAAGACAGTAGATGCCGGCGTCCAGTTTGATGCCCTGTTCGTTGATTCTGGAAGGCGTTCGATACGGTTCCGCACGTCGACGAAGAAATATTAGACTAATATTTTGATGGGATTGAATATGCCCACTCAAACAGAACGCAGTGTATTTCTTTACAGGGAAACACAGTCAGACATAAAAGTGTACAACGCATGTTATTGGAGAAATACTGTTCGGAATGAGTGGGACAGGAAAAACGAGACTTTTAATTAGTCTTTGAAAGGAGAATTGTGATATGGGGAACACTGAACGTTTGTAATATGTTTCATATAGGTACGTCATTTGCTGCGATTCAGCGCTGAGAGGGCCAGAACGTGCTGTGGCTGTGGCTGTGGAGGCACTTAAACAAAAACGGTGAAAGTATTGCTGCTGCTAGACGGGAATACCTTCGTCATTTCAACCTTACACGGATCGATCCTGCGCCATCGGCACATGCACTCAGGTTAGGGCTGTAAAACATTGACGCAACAGGAAGATCGCTTAAGCTAAAATCGCCTGGATGGCACCGAAGTTTTCGCTCACAGTAACGGATAGAGGAGGTGCAGAATGTTGTAATCGACAATCCGAAGCGTTCTGTGAGAAACTGTGTCCAGTCGTACCGAGCACACAATTTAAAGGAATGATTTAAAGTTGAAACAGTACAAGATACAGGTTGTTCAACAGTTAAATGGAAGTTATTATGAAAAGCGAATGCATCCGTCTGTTGAACTATTGACTGACATTAGAGACAGTCAAGGTGTCTTAAGACTTATATGGCTGAGTGACAAGACACACTTTCACCTCACTTATTATGCAACAGACAAAACTGCCGTTGAAACTTCCTCGGTGGTAGGTAGGAGACGAGGTACTGGCGGAAGTGAAGCTGTGAGGACGGGTCGTGAGTCGTGCTTGGGTAGCTCAGTTGGTAGAGCGCTTGCCCGCCAAAGGCAAAGGTCCCGAGTTCGAGTCTCTGTGCGGCACACAGTTTTAATCTGCCAGGAAGTTTCATATCAGCGCACACTCCGCAGCAGAGTGAAAATCTCATTCTGAAAACTGCCGTTACTGCTACAGGGGTCATCCGCACCAGATTCATCAACGACCCTTACACAGCCAGAAAATCACAGGGTGGTGCGTTGTCTCTTACGTGAAAAAGTCTGCCGTCCGTGTTTTCGAGGATAAACATGGACGAGAAACCACTGTCACATCTCTGCCGTATGCTGTCATGGTTGACACATCCCATACAAATGAACTTCAACAGTTGAGTACAGGTTTCCCAAATTTAAATTGCAGCGCAGCACAGTTTTTGGTGAGCACATAATTTCAATGAATGGGGAGATTTTGGGGCCTCCCATATGTCCCGACTTATCGGTCTGTGATTACTTCCTTTGGATGTTCGTGAAACACAGGGCCTACAGTTGCCGCCTGCTCAAAATAATGTTGAGGAATTGAAGGACACAATTTGTGCAGAAACCAGGAACATCGCTATACAGAAGCTTGAACGTACCGTCAACGATTTTCACGCAGATTGTCTGTCAACTTAACATTGGTGGCACCAAAAAATTTTCAAAACATTAATAATGCATGAAATGGCAATACCCGAGGATTCCGTTGTTGCGAAAGCAATGTTTTACAATATCACCCTCAGCCCGTTTTCCTGCCACACCCTGTACAAGTGACACAGTAGACGTTGTCTGATTTTCATGACGCGTTTCGTGGATGATGCTGTTGTACAGAGAGAAGCCGCAACGCTACAAGGACGTAAAAAATGGTTCAAATGGCTCTGAGCACTACGGGACTTAACTTCTGAGGTCATCAGTCCCCTAAAAGTTAGAACTACTTAAAGATAACTAACCTAAAGACATCACACACATCCATGCCCGAGGCAGGATTCGAACGTGCGATCGGAGCAGCAGTGCGGTTACGGACTGAAGCGCCTAGAACCGCTCGGTCAAAGCGGCCGGCGTGGTTCCTAGAAGAGAGAATTGCGTTTCCTCCTAGCTATGTCTCACGAGTAGCCCATAAAGGTAAACTGTGTTTGACGCTGGTGCTGAGAGTAGATTCAAACTTCTGAATATCTGAAGATGCTCTCTCTAGCAGAGCAAATGTGATAATTACAATGCACGTAATACACCACCTATGGCTATTTGTCTTCACATGAAGGGTTACCAAGAGTCGTAGTTGCAGAGCACATCATTGGCGACCGGAAGTAGGAAATTGGGTGATGTGGCAGTGATAACGGAGAGTAATATCCTCCATCAGCATAAGCTGGCTTGCAGACATAGTGTGTGTTAGTACTTTCGAGTTGCACTATCCGACCAAAAGTATCCCAACTCCTTAGTATAGTGGGCAAATAATGACTAGCTATCACAAGAGACGGACCCGCCAGTATAAAAGGGAGCAGTGAGAGTTACGTTGTCAGCAGAGAATACCAGAGCTGGTCTGCCCGGAGAGTTCAGTGACTTCGAAGATGTCAAGTAACAGATCCATCAGGGTCATTTCCACCCTTCTAAACGTGCCCAAGTCGACTGTTGCTGGTATGAGTGTGAAGTGTAAGCGCAAAGAAGAATCACAGCTAAACCACGACGGAAGGAGACGTTTTAAAGCTCTGTGTTAAGCTTAACTGGAGGAACAGTTCGGAGGGATGACTCGTTATCTCAGAATGACAGTGGATCCCGTCATAAAGCAGATTCTGCGAGGCAATGTATTGTGAAATAAAACCCTTTAAATGTACTGGCCTGCCAGTAGTCCCGACGCGAACACAATAACACATCCTTGGCATGAGCTAGAGCTTCTGCTTTAGACCGAACCGTCCAAAATATGTTCTCTGGTTGCGGTTCTTGAGGAAGAATTGGCCGGCTGCTATTCCTCCACAGACATTCTGACAGCCCATTGAAATTGTCCCCAGCAGAGTTCACGCCTTGATAAAGCAGAAGACTGGACACACGACGTATTGATATCCAATAACAGATATCCAGATAGTATTGATCAAATATCTTAAGTCGATGAGGCAAGGATTTTTAATGCAAAATCCAATAGTTGGCAATTATAGGACAGAACGGACAGGGAGTGAGAGACCTAGTTATGACCAACGAAAAAGACATGGAGTGCAGGTTGTGTAGATCCATTGTAAACATCTGACCACGGAAGGAAGCAAGCGTTTCAGGTAGGAGCAGCGTACGTCGGCACCCTGAGGCGCCTGGAGGAGCGGCGGCGCCGTACGTCCTGCGCCGATGCGCCGGCAGCGGAAGTCACGGCCCGCTCGCGGCGCCCGCGTGCGTGCACGCACACGCACGCACTCCGGCAGCGCAGCTGTGATTCACGGCGGAGACCGTTTCCGCCTTGTGCGTACTCTCACAGCCGCCGGGAAGGCATCAGTCCGATATTTACAGAATACCACACTCCCATCGACTCGACGCGATATTAGAGTGCGTTCAGTTCCCGGAAAATGTTAAGAAAAGCTGTTCAGTAATTCAGCTGAGAGAAGGATGCAGTTTATCGATTTAGCACTACTCCCCCCCCCCCCCCAACCCCTCCCGTGAACGTTCTTTGTACTGTCCCGAAAATACAAAGGATGTTCCACTATTTATTTATTTACACTAGCGGCCATTAAAATTGCTACACCAAGAAGAAATGCAGATGATAAACGGGTATTCATTGGACGAATATATTATACTGGAACTGACATGTCATTACATTTTCACGCAGATTGGGTGCATAGAACCTGAGAAATCAATACCCAGAACAACCACCTCTGGCCGTAATAACGGCCTTGATACGCCTGGGCATTGAGTCAAACAGAGCATGGTTGGCGTGTACACGTACAGCTGCTCATGCAGCTTCAACACGATACCACAGTTCATCAAGAGTAGTGACTGGCGTATTGTGACGAGCCAGTTGCTAGGCCACCATTGACCAGACGTTTTCAATTTGTGAGAGATCTGGAGAATGTGCTGGCCAGGGCAGCAGTCGAACATTTTCTGTATCCAGAAAGGCCCGTACAGGACCTTCAACATGCGGTCGTGCATTATCCTGCTGAAATGTAGGGTTTCGCAGGGATCGAATGAAAGGTAGCGCCACGGGTCGTAACATATCTGAAATGTAACGTCGACTGTTCAAAGTGCCGTCAATGCGAACAAGAGGTGATCGAAACGTGTAACCAATGGCACCCCATACCATCACGCCGGGTGATACGCCAGTATGGCGATGACGAATACACGCTTCCAATGTGCGTTCACCGTGTTGTCGCCAAACACGGATGCGACCATCATGATGCTGTAAACAGAACCTGAATTTTTCCGAGAAATTGATGTTTTGCCATTCGTGCACCCAGGTTCGCCGTTGAGTACACCATCGCAGGCGCTCCTGTCTGTGATGCAGCGTCAAGGGTAACCGCAGCCATGGTCTCCGAGCTGATAGTCCATGCTGCTGCAAACGTCGTCGAACTGTTCGTGCAGATGGTTGTTGTCTTGCAAACGTCGCCATCTGTTGACTCAGGGATCGAGACCTGGCTGCACGATCCGTTACAGCCATGCGGATAAGATGTCTGTCATCTCGACTGCTAGTGATACGAGGCCGTTGGGATCCAGCACAGCGTTCCGTATTACCCTGAACCCACCGATTCCATCTCGACCAACGAGGGCAACAATGTCGCGATACGATAAACCGCAATCGCGATAGGCTACAATCCGACCTTTATCAAAGTCGGAAACGTGATGGTACGCATTTCTCCTCCTTACACGAGGCATCACAACAACGTTTCACCAGGCAACGCCGGTCAACTGCTGTATGTGTATGAGAAATCCGTTGGAAATTTTCCTCATATCAGCACGTTGTAGGCGTCGCCACCGGCGCCAACCTCTTGTGAATTCATTTTCATATCACAGCATCTTCTTCCTGTCGGTTAAATTTCGCGTCTGTAGCACGTCATCTTCGTGGTGTAGCAATTTTAATGGCCAGTAGAGTACTAGCGATCAACTTCGCTTAGGCCGTCACAATTTTCATGTATGAGTCTCTTGTATTTTAATGCAGGGCCGAATGTACCACGAAACACATGACTGTGTTCCTCCCCAGCGGTAGGTTTCGCAAGTTTCGGAGTCGGTGCTGGAGGTGGAGAGCACTTGCTCGTTGCGGCACTGACCGTATCCTGAGACACTGCTGGGAGGAGAGGAGGCACCAGACCCGGGCGCGTAGCTCTCTGGTCATAGGGCACGCACGCGGCGCGCGCGGCGCGTTTCGTTATTTACGGCTGGCTGTGAATGCGGGCCGGCTGTCAGAGCGCCCGCCATTAGGGGCGCCGATATATCAGGATTACCGCCGGCCCGGCCCGGCCCGGCCCGGCGCGGCCGCGAGCCGCCAAGCCTAGGAAACGGGCCGTCTCTCGCGGGCGCCACTCACGGCCTCCACAGAGGTGGTCCCAGGTGAAATTAGGGTCACCGACGTGGCACGAGCTGAAACTAGGCCCCGGCGCATCTAGGGGGCACCGCATGACTGCTGTGGAAACTTTATACAAAGTAGGCTAGGTGTGGTGTTCCACAGGGATCAATGTATGGACCTGCTCTTGACTTCAAAAATTAATTATTGACCAACAACTAGGTAGGCCCAAGTACGAGGCGTGTTTTTTAAGTAAGTACCGTTTTGAAATTAAAAAAAGACGTGCTAAGATTGTAACCTCCCCACAAAATTTTGAAAGAAAGAAACACGACAATATTTAATTATGAATGCTAATGGACACTGCTCTAAGCGTAACCTCGCCCAGAATGAGAGGTATTGAAAATCGCAACAAAAATGTGAAATACGCAATCTGACTCAATTATAAATCCTTCAAAAAAAATTAAAGTCCATTCAGTGGCAAGAAAATTCAATTAAACCGAAATATCGGTCTTTGGCCCTGTGTAAAAACAATCAGAATTAAAGTCTTACCTCAGAATAAATGGATGTCACATATCTGCTCTTGTTGTTGCGCACCACTTGGAGGAACTGCATTGCAAATAATAATTTCTCCTTTTTTTTTTTTTTTTTTTTTTGATTCTAGTGAAATTTTTCTTCAAAAGAAGTGGAATGAAATGGGAAGTGCAACGAAATCTTGAGTTCAATAAAAAATTAAATCTTTGAGAAAATGCTTTTGAAATAAAAAATTATTATTGGGAGACTTGTTGAAGAATAATTACAATAAATAAAAATTTTCATTATCTAATGATTATATTAATTAACAGTATACCTTATTCCTCATCTTGACCATTGTTGCCGACCGCCTACATCACACAACCGCACTGGGCTGCTACTACTGACCGACCACTCTGCATGACGACTACAGACTGAGAACTGCTCTCAACTAGACAGAGCTACAGACTCGCAACGACTGAACTGACAGACTCGCAAAGACTAACTGACTGCTACTCTGCATAGCGACAACTAACTCGCAAAGACTACTACTGACTGAGAACCGCTCGCAACACTCGCGCGGTCAAGCGCATACTCTCTGGTCACAGATGCTACAATGCCTCGCCATCGCTGCTGCGTTACATACGTGTTTCATAACCCTCCACTCGGGGGGCAAAAATTTGGCAGCGATGGTGAGTCATTTGGACTTGCCAAGCGCGGCAAAATTTTTCTTTAATTAACAAAATCCTACAACTTACAGAATATTTAAATGTTGTGCACACGCACTAAGTACAAAATATATCAGACAAGGACAAAATGTGAATACGAAACATAGTAGCAAATCAGAAAAAAGTATATACAAACTTTTTGACAGATAAAGTGCACAGGCACTGAAAAAATTCTTTAGCATATGCAGAACAAATAAACAGACTGGCAAGAATAATTAGATGTAGTACATAAAGTAAATGTTGTGCACACGCACTAAGTACAAAATATATCAGACAAAGACAAAATGTGAGTACAAAACATAGTAGCAAATCAGAAAAGTATATACAAACTTTTTGACAGATAAAGTGCACAGGCACTGAAAAAATTCTTTAGCATATGCAGAACAAATAAACAGACTGGCAAGAATAATTAGATGTAGTACATAAAGTAAATGTTGTGCACACGCACTAAGTACAAAATATATCAGACAAAGACAAAATGTGAGTACAAACATAGTAGCAAATCAGAAAAAAGTATATACAAACTTTTTGACAGATAAAGTGCACAGGCACTGAAAAAATTCTTTAGCATATTCAGAACAAATAAACAGACTGGCAAAAAATATTATGTTGACAAGTGTACATGCACTGAAAAATGTCTTTAGCATTTTCACAACAAATAAACATAATGGCAAAAAAAAAAAAAAAAAAAATTCATGTCCAAAGTGCACATGCACTGAAAAATGTCTTTAGTATTTTCACAACAAATAAACATAATGGCAAACATCATGTCGACCAGTGACATAATTGTACTCACACTGGAGTTTAGCGAATCGAAAAATGTATAACCTATGAACATAAATGATGTTACCAAAAAAAAAATTTTTTTTTTTTATGTGACAAGAATCAGGATAGGAAAGGGAAGGATTGCATCATGGTTGTAGCACTTTAGATTGCACACAGCTGCTCTGAAAGTCCATATCTTTCCACAGTAGTACAACACCAAGTGACACAACTTGAAGTTCTTTTCCCATCAGAATTTATCAGTGTAGCCAAGACACTGAACTGTCGTAGTAATGTTCCATGTTTTCATTTTGGCAGTACATTAGGTACACCAAACAGTGGGACCATAATAATGTCTTCATCGCTCATGGTGGTGGACAGCATGTCGTGTCAACACCACACTCTTACAAGGCACACCAACGTAGAATTAGTGCAAAACCAAATATAGTGCTCCATGATCACTGGGATAAACAGGACAAATGGACATTGCAGTAATTCAGGGTAGTCAGCTTATGAGGTGAAGGACATCAAGTCACATAATATTGACAATTACAGTCTTCATTGATAGTTCGTGGCATTCATAGCCCAGTTATTGAACATTTCTGTACCAAGTATGTAGTATTACAGAAAAATGTTCATTAATTGTTTTACATAGAATCAGTAGCCTTCTTTTCCTGGTTACAAAATATTATGAAATAATCGCATTCTTTTCAGTTACAGAGTATAATCAAGAATCATTAACCTTCTCCTAATTACAGTTAATTAATCATTTGTTTTTAATTAATCATTTGTCTAATTACAGTTAATTAATCATTTGTATAATTACAGTTAATTAATCATTTGTCGTTAATTAATCATTTGTCTAATTACAGTTAATTAATCATTTGTATAATTACAGTTAATTAATCATTTGTCGTTAATTAATCATTTGTCTAATTACAGTTAATTAATTAATCATTTGTAGCCTTAATTAATTACAAAGCATTATTAAACAGTACCATAGTTAATTAATTATGTGTCATTCCAATCTATTAAGAATCATTAGTCTTTTCCTAATTACAAAGCATTATGAAACAGTCACATTTATTTCCAATTACAAAGTATGAACATTGAAAACAAGATTTAATTAATGGCATAATTAATAACAATTTGTGGAGTGACATTAATTATTGGCACTCAGTGGCCATCAAGTATTGAATAGTATAAAACATAGTTCATCATTCAGTATTATTCAGATCATTACAAAGTCATTATTAAAAATCAGTTAATTACAGTCAAATCATTAGTAATCACAGGCATTACAATAAACAGTGGCAGTTATTAGCTAGTGACAAAACATTATTTTGAATATAGTCTCATTAAGAGGTCATTACTCGAGTGACATGCTATTCAGAGTTGATCAGTATTATTCAGAATTATCATAAACTAGTGACATTATGTGGGACTGGTAATACATTTTTTTTTTGGTAGCAATGCATTGCGTTGGGATCGATAATTAATCGCTGAGGCATAATACTTTTTGCTTTTGACCTATTGCTGCAAATGAGGATAGGTAACGTCATTCGTCATGAGTCAGCTGTAGCAAGATTATGTAACAAGGCAGTACATGTGATCACATTTATAAATGATAAACACAAATGGGTAAAAAATATAAAAATGCAAGTACTAGAACAGGTATAATAAGTAACAGGTTTAGTAAGTGTCATGAAAAACTTCTCCTGGAAAAAATACAAAAACGGATTATTGACCTGAAAGAAGAAACGCACACTATGCTGAAAAGTAGTGAACTTCGAATTAACAAGTAGTGAAATGTGTATAAAATGTGTTCCATAGCTGTCCTTTCCAAAACTTTCCATCATCCTACTATGCAATGTAACACCTGCTGTCAAAGCAAACTGCAACAAATACTTAAATAACTACGTAGCATAAATACATTACTTCAACATTATCCTCATCTGTAAAGAAAAAACTTCATTATCCATCACTTCATTATCCATATTATCATAACTTCATTATTATCACCACCTGTAAAGAAAAACTTCATTATTCATAATACCATTCCCTTCATCATTATTCATCAGTATTCACTATCATCTGCAAAAAATCACTTCATTACTCATTACCTAACTATTCCTTATCTCTAGCATATTTCATCACTAAAAATAAGATGTGTAGTTCTCTCTGACAGCCTGCATCAATCACCTTGTATTCTGAAAGAAAAAATTAGTTAAGACTGCTATTCTGTGATGAGTATAGTATAGTCTTGTTAATGCTTGTTAATCCTGATCTCTTTACTCTTCCTCATAAAGTTATTGCATCTCCTTTCGTTTATTCCGTAGGTGAAATTCCCATTTATGTTAAATTTATTTCTTAGAATCATCATTCCTTTCTGAAATTGATGAACAAAGATTAATGTCTTGCATTTAAATCCTATACCCACTAAATAATGACTGGTTTATGGTGACACAATTAACCATACAGCATAACATGACAGAAAACGTAATATGTCCAAGACATTGACAGTGTTCGGATGCGAAAAAATGTACACAGAATAATACAATGCAGTAGCAAAAAAAATGTGAAACAGTCACGATGTTGAGATGTCATAAGGCAAAAAAAAAAAAATGTCAAAGTCGACTGGTGTGTGTTATATCTTAACTATTTCATAGTGCATACAAACAAAACTGGAGTACAGTCATATACACAAAAAATGGAAAATGTGCACGGTCTGATGTGTAACGACAAGAAAAGCGACCTGCTAACCTTACCTTGCCGGGCACTTGCCAAGAAAAAAAAATATGATAATCATCAATAATTAGTCAGGTGAATTAATTGCATTAGTAAATGGCATCATAGTGTGTTGAATCATACAGTGGTTTCACTCAATAAACGGTTTAATGTTTGAGATATGGTGATTGCCTTTCGATTTTCTGGTTCTCAAAGTTTCGACGTGTACAACATTGGGGTGAGGGATGCTGCGAATCCGATACGGACCTGCGTATAGAAGTTCAAATTTACTGCACTTACCTTTTAATTTGCTGGATAAATAGTGTGTACGTACTAATATCTTCTGTCCAACGTGAAAGTCGCGGCGTGTACAAACCTGTTTTTGCTGTCTTCTCCGGCGCTCTGCGGCACGTTTGATGTTGTTCAGCGCAATGTCAATTATTTCGTGGTGTCGTAGGCGACGATTTTTGGGGAATTCTATTAACTCTTTAATTTTGTTCGGTGGTTCAACGTTTTTCAGTATAACAGTCGGAGATAGCATAGTGGATTCATTTGGAATGGAATTAATTACATCTTGGAATGAGAGTATGTGTGTATCCCAATCAATATGTCTTTTGTGGCAGTATATTCTGCACAGCTTACCAATTTCCTTCATTAATCTTTCACAAGGGTTCGAAGAAGCGTGGTACTTGGATATATAGATCGGAGAAATGTTTCTAGCTCGTAACATGCGTGTCCATACACTACTACGAAATTGTGATCCATTATCAGAAATTACTTTCATTACATGCCCTACATGAAATAGAAAATGTTTTACAAATGCTTTCGAAACAGTTTTAGCAGTAGCTTTGCGTAACGGAGTGAAAGTAACAAATTTTGAAGTGAGCTCAACAGCGACAAAGATGTAGCAAAAACCTCTGTTAGTTCTCGGAATCGGACCAAAAATATCTACTGCGGTCATGTGTCTTAATTTCACAGGTATAATGGGATATAAAGGAGGAATATGTGAAGTGGTGTCTGATTTAGCTTTCTGGCAAATTTTACAAGACGCTAAAACTCGTCGTATACGTTTTTCCATGTTGGTAAAATAACAGTTCTGTCTCAGTATAAGAAAACATTTTCGTGCTCCGTAATGTGCGTAACTTAAATGAGTGTACCAAATTAGTTTGTTAACCAGTTCGTCAGGAATGCATAATAACCAAATGTTGCTGTCAGGATGAGAGCGGCGAAACAGAATGTCATTGCGTACAGTGTAGTGGTTCCTAATCGTAACATTTTTCCTATCTTGCCAAAGGTGTTTAATTTCTTTCCACACATTGTCCTTATTTTGTTCTTGTGCTATGTCCTGTAATGACGATGAAATAAAATTTTCAAATGCAACCTGCTGAATGTACATGACACTGAAATTTGCTTTGCAGAAGTTGGTTGCTACGTCTTGCTGATTGTTACTGAGAGAACGCGATAGTGCGTCTGCTATAACATTTTGCGTGCCGGGAATGTGAACTATTGTAAAATTAAATTCCTGTAAATACAGTTTCCATCTACTTAACCTGTCGTGAGTAAATTTAGCTGAAAGTAAAAATTGTATCGCTCTATGGTCTGTGTAGACGGTGGTATGTCTGCCATAAAGAAAGTGCCGAAATCTCGTAAAAGCCCATACAACGCATAATGTTTCAAGTTCTGTGACAGAATAATTTCGTTCAGCAGGTGACAAAATGCGACTTGCAAATGCGATGTTTTTAATTATAGTAGAACCATCTTCTTCAATTTCCTGGAAAATGTGTACGCCTAAAGCGGTGTTGGAACTGTCAGTGGCAATGGAAAAATTTCTAGTAAGATCTGGGTGCGATAAAACTGGTGCATTCAACAAAGCATGTTTCAAATAACATTCTCGTGAGCAAAATTCTGCGTGTCAAAAGTAATGTTTGCGTTACTGTAATATGCAATCTGTGCTCTATCTGGTTAAATTCTATCGTACGTCCTGTTATTTACGGGAGGATGCTGTGGCATATCCACTATATGAACTGTTCTGTTATTTCTTACTGACGTGTTACGCTATGGATGACACCTATTGTCTGTTCCATTCATGATTATTTGTTGTTGCTGATGTTGTTGCTGCTCATAAGATCGACTGTTATTAAATGTACGCTGAAAATTGTGCTCATCATTCTTTTTACGTCTGTCCTAATAATCATTCCTATACGGTGTATTGCGATAGGAATTGAAATAGAGTGTTGTCTGTACGTAGTTATTTCTTTGCTGCCATGCGTTACTATTTGTTGGAGCTGAGACTATACATGCACTCGGCGAAACATTAAAGTTTGGTTGACCTTGTAGACTGCATTGTTGGTTAGGTATGCTAAGCGGCTTACTTTCATGCTGTTGTGGTGAAAAAACATCTATTGTTACAAAAATGTGGTTCCTGTTACTAATAATTTTACATATACTGATGATTACGATTTTTATCTGTTATTTAAAATTACGGCGGTAGTTGTCATTACGGGAGTGCCTACTGAAAATTGTCACATTCGGTAAAAGTTTGTCACATCGGATATTCATTACATGTTTCTTAATACTACAAAGAGCAATAGTTAAAGAGCAGTTTGGATAGATATAAAGGATAGTAGAAGAGAAGGCAGCAGTGCAGAAAACTAAAGATGAAACAGCACTACTACAGCTCGGGGCCCTATGCTCGCTACGGCACATATTCATTAAAGCGTAATGAATCCCCTGAGGTCATTTACGCACTGCAAATAAATTTTAACTTTTGTGTTACAGGCAATAGCGGTAAAATTTCAAAGGCAAATTGTTGTATCCGTGCTAATTCAAATTTCTTCATTACAGGCAATGCTGTTGTAAATACAAAAATAAATTGTCGCATCTGGTTCAAAGCTAGCTTCTGCATTACAGGCAATAGCGGTGAATGTCCAAAGATAAATTGTCGTATACAGTGCAAAGCGTGTACCTGTACGCTGTCATTATTAAATTCTTTACATTTTCTGGCGGATAAAATTTGCTCGTAATCTACATTCTCGTCATTGAATTTGAAAACACGTTCGGGTTTGTGTGTGAATCTGTTTGTCTGTGTCGTTTCGGATTTCAAGTTGCGTAGCTTTTCAGATTTTAATTCGCGTAGTCTCTGTAAATTGCTCACATTATACACGCTGCGTGACTCTGATAAATGCTCGCAACGTGGCGGATTCTGTGACGTATTGGTGACTGAAATAATTGTTAATTCTGTTACTTTACTACTTTCGTCAATTTGGTTGTTCTGACGTTCAAATTTCTCGTCAGCTTCCGTATTTGGAGTGTGTGAAACTTCTACTGACTCTAAATTAGTTTCGTCGCGAATCTGTACTTCGTTTTTAGGGCATTGTTCAGTGACTGCATTAATTTCGTGTTTCTGTGTTTCGTTTGCTGAACATCGTTCAGTGACTGCATTAATGTCATCTTTGTGTAATTCTGTTGTGCTTACACGTGTGCTACTTAATTCTTGTGCAACAGTGCCAACTTTTTCATTACTGTTATTAGCACAAGTCTTAGTATTCACACGTAATTGTTCTTTAATGTCCTGGCATTGCATGGTAACACCTGTAATCTGTTCGCTAACTTGTCTGCTCCGTTCGTTAAGGTTGTCTTGTTTTTCGTTCGTGAGTTTGAAACTTTCATTAATCATTTCGCTAAGTTGTTTGTGCTGTTTATCAAGTTTTTCATTAAGTTGTTTGAAATTGTTGTCCATTTTCTCACTTTGCTGTTGTATCAAACTTGTCATAATTCGTACCAAGTCAAAATTAGCGTTTATATTATCTGTACTGTTTAGTGGTGGATCTGGAATTGTCTCGCTTTCCGTGACCATTTGGTCATTCTGTAATTTAGAAAAAGGTTTGTCAGTCGGATGTACACTGTCAGACATTATTTCGGAATTAAATAAATCCGTCCTACTTTGTGTGATCTGTTCATTTTCATTAGACAAATTTGTCTGTTCGTCACGTGAATTTAGTAAATCGGTTGTGTTAGGCTGGGCAGCGCTCATTACAAGAGAGCGTTCTGCGTCATCAATTGTCGTCAAGTTAACAGACGAGACAATTGAGTTCGTTTGTTCATCATTAAGGTAAAAGTCATCATTAGTGGTTGGAATGCACTGATTGTTAGTGAACGCAGGATTGTCATCATTACACTGCGTGTCACATGTCCTATCGGTAAAATTGTTTAAATCGGTAGTTTCGTTCGTAATACCTCGCGATACACTATTCACAGTCTTTCGCGGCATTTTTACAATAGTCAAAATTTTTCACAAAACAAATCAACACAATGCAAAAGCAACACACAAATACAACAAAGCAACAAATTGCCGTTGACCTGTAGAGAGAAAGTCACAATATTATTAAAAGCGTTGCGCTAAATCCTAATTATATCTAAGCAAACAAGAGCAGATATCTGACTGTCGCTCAAAAGACTCTCAACGAAATTCGATCCTGGACTGGGTGTCGCCAAGTGTAACCTCCCCACCGTAATTTTAAAAGAAAGAAATTGGACAATACTTAATAGAAATGGGAGCCAAGTGTAACCTCCCTACAAAAATTTTAAAAGAAAAAGGTCGATACTATATAGAAATGGGAGCCGAGTGTAACCTCCCCACAAAATTTTTAAAGAAAGGACGATGCTAATTAGAAATGCTGATGGACATGGCTCTATGCGTAACCTGCCCACAATGAAATGTACTGACAATGGCAACAAAAAATGTGAAATTCGCAATCTGACTCAATTATAAATCCTTCAAAAAAAATTAAAGTCCATTCAGTGGCAAGAAAATTCAATTAAACCGAAATATCGGTCTTTGGCCCTGTGTAAAAACAATCAGAATTAAAGTCTTACCTCAGAATAAATGGATGTCACATATCTGCTCTTGTTGTTGCGCACCACTTGGAGGAACTGCATTGCAAATAATAATTTCTCCTTTTTTTTTTTTTTTTTTTTGATTCTAGTGAAATTTTTCTTCAAAAGAAGTGGAATGAAATGGGAAGTGCAACGAAATCTTGAGTTCAATAAAAAATTAAATCTTTGAGAAAATGCTTTTGAAATAAAAAATTATTATTGGGAGACTTGTTGAAGAATAATTACAATAAATAAAAATTTTCATTATCTAATGATTATATTAATTAACAGTATACCTTATTCCTCATCTTGACCATTGTTGCCGACCGCCTACATCACACAACCGCACTGGGCTGCTACTACTGACCGACCGCTCTGCATGACGACTACAGACTGAGAACTGCTCTCAACTAGACAGAGCTACAGACTCGCAACGACTGAACTGACAGACTCGCAAAGACTAACTGACTGCTACTCTGCATAGCGACAACTAACTCGCAAAGACTACTACTGACTGAGAACCGCTCGCAACACTCGCGCGGTCAAGCGCATACTCTCTGGTCACAGATGCTACAATGCCTCGCCATCGCTGCTGCGTTACATACGTGTTTCAAGATGTCTCAATAATTTTATCTTAACATGAAAGACCCAAGAAGCGTTGGAGGGATGGACTCCATGAAGATTTAAACCAAGTGTCAATAGATGTGGATGGATGGCGCATAGCAGCAATGGACAGAATACAGTGGAGGAGGAAACTTGTAGATGCGTGCGGTCCACTGGGCCTGACCACGTAGTAGTAGTAGTAGTAGTAGTAGTGGTATGAAAGCCTGTACCTTATTCTACGCACTGACCCCATGACAGTCTAATTCTTCCTTGTTTGCGTTGTGTACTGAGTGTTTAAGGTGCCTCCGATAATCGTGAGTCCCGCCGACTGTGAAGTAGGGGCTGTTATAAGATTTCTTGCCGCTAAATGCCTAAAAGCGATCGATATTCATCGTGAGATCTGTGCAGTTTACGGAAAAACATTATGAGTGATGGAATGGTAAGAAAGTGGGTGAGAGCATTTAAAGATGGCCGCACAAATGTGCATGATGAACAACGGAGTGGGCGTCCTTCGGTCGTTAATGAAAGTTTGGTGCAGGAAGTGGACAATAAGGTGAGAGAAAACAGACGCCTTACGATTTCGTCCTTGCGGGATGACTTTCCTTATGTTCCTCGTAGTGAAGAAACCCCTGGGCGGTCAGCGTCTTGAATACGATGACGAAGTCAAAACAGGGGTGATGCAGTGATTAACAAGTCAGTCGGCAGACTTCTATGAGGAGGGTATTCAAAAACTGGTACAACGTTATGACAAGTACCTCAATATTGACGGAAATTATGTGGAAAAGTAGATTAAGGTACAGGCTTTCGTGTAAAAATAAAATTATCGAGATATCTTAGCACATCTTTCTTTAATTTCAAAACGGTACTTACTTAAAAATATACGCCTCGTAAAATTAGACCCTGGGATATCCATCAGGTACCACACTTCTATGTCATTTATCTAAAACAGCCCAATTGTAGAGATCCAGAGGGATCAATCTTACAGCTTCATAAGTAATGCAACAAATTTTTTTCTTTTCTGAGAAGTTTGGAAGTAGAAGACGAGGTACTGGCGGAAGTAAAGTTGTGAGTAATGGGCGTGAGTCGTGCTTGGGTAGCTCAGATGGTAGAGCACTTGTGCACGAAAGCAAAGGTGCCAAGTTCGAGTCCCAGTTCAGCACACAGTTTCAATCTGCTAGGATGTTTCATATCAGCGCACACTTCACTGCAGAGTGAGAAAATCTCATTCTGGAGACCATCTTCTTGTCTGACCCTTGCACATATCTCGAATGGGTCTGAGGTTTCTCTGCCATTAATTTTATTTTGGATGTGACGTCTTAAAGCGTCTCTTGGATAAGTGTCCTAGTTTTTCTGTCTATTCCGTATTCTTCTAGTATGTCATATATTTGTAATAGCTGGTAACAAAGTCACCATTCCCAGATTGAGAAATGAAAGCACTAGGAAGACTGATTGTCCCGGTACAGACCCGTGTGGAACCACGGAGGGAAGCGCTCCTTGGCGATCGCAGCGCCGCCGCAGTGGGGCGCTGCTGGTGGCAGTGTTATCTCTGGACGGCACGCCACCTCGCGCGCGCACACACACCCACTCCCTCTGACGCCGCCCCCGCCCCCGCACACACAGATATAGGCAGCGGCAGGCCGGCTCCGGAGCTGATACTGACAAATGGCGGGCGCCGTGTATCTTGTCAGCGCACCGGGCCACGCCATTTGCACTTCATAACTAATGGCGCCCCCGCCACGACTGCCGCCAGAGAGAGAAAGAGGCGCAGCGGACGGCCGCTGCGTGCACAACTCATCTCCGCACCTGACACGTTCGTTGCTCCCAGCGGCGTACAAAACTTTTCCGACGGTAAGGTCGCAAAATATTGACACGAATTATTTAGAGAAGAACAGAAAAAATGGAAGAAGCGAACTTCGAGGAACATAACTTTAGGGTCCAGAGAAATGTACGAGTACGAGCAAACATACTGGGCCTCCACTTACACTAAAGAAAGGTAAATCTACGTTTACAAACTTTTTACATTTACAGAAAGCCGACAGTCACACATTCTGTTGTTGTTGTTGTGGTCTTCAGTCCTGAGACTTGTTTGATGCAGCTCTCCATGCTACTCTATCCTGTGCAAGCTGCTTCATCTCCCACTACATTCTGAATCTGCTTAGTGTATTCATCTCTTGGTCTCTCTCTACGATTTTTACCCTCCACGCTGCCCTCCAACACTAAATTGGTGATCCCTTCATGCCTCAGAACATGTCCTACCAACCGATCCCTTCTTCTAGTTAAGTTGTGCCACAAACTTCTCTTCTCCCCAATCCTATTCAATACCTCCTCATTAGTTATGTGATCTACCCACCTAATTAGCATTCTTCTGTAGCACCACATTTGGAAAGCTTCTATTCTCTTCTTGTCCAAACTATTTATCGTTCATGTTTCACTTCCATACATGGCTACACTCCATACAAATACTTTCAGAAACGACTTCCTGACACTTAAATCTATACTCGATGTTAACAAATTTCTCTTCTTCAGAAACGCTTTCCTTGCCATAGCCAGTCTATATTTTATATCCTCTCTACTTCGATCATCATCAGATATTTTGCTTCCCAAATATTACTACTTTACGTGTCTCATTTCATAATCTAATTCCCTCAGCATCACCCAAGTTGACTCGACTATATTCCATTATCCTTGTTTAGCTGTTGTTGATGTTCATCTTATATCCTCCTTTCGTGACACTGTCCATTCCGTTCAAGTGTCTCTGACAGTTACAATGTCATCGGCGAACCTCAAAGTTTTTATTTCTTCACCATGGATTTTAATACCTACTCCGAGTTTTTCATTTGTTTCCTTTATCGCTTGCTCACACATTCCATGACTTATTAAATACTGCAAATGAAAGGTTATCTAGAACTTGTGCAGTATCCACGCTGTAGTTATAGTGCTGAAGGACATGAAATGGAAACGGTATTTGAGACTGGAGTGAACAGGGTTACAGCCTATCCTCTATACTATTCAATCTGTACACTAGTCAAATAGTAAAAGTAACTAACATTTCGGAGAAGAAGAAGAAGAATACAATGGGTGAGTTTAAGGACGTCCATCTTATTGCATGGACGAGGGACTTCAGCTGATGATGTATACGAAAGAAAGTACTACCAAAGCTGTGTCTTGGGAATGTCTTTATTCTATACATTACTAGTTTCAGTAGCACATTACCACTATCCTCAGGCCCACATCTCCCAAAAGAATATTTGATTTTCTTGGCGCATTTACTGTGGGATCCTTCTTACTCGCACACGTGTGGTAACTTTCACCAGGAGTCTATACTCGACGCCGTCTTGTCTCCAATCAGCCGTAGAACACACACAAAAGAAAGATAAACGGTGTCGAGTACAGACTCCTGAGGAATGTTGGCCCATATGTGCTGGTAACGTGGGTCCCACAGTAAATACGCCAAGGAAATCAAATATTCTTTTGGGAGTTGTGGGGCCTGAGAATGGCGGTAATGTGCAGTATTGAAAGAGGAAGTAAGATGAACATAAACAAAAGCAGAACGAGGATAATGCAGCATAGTCGAACTGAATCGGACGTTGCTGAAATAAGAAACTTAAAAAAAATAGATGACTCTTGCTATTTGGGCACGAAATAAACGATGCCGGCCGAAGTAGAGAGGATAGAAAGACTCAGACTGGCAATGGAAGGCAAAGTATTTTTAAGAAAGAGAAATTTGTTAACTTCGAGTATAAATGTAAATTTTAGGGAGAGTTTTATGGTGGTATTTGAAGTATAATGGGGACGATACAGAATTCAGAAAAGAAAGTAAGATTTTGAAATTTACTGTTACAGAAAAATGTAGAAAATTAAATGGGTTGATCGGATTACTAAAGACCAGGTACTGAATTGAACTGGGGAGAAAAGAAATTTATCGCATAACCTGACTAAAAGAAGGGTTCGGTTGATACGACACATTCTGCAAAATCAGGGAATTGTCCGTTTAGTAGTGTGGTAATGAAATGAAACTTTTATGGGGAAGGTTGGGAGGAAGAGTCGGGGGAGGAAGGGAAGTAAAACGTGTAGAGAAAATCCAGGGCTCAAATACGCAGCAAGCAAATTCAGATGGACGTAGAGGAGATGCCTAAATGAAGAGACTTCACAAAAACCAAAACAAGAACAACACAACAATGACGACGTGAATTTCACCAGAGACTGACTTGTTTGAATATAATAATAATACTCTACATTAAAAATGAGCTGTTTCGTCATGTAACCGTTCCATCTTCACCGCATCACACTTGCGAAATCTTCCTCAAGAGGAAGTTTTCCTCGTGGTGAAAAGATGAATCGAACAGCTTTTCCATCAGTGGGACAGAAATACCGCGAGTTGCAGACGGTATTGAAGGGATCAGATAAATCCAGTGGTTGGGTTTAATTGTTCAGTGGTGAAAGCAGAAAGATGCTGTGGTCAGACACGAAGTAGTGTGATTCCTGTCGCAAATCCTGGCAATGAGCCTCAAGCGAAGAATGCTGAGGACACAAAGACTGAGCAATCTAAAAATCTAGGAGATTTGTTGGGCACTGTCAACTTTCTCTGTATCTAATTTACAGACGTGTTTTCGTAGGCACAACTCCTCCCAGCTGATGGCCTCGAAATTTGTTTTGTGAATCACTGCCGGGGACTAATGTCAATTTGCACCATTCTGTATACTGTCTATTGTCTTTACCCACTTGAGTCGGAGCACATTTAAGTGAAGATTTGGGCCCGATTACTGCAGGATTACTTTCTCGTCCTATCAATTTTCCTTCATTGAGAACTTGGTACTTCGAACTTCACGCAGTGACCTAACACCAGCCCGTGTGCCACAGATCACTCAGCCTAGCTTTGAACTTAGTTCAGCCAGCTGCCCATCAGCGAACAATCGCTTTCCGGTACCTAGTTTAACCCTTGTAGCTCCAGCTTTGTATTTCACTGATCGTCTGCTCGCAAAGACGCGAAGTAAATCAACGCGTCTCCCTTACAAAGAGGCATTAATTTTTCTTCAGGTTACACCGCAAGTGGGGCGTTACGTAGCACACACAGTTACGTTGAAAGAATGACTTGGTACAGGCTATGGACAGGAGTACGGAAACAGCATGAGTAATAGTACATGAAAACTATTGCCTTTCAGAACAGTTTCCGGTCGTCTCGGAAAGCGTAAATACGAGCCAGTATAGCTTCCAATGAAATTCTAAACGGATCTTTGGCAAGTTCAGGTAATGATGACGAAGATGGGTAGCTATCGGGCATTATTCTCTCCGAAGTAGACCACAAAAGCTCAATAATATTTATGTGTAGTGAGTGTAGTGTCCAGGGGAGAAGCGACATTTCATTATCGTGCTAACAAAACCTGTCCTGGACGATGTATGTTTGATGAACATGAGCTCTGCCGTCTTGGAACACAGCATCACCATGTAACCTCCCAACAGATATTTTATAATAAATAATAATAAATAAATATCCTCATTCAGTGTAACCTTCCCACAAAAATTCTAAAATAAATAATAATAAGAGTATGATTCTGATTTAGTGTAACCTCCCTACAAAAAATTGTATATATAATAATAATGAATATGATTCTAATTTTAGTATAACTTCAGAACAAAATTGGTTCCCATTCATAACCTCCCTACAGAAATTCATTCACATTTAAGCTCCACACAAAATTTGTTTCTCATTTAATGTAAGCTCGAAACAGAAAAATTCCTAAACCTCGTAATAAAAAATAAATTCAGTAACCTGGTAAATTTTGGACGACAGCAGTGCTGCGTCATGGCCCTGTAAGATCATTCTGAATAAAAAAGCCAAAAATTCTTACCTCAATAAAGTTGCCAACTATCTGCTCTTACAGTAACTTTTTCCGGCACAGCTCTGTGCAATGCTGGCCGATAGATTTCTCATTTATGAAAGGAAGCAACTGATTTTTCTTTTGCAACAATCGGAATGATCATGGATTGGAGAAATTAGTAAATTCTTTAAATTGAAATGAATGCTTGTTAGAAATTACTTTATATGACAAAGATTAGTATTAGGACTTTTTAAAAACATTTACATGGGAGTTCAGATACATTACTAGATATGCGCGAGGCTGCTTTTTACCTTATACAATAATATTCAGGCTCCGGCATCGCTGCACCGCGACCGGCCCAGCCAACACGATACACCTGACCACACCAGAGCAGACTCCACACAAGCGCAGACTAGCGCAGACTAACCACAACTTACTGCTACAGCTACACAGTTCCTACTGATTCAACACTGCTCTATGTTCAGCGATTCTCTTATACCTTGCATATCGCAGGCAGCGCATGAGCAATACATCGAAATTACATCTGCTCGGACCTCTTACATAAAATTACATCTGTATTACATCTGCTCGGACCTCTTGCATAAAATTACATCTTCTCGGACCTCTTACAACCATTGGGGAACAAACACTGCACAGTGAGATGGACCTGATAATGCAGGAGTACGGAAACAGCATGCGTAATATGGTACTTTTGCCTTTCAGAACGTCTCGGAACGCATAAATACAGGCCAGTATAGTTTCCAGTGAAATTCTAAACGGATCTTCGAGCAAAATATTGGCCAGTTCAGATAATGATGACGAAGCAGACCACAAAAGCTAAATAATATTTATATGTAGTGACTGTGGTGTCCATGGGAGAAGCGACATTTCATCATCGTGCTAACAAAACCTGTCCTGGACAATGAATGCTTTCTGAACATGAGCTCTGCCGTCTTGGAACACAGCATCATCATTGAAGAACAAACATTGCACCGTGGGATAGACCTGATAATCGCCGGCCGGAATGGCCGAGTGGTTCTAGGCGCTACAGTCTGGAACCGCGCGACCGCTACGGTCGCAGGTTTGAATCCTGCCTCGGGCATGGATGTGTGTGATGTCCTTAGGTTAGTTAGGTTTAAGTAGTTCTAAGATCTAGGGGACTGATGATCTCAGCAGTTAAGTCCCATAATGCTCAGAGACATTTGAACCATTTTTTTAGACCTGACAATCCAGAATGGTCGCATAATTGTTGGCAGTAATGCGACCTTGCAGAGTAGCCATGGCCCCATGCAACACCACAATGTGGTTGCCCAAAGGATCATCGAGCTCACGCCATGTTTCACTGCTGGCACGTAAACACGGCCCGAAGTTGGAAACAGTTCTTCCACTGCTACATAATCCACGTTTAGTGACTTCGGCACCGTTTTTTCCTGTTACAGGCATTTGCATCACTGATGAATACTTTTGGAACGCCAGCTCGCATTGTAATTCCCTGGTTACGGAGCTCCTTTCCTGTCATCTTGGTGCTGACAGGGGTCGATGATGCGACGTTCACTTCTTCAGCTGTCGTCCTCACATTTTTCGTCACAACCCTCTTCAACGACTGTTCACCATCATCACTCAGCACGCACTTTCGTCGGCGTTGTGACTTGGAGGCGCCGGCCGCAGTAGCCGAGAGGTTCTAGGCGCTTCAGTCCGGAACCGCGCTACTGCTGCGGTCGCGGGTTCGAATCCTGCCTCGGGCATGGATGTGTGCGATGTCCTTAGGTTAGTTACATTTAAATAGTTGTAAGTTGTAGGGGACTGATGACTTCAGATGTGAAGTCCCATAGTGCTCAGAGCCATTTGAACCATTTTTTGACTTGGAGGAAGATGTTCTATGTGCTCTCCGTGTATGCGGTGTAAATCTTCAGTGTGGTCCTCTTGAAATACCTGACACTTCAGCTACCTTGGTTACGGAAGTACTAACCGTGCGAGCACAAACAATTTGCCCACGTTCGATGTTACTTAGCTCCGACTCAGTGCCCTAATGACTACACAGAACACTCTTCTAACCATGGCTGCCGCTTGCAGCGAATTAAGGACGTTGCACACGTGTCGTTCGTGGTCAAACACAACAGTGAAACCTGCAGGATTGGGTAGCATCTGCATATATGTTGAGGCATGCATTTCTGGCGATGCTTCCAAATTCTTGCGCAACCGCTGTACGTACTTGCCACTTCAGTAATACTTACAGGAAACTAGAATAATTCGTCCTGGCTGCTTTGTATGGAAACTAGCAGGATGATCCGCCAAGTGTCTCTGTGGGGCTAATATGGCCAAAAAAACAATATAATGTAGCAATTAGGCCTTTTGTTTGAACTGTGTTCAGTCTGCTCCACGAGTTAAGTAGGAGATAGTGAGGTCCGCGGGACCATTAGAAATTGTTTTTATCTAAAGGCTGTGGGGCAGATAGGAAAATCGCTAAAGATGGAGCTCCTTGTAGTACAGTTACCTACGGGACAGGCACGGAGCCATAGCACAGTAGCGGCGTCAGGCAGAGGCCAGGCCGTGCTACACACACACACACACACTTACACGCACGCAGTACGTGTGGAGGCCTCGAGAGAGCGGGTCTGTAATCCAGAGTGACGGATTGCGATGCGCGCGCGGCACCTGTGTCCACGGGACACGGCCATCCATCGCGAGGCCAGCGCGGCGACAGCGGGCGCTCTGCCGATACGCTGCGGCTGCGTTCATCCTGACATCACTCCCCACTCTCTCGTCTGGACCCGTCATTATTAACGGCGGAACCCATCTGGCCACACTAAAACCTTATAGAACGTAAATAATCACGAGAAAGGTACTATGCTAGGACCTCTACTTTGTAAAGTTCCAGTTGGCAAAGTGTGCTGGCATTGTCAGAGCTTCACTCCTCCCTTGCTGGACTGCAGTCAAGCTCGCGACCACAGATTATATGTGCCCGGCACGTCAACAACGAGAACTTTCCTGTGGTCATTACTGCTGCATTTCTCCCCTTGCTACCTGCAGCACGGGACTCCAGCATTCGTTCACCTTGAGACTTCGTTCTTCTTATTTACAGTAGTCATGTTTGTGTATTCCTATAGCTTTCCTGAACAAGCGGGTGTGGCAGCTCATCTTCTTAGCAAGAAATTCCGTGTCGTTGTATTTTACTGTGCGCCTGCTACTCCACGGCCGATTTCTCCACCAGCTCCTATCTGTAGTGTCGCTTATGTTCGGTGATCCTAGTGTTGATTTATCGTACATTCATTCGAACATAGACTTCTCCACGTGTAATGTACGAGGGCGGTTCAGAAAGTAACCTCCGATTGGTCACAGTGCGGGTTGTGGGTGGAGTAGCGACGCCATCTGTGCGTTCACGCACTCAACAGGTCAGTCGGCATCAAGCCGTGGTCGAGTGAACGTCGTACCTGCGCTAGTTTAGTTTTTGTGGCAGTTTGAAATGTGTGCTGCAATAGAAAACCCCGCCAAATGTGAAGTGCGTGCTGTCATAAGGTTTTTTACAGCCAAAGGATATTCTGCAGCAGCTATTCATCGTGAGCTTTGTGCTGTGTACGGACCAAGAGTTATGAGTGAAGGAGTTGTCCGTGAATGGGTACGTTTATTTAAAAGTGGACGAGAAAACGTTCATGATGAAGAGAGGAGTGGTAGACCATCATTGGTGACTGACGAACTCGTTCAGACAGTTGATGCAAAAGTTCGTGAAAATCGACGTTTCTCAATGTCGGAGTTGTCTACTGGTTTTCCACAGATTTCTAAGACTCTCTTGTACGAGATAGTGACAGCAAGATTGGGTTACCGTAAGTTCTGTGCACGATGGGTGCCCAAAATTCTTACCGACCACCACAAAACTCAAAGAATGGCCTCTGCATTAGACTTTCTGTCACGTTATGAGGACGAAGGAGAACCATTGTTAAACAGAATCGTGACCGGTGACGAAACCTGGATTAAGTACGTGAACCCTGAGACAAAAGAACAATCAAAGATGTGGGCACATTCAAATTCGCCTACCAAACCAAGAAAAGCCTCGCAAGATTTTTCTGCCAGAAAACTGATGGCAACGGTGTTTTGGGATGCCAAAGGGGTGTTGTTGGTTGAATTCATGGAACGTGGTACGACCATTAATCAAGACGTGTACTGTGAAACAATAAAAAAGTTACGCCGGGCTATACAGAACAAACGCCGTGGTATGCTGACTTACGGTATCGTTTTTTTGCACGATAACGCCCGTCCTCACTCTGCTCGCAGAACAACGGCCCTTCTTGAGTCCTTCAAGTGGGACGTTATCAACCATCCACCTTACAGCCCAGACCTGGCGCCAAGTGATTATCACCTCTTCATGCATTTGAAGAAATGGCTCGGGTCACAGCGGTTTGATGACGACGAAGAGCTCAAAGATGCGGTCACAGGCTGGCTCCAGGCACAAGCGGGTGATTTTTATGCAGAAGGAATTTCAAAGCTTGTGAAGAGATACGATAAGTGCCTCAATCGCTATGGAGACTATGTAGAAAAATAGTGCAAAGATGTAGTTGTAAGATGTATATATTAAATTATTTTTATTTAACTTGGTGTATTTTTTTAAATTAACCGGAGGTTACTTTCTGAACGGTCCTCGTACATTGAACGCGGTATACTCCCGACTCTACAAGTGGGTCCCTTTTCTGCTTTACAGTGTCTGACACATTCTTTGATCTTCTTTGTCGGTTTATGGTATTTATGGCGTGTTTGCGCAACGCATGGCTGCGCACAAAGGCCGTACCCGACGTTTGTTCTTGCGATGTGTCACTTGGCAGCGTTTGATTCTGTGACAGTTCTTAAGCACCTGGTGGTGTACCTATTGCTCCTCAGAACGCTTTCCAGGTGTTGCATCTCGCGTCGCAGGTGCTGCGGCAAATGGCATGGCATGGCAAGATTTTATGTTGGCATGGAGACTGTTCAGGTGTCTTAGGAAGTCACCGAGCTGTTCCTGACGGTGGCTCCACACAACGAAGGTATCGTCGACGTACCTGCCAAGTCGAGCACCTATGCTTCAAAATGATCCACGAAGAAGTTGGTCACCACGAACAGCTGAAAGACGTCGCCATGAGTAGTCTACTTAGTACTGTGAGACTGCAGGATCCGCAGCGGTAATGATCACGGAAAAGCCCTCGGACGTTGGCGCGCCAGCCATATATAATCTGCCGCTCGACTCCAATCCACCACCAGCAATGGAGAGTGAGACTTCGACAATGCCAGCCACTCGTGCCGGAGAAAAGTCAGAAAAATTATCAAGAAAACATTTGCCTAGGAACCAGAGACAGAAGCCAACAGGTAAATTGTCAGACTGCAAATATCTAAGAGAAAACAATAGTAATACCTCAAGGCATTACATTGGGCCACAGAGTTATACATTTTCACCTGCAAAACTTGCCGATACCCGGAGGTTACATTCATCCTCAAACATTTGTCTGTACCCATCATTATTAATGGAGGAATCCATCTGCCTTCAACTAGAGCTGAAAGACTAATAAACAGTACTCCCGCAAATCATTATGCAAGGATAGCTCCATTATATATTACCAATTGGAAACCTGTAACGTTGCATTACTGTTGTGTTCATTTTCACGTAACCCCCTACACTCACCTGTATCCGTAATTATTAACAATATCATCCGAAACAACAGAACTGGTTCACTACACATGCTCAAGAAACAGTAACGGTAATGCGATAGAGTATAAAGTTTGGAACAAAGGTTTAGGTATTAACAGTTGGCAAACAGTGCCGACACAGCGCAAGAACTGCCCTTTCTTAATGGAGCAGCCGTTATGATCCAACAGGAAGTGATAACCGAGCGATCTGAAGCAGTCGTAAAAACAGTGAATTCACATTCTGGAGGTCAGTGATTCAAATCTCCACCCATCTAGCAACACCTAGTTTCTAAGTGGTTCCCCTAAACCGGGGGCGGCGACAAATTTTGCCTGTGACCTGTGCTCTGGCACGAATACCATAGGAGGGGGTGCCCAAAAAAATTACAATCATGTTTTAAAAGCTATATATTTTCAAGTTGTTTACAAAGCAACCTTATCTCCTTCAAAATACTCTCAATTACAACTAATACATTCCCCCACCGTTGCTTCCACTGTTTGAAATAGTTTTGTCTTTAGAAAGGGCTGAGAGCTCCTCCCTGTGTTTGTCTTGACGTCTTCAGTATTGTGAAACCGGCGTCCCTTCATGCCCCTTTTGCCGGCCGAAGTGGCCGTGCGGTTAAAGGCGCTGCAGTCTGGAACCGCAAGACTGCTACGATCGCAGGTTCGAATCCTGCCTCGGGCATGGATGTTTGTGATGTCCTTAGGTTAGTTAGGTGTAACTAGTTCTAAGTTCTAGGGGACTAATGACCTCAGCAGTTGAGTCCCATAGTGCTCAGAGCCATTTGAACCATTTTTCATGCCCCTTTTAATGCGTGGAAATAAAAAGTGTCCCACAGAGTCAGGTCAGGCGAGTAAGCTGCGTGGGATAGCAAAACTATCTGACAGAGATGGCTGTGTGTTCAGATGCGTTGTTGTGATGGAAGAACCTCACTCCCGTCTGCCACAAATCATGTCTTTTTTGATGAACACTGTTGTGCAATCTTCTCAAAACTTCCAAATAAAGGGTTTGATTGACGGTCTCACCTGGCAGAACAAACTTTGAATGAACTGCGCCCTTGGCATAAAAAAAGAAAAAATCAGTATTGTTTTGATATTTGGTTTGACTTGGTGACATTTTTTTTGGACGGGGTGGCGATGACGTTTTCCAATGGCTTGCTTGGTGCTTTGTTTCTGGGTCGTAACCATAGCACCATAAATAATCACTAGTAATGACATCTGATAGAAAATCTGGATCAGTTTCAAGTTGCTGTTTCAAAACACGACATGTTTCAGCTCGACGTTCCTTCTGGTTGTCTGTCAGAACCTGAGGAACGAACTTGGTAGCAATCCTTTTCATTCCCGAATCTTCCGTTACAGTTCGCTGAACCGAGCTCCAGGATAACCCACTAATCTCTCACAGTTGATCAATCGTCTGTCGATAGTCTCTGAACACAAATTCTCGAATTTTTTTTCAATATTTTCGTCGATTCCGGCAGTTTATGGACGTCCAGTACGAGGTTTGTCATCAATCGCGGTGTCGCCATTTTTAAATCGAGCGAACCAGTCGTACACAAGAGATTTTCCCGAGGCGTCATCTTGGTAAGCTGTTTTCAAGATTACAACAGTTTCAGCAGGATTTTTAGCGAGTAGAAAACAAAATTTCACCGTTACAGGTTGTTCACTTAAACGTGCCACCACAAGAAACGAAACAAAACCAAAGCAGCGTTGCAAAAACAATCACTGCAGATGAATAGAACAAGCCAGATCGACAACACAGGTGACACTGAACTGGTAATGAGTTGCGCCATACAAGCCTAGCGGCAAAAATAAGTTCTACGAAAGCTCAGCCCACGGCAATGTTATTCCGGTATTTTTCGGTGCCTCCTAGTAGCAGTCAGACTAGCTGCATATTTTTCCCACCATTGTGGCACTCTGTGAGAGCATTAGGAGGGGACAAACAGTGAACAGGCAACATTTAAATGGCATTGCAGTCGCACTGCATACGACTCGGGGTTATTTTTCACATTTCCCAACAACACACATCACAAAGAATACAAATTTTCAGTATTATTTAATTATTTTTGGGTTGCTGAAGACATAATTTGTATCTGCTACAGACTGTCGGCATATAGACAGACATGGATAATTTCATAGACTTTCGCACTGAGCTTGCCACGTAATTGTGACATATTTGAATTCATAACCGAAAAAAAGTCTTTGACAAGTTGCATTGATCGTAATGTTGTAGCACTAATGCAACCACATTATGGACACGTGGTGTCGTGTTCGGCCTACTCGTCTAATATATGGTGCCTAGGAAGCTGTTTTCTCTGGTAGGTAGACAACATTTCAAGCAAATCATATTAATGGAGTTTATTACAGTAAACTGAATTGACAATACTTAACTTAGCGGATGTACAAAGGGACTCGCAAGCAAATGGCGGCATGCAAATAGTCACTGTCCTTCGATATATACAATTTCCATGCAAGCAAATAGTACTGTTCACGGTTCACGGTTCGTCTTCTAGTGCGGCCGAGACTAGCTTATATTCTCTTCATATAGGTGTCGCTCCTGTCGTGGTGTTGTCATAGCGTCCTATTGCCTGACGCCGTCTCACAGCCCTCTCTGCTGTTACGTTTCGGGCCGACTTGCCGGCGCTTGATGTTACGTCGGAACACGTGGAAACTCTATTTTAGCAGAGCAGTTCTGATGTCCTGGAAAGTTTTAAAGTAAAAGAATTTGTCTTTAAAATGGGAATTACGTCGCCGACCAGTGAGTTATATCTGCACATGAGGGAGCTTTCAATTAAAACGTCAAACAGTCGCGAAGAAAACTCGAAAACAGATATAAGAGTTACAGTATCCTCAAAACGTTGAGAAAACTAGCCTTGTAAATCTTTCAAGGTTACGGTGAATTCTCAAGCCTCAAGTTTTCTTTAACGTTGGTGAGCTTAGCGGCTTGGACTGTATTTTTGAGAATTTGTCCGTTCTACAGTGCACTTGACCTTTTAAATGCATCCCAATAAAGTCAGTTTTCCACACCTTGCATCGTGCTACTGCGGGCATTGTAGAGTCATGTCCACTTAAAGTGCGGAGTCTGCAATCTATTCTGAATGTTCTGATTTTCGTTCCTGCACTCCTTTTTCTTCACAAATTCGACAATAGTGGGTTCTGAATAGAGAAATCGTTCCAGGTATACCAACTGACTTAACCAACGTACTTTGCAATAATGTATGAAGTCTGCATACTCTCCGATGAGTTCCTTTGGAAACTATTGCAATTAACAGTGGAATAACACATGCAACTTGAGAAATTTTACTATTTGTACCATCAATTTCTTTTCATGCTCCATACCTGCAAACTTACCACGAAGTGCTTCCTGATCTACAGAACAATGAATGCCATCTAGGGAACGTTGTAGTTTTTTGCTCTTACATTGTCAACTAAGTCTTTAAATTCTTTCTTCATAGTATATTAATGTCATTTCATAGCAGATTTGCAGTGCACGTAGATTATGCAGCTGCATAACAGATATTAAGCATTCTCATCGGTCTCTACTGTAATTACAATTAATTTTTAAAGCTTGTGTCGATATATCGCTAGACTGCCTCTTTTTGTGCAAACGACCATTAGGCCGGTGAACGTCCTTCACACTACTAACAATTAGCGAAGGGCAAACAATACTGGCACCACGATGCTGCTGAACCGAAGAGCGTCGTGCCGACCGAAGAATGCCACACCGCAATACTAAATTACATGTTGCGCTATTCCGGGTAGAACAAACAAGGAGATTATAGGACACCAACTAATACAGGCAAAGAGAACATTCATCGCTCAAAGAAGTCTAGTGGTATCACAAATAGGCCTTAATATGCACGTAAATTCCTGGGGGTGAACGTTTAGCGAAAAGCATCCTATTGAAGTGATTTGCAGACTGGGGGGAAAAACCAGGAAAGAGGAAAATCGAAATGTCTGAGAAGATATGGTGATATAGGACGATGTTGAAAATTAGGTGGACTGGTAAAAGAATAAAAGGGGAGCTCCTCCGCAGAGTGGGCAAGGAGAGGAAGTTACGCAAAACATAAATAAGAAGAAGGGACAGGATGGCAGGACGTGTGATAAAACACCAAGGAATAGGTTCCATGGTTCTAGAAGGAGCTGTAAAGGGTAAAGCCTGTGTGAGAGTCAGAGCGGAGCATATCGAAGAAAAAAAAAAAAGCTTCAAATGGCTCTGAGCACTATGGGACTCAACTTATGAGGTCATCAGTCCCCTAGAACTTAGAACTAGTTAAACCTAACTAACCTAAGGACATCATACACATCCATGCCCGAGGCAGAATTCGAAACTGCGACCGTAGCCGTCTCGCGGTTCCAGACTGTAGCGCCTAGAACCGCATGGAAACTCCGGCCGGCCACATCGAAAAAATAGCAGGCATAGGCGTATGGATACTCGGAGATGAAGAGGCTGCCACAGGTTATATAGAAAATTCATCCGTTCTGCGCATCGACAATCTGTATGATTTTTGCCTTTTATCGGCATTGATATTCACACGATATCTGTCCCACAGATTCCAAGACTACAGGAATTTCAAGTTGGAAGTCGGATAAGAAAAGACAAAAGAAATTTTTTTTTTAACTTTGCTTCTTGCCAAAATTCATCATTATACGTCAACGGTAAGACCCCTGTAAGTTTTGATGAACGATTTTGCGAGTATCGAGGAGTAAATGGCGGTGGCTTTTGAGTGCACTGACTTAGAAGCTTCACCTTTTTACACCGCGAAGGGAAGATACTGAGGCCGGTTGGAGTGACCGAGCGGTTCTAGGCGCTACAGTCTGGAACCGCGCGACCCCTACGGTCGCAGGTTCGAATCCTGCCTCCGGCATGTATGTGATGTCCTTAGGTTAGTTAGGTTTAAGTAGTTCAAAATTCTAGGGGACTGATTACCACAGCAGTTAAGTCCCATAGTGCTCAGAGCCATTTGAGCCATTTGAAGATAGTGACGCAAATTCCTTCGTGGTACGTCTACCCATTGTTGAGAAAAAAGATTTCCACAGTCTGACGGACAGACTAGGGGATCCTATAAGGGTTCCGTTTCTACCTATTAAGGAACGGTTCTCTAAAAAAAACACCCGTTAATAACTACCGACCATTGTCAACAAGAGGGCAAATGCAGTGTGACATTGATTCGTACTAGTCCCTGAAAAATGTAAGATAATTTGGAAACGAAAATGCCTGTTCCATTTCTTCGTTGGACCAAACGTGTAGTTATAGTTAACATCGAAATTTTGTGTATATGTGAACAGCTTCCACAGAGCTCCTGCCCCTACACAGGCTGTCGCTTGTTGACGTCTGGGCAAACTACGACGCGGCAGGTTCCCGCCCGATTCACGACGACGGTCGGCAGAGTACACATGACAAAGTCCGCCACAAACGCTAGACGAGCTGCGCGGGGTAGCCGTGCGGTGCAGGGCGTCTTGCCACGGTTCGCGCGGCTCCCCCCGTCGGAGGTTCGAGCCTTCCCTTGGGCATTGATGTGTGTGTTGTCCTTATCGTAAGCTAGTTTAAGTTAGATTAAGCAGTGTGTAAGCCTAGGGACCATTGACATCGCAGTTTGGTCCCTTAGAACTTACCACAAATTTCCAAATTTCGCTAGACGACACTCGCCAATTCGTTCTGCCGGCCTCGACCAGGCGAAGTACGACTGTGTTTCCAAAGCTGCAACCCCATTTCGATTGGTTCACTACTGAAACTTTTCGTCTATTGGGTGATCACGGCGTTTTATTAAGATTACACAGTTTCGTGAAATCTTTATAATGTGAAGATTTCACGTATCAATAGGTCAGTGCTATGTCTGAATTGACAGTTCGCGAGCTACAGAAACGTGTCAAAAGCTCCATAAATATTGTTTAGGTGATGAATGGTATGCAAATTTTCGATTACTTTCAGTGTTTTCTGTATGTCGTTAGGTTTTCCATACAGAATAAATCAACACGCTTTATAAGAAGGGAAATTTACGTTGATCTTTTATAAACAAGAAAGCTGCAGAAAATAAATAAAATAAAGAAACACTCTCATCATTACAGTGTTTCACGGGCCACTGTCCTGACAATGTGCTTTACTCAGCAGTGCGTTGAAAATTCGACATGTCTTTTATGATTGAGTTATGGGTTAATGCCGGTAATTTAATTTGAAGTTAATGTGTTGGACAATAAATTATTTTCAAAACTATCCATTACTGCGCGTCTCTAGCGTGCTGAAATATAGTCCCTTCCGTAATTGTGTTAATTTATCTTTTATGTCATAAACAGTCGTAGTTTTCAAGTCAGGGATGATGTAAGGTTATGTCAGGGTAAGTAAGTAATCTTACATTTTTGCTGTTGTTCGTAAACGAGCGAAGGATTGTGGTTGTGGCCTGACTCAAAAAATGGCTGGAAAATTCCACACGAATAAAGAATAGTTTGATAAACGCATGATAAGGCAGACATCATTTTCACATCAGACAATTCTACGCGCAGTGCAAACTAACTACTGCCAATACCGCAAATGGGAGTAAGTTGTATTTGTACCTACGTTCTCACAGACCTAGGAGACAGATTTTCCTTTCGATGTCGCACAGTCTGCTTCTACGCAAAAACACGGAAATGCACACAATGCTTGAAAGTAAAGCACTCACTTCCACACGCAATTGCACATAGAATATTTTGTAACATTTTGATCACTTCCCCATCGTCAATTATTTAGCACCAGCATAGAGCTTCGAAAACATTCACTATCATACCGCAAAAACTAAAAAGAACATTAACTTCACACTGGCCTTCTATCCGTGCAGCCCCAGACATGCGGCGTCGACGATGTAACGTGGGTTATGAGGGCTGGACGTCGAGTAAACTCACCTGTAACATAAAACAAAACGAAATCTATTAAAAAGTCTGTAACACACATACTATCTACAGCCGTAAAATAACGTGAAATCTGAAAACTATAAGCAAAAGTTCTTTATAGTTTCAAGTAATTTAATAGCAGAGCGGCAAGGACGTCCCACATAAGTGTTTTCATTATCAACGCAACCAAATTTATCGCATAATATGACGACGTGGCTTTACCTAAACTATCGACCGCCATTCAAACTATCTCGGGATAAAAGGAAAGCAGGGATAACACAGCCCAGCGTAATGCTCACATCACCGTGTTTGTGAGAGTGCGGTTCAAATTGACGCTCAGACTTAGGAAACGATCTCTCAGAGGAAAAGAAGCAAGGAAGGTCATGTGGACATACGGCCGGAAATGCGTTCGTAGCGAGGCACGCCCACGTCAAGGTGACGATCCCAGCGTCAGCAATGGCACGTGGCCCGGAGTATGGGGTAAGCCATACGACCGTGGGGGACATCATCCACCGCAACTGACAATGCCGTACAGGAGGGGCGTTCAGTAAGTAATGCAACATACTTTCTTCCCGGCCAATTTCGGTTGAAAAAATGCGGTACTACTTGTAGGTTCAAATGGCTCTGAGCCCTGTGGGACTTAAACTCTATGGTCATCAGTCACCTAGAACTTAGAACTATTTAAACCTAACTAACCTAAGGACATCACACAACACCCAGTCATCACGAGGCAGAGAAAATCCCTGACCCCGCCGGGAATCGAACCCGGGAACCCGGGCGCGGGAAGCGAGAACGCAACCGCACGACCACGAGCTGCGGACTACTTGTAGGACATCGTGAAATATTCGCTCTTCAGCCCCTGCAGTTTCATGAAGTTCCGATAAATGGCGGCGCTTTACGTAGCCTTCATGTTAAACGTCATATAATATAGGGCTTACAATTGAAATAAGTAGAGTATCCCCACTGTTCCCTCTGTGGATGACACGCTGTGTTTGCATATCGGGTACGACTAGCCTAGACATAAATACAACAACTGAACGCCAAGCATAAGAAAATTCAATGTACTGTGGAGTTGGGAAGCTCTAATAAATATTTACCGGACTTTGATAAAGATGTTAGTACAACAAGATACGTACTTAGCATTTACAGAAAAAACAAAGCTACAGAAGCGATAATCCCCAAAAGCTGACAGCGTCTACACAGCCACAAACCAGCGGCTTTTCATTCGATGGAGCAGTGCCTCATATCTGCTCCATTATGCGTATCACCGTTGCAAACTGAACTCCAGATCATGACACATATCGCTTGCTGGAATGGCTATAGCTCTGCCCTGATTGATGAAATATTACGAGATGAGAAAACGCGTAAAATTGCACTACTTGCGTTCGCTGGCCAACAGCATTCAGTCCTTACACAGTCCGGTACAAAATCCCTTATATTGGTAAAATTTCAGATGACCTTCCAAAGAAGTTAAAATCTCCGAATTACGGACATGCAATTTGTAATACAAACAACATTTCAAAATATTTAATCAGTGCTAAAGGAAATCTGCAACCCTTGGCACAGAGTGGTGTGTGTAAAATTATATGCAAGCAGTTTGAAAAAATATGCTGGCCTATCGGTCAGTCAGGCAGAACTGTGAAAATGAGAGAACCTGGAGATTAACGGAGCAAGATTCAACCTCTGATGATCATCTCTTTGCAGAAAACCATTTATATGAAGCAGAACGTGAAGTTTTACATTCCTTTCAAAGATGCAAAAAGATGACCGTACAGGAAATACTGAAAATCAACAAACAGAAGGCGCAGAATGCCAGCTATGTATTATATGATCAGACTGTTTCCTTTCTCTCCTTCTTTAAATTAAGTTCTCGTTAAAAATACTGCATTCAAATCGTTAAGTTCTTCTTATTTCTCATCAATTACAAAATGTATCTCCCACTTTTTCAGTTAATGTAATAATTTCTGCATGACAAGAATATGCAATGTTTTACTACATAAACACTCTACGCCATTTTTGTACCTTCTGTACGAATAATACCTATGTAAGGTGTACATCATTTTTATCTGTCTTTGCAACATTTAAACAGTAGTGGACATAGGGGCACGTTGCAACAAGAGAAAGTTATTACTTTTTATTATTTATTGTAAACTGTTTAGATTTGAAAATGGTATTGAGAAACTAAATAATTTTACACATAGAAATCACAAATAAAATTACCGATTAGACCATTATAATGACTACGATAAAGTATAGACAAAAGGTTGACACGTGTTTGAATTTACCCCACCAACGTGGCGCGTTGCAACATACCAAAATTTTACTGAAAAGAGCCTACTCATTTTGAAACATCTGAAATGACAAAAGTGTCTTAGTTGAGTCCACAGTCTGCACTCACGTAGAATTGATCAATATTCGCACATGACCCATGAGAGCACTATTTGCCTATAGTATATTGTATCCGCTCCTCTCCCTTTCTATAAATATCACACAGATCAAACAACAATTTTCTTCTCTTTCTTCTCCTTCTCCTTTGCCTTCTTCTTCTTCTTCTTCTTCTTCTTCTTCTTCCTCTTCCTCTTCGGAAGATGAATGAAACTGCTATTTTCTTTTGCTGGTAGTTGTTTCTTCATTCACGCCTTTTTTCTCTCTTTCCATTCTTCGGTGCCATCTTGTGATTCCTCTCCTCCCATTCTTTTTGTAGAGACAGTTTTTCGGGTGTGTCTCTTAAGATAGCTCTTCTTTATTTCACGGTTGCTCTCTTTCCTTGGTCCAGCTTTAGGGATAGGGCGATTGTATTTAGGGGAAAAATTTTCTCTACTGAAGTACGTGGAACAGAATTAACAGCATTCGCCACATTTCAGGACATAGCAAGAGCATCTGAAAGTTTTTTTCTGGAACTAGTCTGTCACAAAAGCTGCAGATAAATCACTTTCTTAGAATTTGTGTGAGGCAAATGGGAATTTGCCTGACGTTGAGAATCCTGAAGTAATATTTGCTGGTGTGAAAGTGGTGAGATGTCCTTTGTTTGTAACGGAAGGCAAATTATAAATTGTTACAGTCTTTCCTGGGTTTGCTTTCAACCAGGCATCGACTTCCCTGGCGCTCACCTTCTTGAAATGACCACAAACGCTTACTTCAAGGAGCTGTAATTTGTAAGAACAGTGGGGAGGAAATAATAGAAGCACAACACCATTTTCTTGCGTTTATTAAGAGCTTCTATACTGAGATGGGACGAATGGTTGTCTAGCAGTAGCAGAACAGGACCTTCTTTTGTTGACCTGGTTTGCCCAACAAAATGGTCGAGAGATGTTACAAAATATTACTCCACCATCCATTCCAGAACCTGTGGGAGCACCAATGCAGCCAATGGACCCGTCTCGGATAAAATGATCTTCAAAATTTTTTATTGGTAAAATAATCATAGGGTGGAATGAATGTCCCTGAATATTTAGCACCTGCTATTGTGACCAATTCTCTCCGTTCAGCAGAGCTCACAATTCCAACTCGTTTCATACCTTTGTGCGCATCTATCCTGCTTCGATTCAACATTGTAGTTACACCTGCTTCTTCCATGTTCCAAATTCTGGAAGGGGGAAGAGCGTGCCGAAAATTAAAATCTCCTAACTTTTGGAAAAACTATCCAACATTTTTTTCTATTAAATGCTGTCTTCTTCCCAGACTTGTGCTTTCAGGTAGTCTGATGGAAAGATCATTGTTTCTCTCCAAAAATCCTGAAAGGTAATCGGGCCAGCTATTTTATTTTGTGCCCAAGATTACGGTATTTTCAAGCTGAATTATTTTGCACAAAGATACCCCAGTTTTCCTACTTCTTCTTTGGTCAATCCCAAGATAATTTTTTGCCGTTTTTGTAACAGAATAATCGCCCTTTCCTCCATTTTCCAGAATCAAAGTGGTTGTTGCCCTGTGCATCACGTCTAAGGGTGTCAAACGTTCTCCTGTTTTGCGTTTGTAATGACGCATTTTCCTTACGTGAAAATAAAAATTTAGACTGAGTAAACGTAAAATATGGGAACAAGTAAAAGAAAAGCCTTACATTAATTTAAAGTCATAAAAATTTGACCTAACCAAGAGAGGGTAAGTTGCAACATCGTGTTGCAACATGCCTCGCATCGCACCGCCATATAGATGACAAGTAAACACTCTGACAAAGACTTTAAAATGAATTATTACAATCTTAAGCTACAAAAAGTAACAATTTATCACTTGTGAAATCTGATGTTTGTCACCTAACGTATTATTATACAGACAACATTTCTGAAGCTGTAAACAGTTACTCACCAATGACGATTTCGATCAAAGAAAGAGAACACACGAAAAAAGGCTTATTGCGCCGACTCTGACCATCACAGTGAAGATACTCCGCAGTTGGAACTGCGATCAGATGTTGCAATTTATCTCTGTTGCAACGTACCCCTCTCTCCACTACAGTTGCATAATGTTAAACTTACAGTTTTGTAATTCTAAAACACTGGCTTTTATTTGATACTAGCAGTTTCTGAAATGTATGGCGGTCGGCCTGACGTCATAATATCCTTCCCCCTTCTCTCTCTGCCCTTCGTTCCTCTCCCCTCTCTCTGTTTATTTCCTCCTCCTCCTCCCCCTGTGTCTGTCCATCAACATCCCGCACTCTCTCTACATCTCCCATTCCCCTAACTCTCCTCATCTCCTCCTCCCTCCTCTTTCTATCCATCTGTTCTTTCCATGTCCACCCGTCCTCCCCCTCATCACTGTCCACGTACTCCTTCAACCTCTCGCTGAACCTGAGCTTTGTTTAATTTTATAACCAACGAAACCTTAGCTGGGAAATGAAATAGCTAAAAATAATTACGTAAATCGGATGGTATCATTGGTACACAAGGTATGAGACACCTCTCCTGCTTCTAGATCTGTGAGGATAGAAGTTGCATTGATAGTACGTCGCGTAGTCTTACTCTACAAACGGGTAGTATTATAAAGCATCGGACGATTGTGATTTCGTAGTTGTATTTTAATCATAAGCCTAGAAGCTATAAATACAACCTCCCTGTTTTATGTTACTAATGGCTGCGGGGAAAGCAGAAATCAAAACAGCACTTTGTTGTGTGAGGTATACAGTTTTTGTTTAAAATCGTATATAAGGAGAAACAATATATATGAGAGAAACCATTTTTCTTATGGTTTAAATGCCCTGCTATCACAGTTAAAACTGATTGCCAGAAAGAAAAATAAACAGTACCTTTTCACAGCAGACCATATCACAGCATTTTCTTTCTCGCTGTCAGCTTTAACAGAACACTTGTACGTTGTTGTTACAAAAAATGTATAACCTATGTCTGTCTTCAAATTCATTAGTGTATCGTGTAAAAATCTGAAATAAATCGTCTAAGCATTTCTCGAGATTTTTCGTAACAAATTTAAACAACGATTTGCTTTTTACGGTAGTGTAGATGTATGACCGGAACAATGAAGGAAACCTATAACCGCCACTAACACCACCTAACCTCCCAGACAGCAGTTAGTATCCCTGCAAAGTTTTGAGACGTGGCGGCAGTTGACACCCTGTTTGGACATAAGCTTTATTGAATTTGGCGTTGCATATTGTTTACAGGTTTTAAATTTTGATGCCGCGCGGAGCGGCGGCATGGTCAAAGGCGCCATGTCACGGATTGCGCGGCCCCTCCTGCTGGAAGTCGGAGTCCTCCCTTGGGCATGGATGTGTGTGCTGTTCTTAGCGTAAGTTAGTCTAAGTAGTGTGGAAGTCTAGGGACCTATGAGATCAGCAGTTTAGTCCCTTAGGAATTCGCACACGTTTGAACATTTAAGTTTTGGTCAGTGAAATTATGTTTTAATTTTGTAACTTTTTAATTTTTCGTCTTTTATCGCCTTGTAATGTGTAGGTCACAATCTTCTGTCCCTTAATTTTAGTTACAGACCTGATGATGCCAGTGACCAAAACGACGTTACAAGTGAGGAAATATATGAATTTGATTACTTTATTCACTATGTTCATGGACTCATGCAGCAGATTCATTTGCTTCATTAATCAGTAGGTTTGTAATGTGACGTAAGGAAAGGTCCAGTAGAACCGGACAACGGATCATATCGGGCAACAGCTGTTTCTAAATTATATCGTTAGAGACAGCTGACAGCACCCGACGTGGCAGTGAAGTATGAAATATGCAGAAACAGGAGCCGTCACGCGACTCCCCATCAAAACAACACTGCCTTCAGGAGTTGCAACAAATTACCTGACCCTAGTGAGTTTGTCGGTGCAGATTGGACTGATGTGTTTTGTTTTCCAGTAAGTTGTATCACATTTTTATTGTGTCTTTAGACACAACTGATATTAGTCTCCAAGTTTTCGGCTGAGGAAGTGTCTAGCCCACGTAATGACAATGGGAATGTTACACTACCTTCAGGTTGTATCGGAAGAAACAGTTTCGGATTGCACCAAAAAAAAAAAAACAGGTAGCACGAAAAACTAATTTTCGAAGTATTTAGAAAATGAGGTGAATATAACATGAAGGAAGCTGTGCAAAAAAACTTCTTGAAGTTACAGTCAAAGAAGCAATTCAGAGAAGTACATTACGCGATAAACTTCAAACCTTATAGTAAGACACATACGTGACTTTGAAAACTGTTTTAGGAAGTAACTTGTTCCCGATAACATTGAGTGAAGAACAGAAAACAGCATTACACGCTCGTGTCACAAATTTAGATGCGCAGTTCTGCCTTTGAGGTAAGATGAGTTCCTAAAACTAGTGTACAAATATGCAGAGCAGCTTAAAATTAAGCATCGGATCAATTACGTAAAAATGAAAGCTGGCAATTACATATACTGTCATTTTATGAAAAGACATGAATACTTGTGGCTGAGGAGAGATGAATCTAGGAATCTGCAGTGACCAGCAGGTTTTGGAAAGGAATGAATTTACAGATTCCTTGACCGGAAAATTTCTGGTTTATAACCATTTGCGATCTTATTAAAAGTTTTTTCCCAGAGAAGTGGATTTTTTACACATTGCAGTTTCATGTCCGGTACCAACCAACAAAACTTGAACCTCCAAAATGAATTGTCATCATCGTATCTAGTTTTGGTTTTAGCGTTCTAGAACGTTTCAGGTTAAAGTAAACTGTAACTGGTCTTACAATCTCTTATTAGCACGTTCAGTATTTCTTTTCTCTTGTATATTCTTCTGTATTATTGTAGGTATACGTTTACCTGACATCCCTCGAATGTCATTATGTCATTTTCTCGTGAGCTCCTCTGTTTTATGAAGTAGGCTTTTGCCGCCCAGTTCATTTTTAATATCACTATCTTTTAAGATTGAGTCTGTAGCCAACTAGTCGTCTTAGGAGTCCCATACCTGCGTCTTCAGTCCTCCTCCTATGACTGGCGCTTAAAGTCTCTGGCTCCTACATTAGAACTATTACTGCTACCACATTACAGAATCTTAGTACTGTCTTTTTCCTCACGTTTTTGAGGAAAATGCCTTTGTTAGTAACTAGAAACTGTTAAAATGTTTGTAACTTGAATTCTAGAAATGTTCAAATTTGTGTGAAATCTTATGGGACTTAACTACTAATGTCATCAGTCCCTAAGCTTACACACTAGTCAACCTAAATTGTCTTAAGGACAAACACACACACCCATGCCCGAGGGAGGACTCGAACCTCCGCCGGGACCAACCGCACAGTCCATGACTGCACCGCCTTAGACCGCTCGGCTAATCCCTCGCGGCTAACTTCAATTCTGCATCATTGTGTGTTGCATATGAAATCTAATATCTAAGATATTTAAAAGAATTTATTAGTTATATTGGTTTAGCATCAGTTATTGTGAGGGTCATTCAAGAATTAAAGAGACAGAGTGGTGTGGGGAAAAAACTGTTCGTAGGGCAAGTTTGGTACTTTTATGGTCCTAAGTTGGCATCACTGGGATGAGCCCTGATCAGCTGACGTATAAATATTGTTTTGTTTAGAACATCAAAAATACATTTTTACTTGCTGAAGGCGAAAAACCAATGAATATATACTGTAGAATGTCTAAAGTTTATGCTGAAGCTGGCATGAATTGTGCAAATTTTTATAAGTGGACAGAGCAGTTCAAAAGTGGTCGCGACTCAGTGACTGACGAACACCGTTCTGGCCGACCAGTTTCAGTTTCAACCCCTTCACTTGAGAGTCGAACTGATGACATTATTCGTACTGACCGCCAAGTGACTGTGGAAATGGTAGTTGATATGGTTCAAGTTAGTAATGGTAAAGTGTATATCATCATCTGTAACAAGCTGAAGCACTGCAAAACATGTGCAAGATGTGTCCCAAAGCAGTTGACGCGGCTACACGAGGAAACAAGGATGAGAGTGTGCACAGAGCTAAAGGAATGATATGAAGGAGAAGGCAAGCACTTCCTCAACAAAATTTTAACTTGCAATGAAACTTCACTATTATGAGTCAGAATAAAAAGAAAAAGCATGGAGTGGAAGCACACGTATTCACCTGTCAAGAAAAAAATTCAGAACCCAAGTATAAGCAGGAAAAGTCGTGTTGACGGTGTTTTGGGATGCTGAAGGTCCAGTTTCTTGTGATTATGTCGAAGAGCAGCGTACAATGAACAGCCAATACTACTCGGATTTGCTTTTAAACAAGGTGAAACCAGCCATGAGAGAGAGACGACGTCGACCTCAGAGGAGAGGTGATATTCTCCAGCAAGGCAACCCACGTCCTCATATTGCTCAACTAACCCATAAAACAATCGACAAAATGGCCTGGGAAGTACTGTCTCGTCACCATTACAGTCCTGATTTCGCACTTAGCGATTTGCATTTGTTTGGTGCACTGAAGGAGGCATTACGTGGCTAGAGCTTCCAGGACAAAGAGGACGTGAAAAAATTTTGTGGGAAATTGGTTCAAGTATCAAGATAAATGGTTCTTTGAAACCGGAATAAAAAAGCTTGTAGCCCGTTGGAATAAGTGTATAACTCTTGAAGTGGTTTATTTTGAAAAGTAGAAAAAGTATTGCTTTGTGAAAATAAACGCTTTTTTCTCCGGACCAATTTGTCCCTCTAATTGTTGAATGACCCTCGTACTTTGATCTTAAATGTTCCCTGACATGAAATGTCATTATATTAGTTTTATGTTTGGATCTCGACATATTATAATCGTTTATTACCTTGTGTAAAAGCCAAATTGCTCTCCGTATTTTATCTTCCCACTACACTAGGAAATTTGATCACCCCCAAACGAAAGGTATTTACAACTAAATTATGGAGCTTACATTGGTGCATTACTTTATTCCCCATGTTTTTAGGACGTCGTTTATGTGAAAATTGAATAATGTTCGTAATAAAGCACAGCCTTGTCTCACTCTTTAGGATATGATTGTCGTAAACGAACTTCGTTTTCGTACTTAGATTCTGTGATGTATCGACATTACACTTGTGATACGCTGTAATATGGCATTAGTTTCCAAAATTTCCACGTAATATACCTCTGTTCACTCTATCAAAATCTTTGTCACAGTCTTTAAAGCCTATGTATCTGAGATGATTATATACTCCGTGTTTTTCAATAATTTTGCACACTTTAAAAAGACTATCTAAGCAAGGTCATCCCATCCGAAATTACTTTCTTTTCTTCCGTAAGAAAAGTTCGTGAAAGCATCTTCAGTCTTTTTCTGGCTAGTTTCGCATATATTTTACATCCATTGTTCAGAAGACTAACACACAGTTAATTGTCACACATCCTAAGACCCTGTCTTTTTAGTAAGGGATAAAAATTTAAAAGGTAGAAAAATACATAAAAAATGAGCAAAAGTAGTGCTGTGTTCTGATGATATCAAGTTTTATAATTTTGTCAGTGTACCCCCGATTCTGTAAAGAATCAAAACCCCATATACGAGGGTTGGAACTTAAATAGTGGCAACTATTTATTCACAACCGATACATAAGAGTTTCATGTTTGCACCTTTTAGTGTCCTTCAGAGTAGCGTTGTGCAGAACCCGTTGGCTGCGATGTGGAAGGCGTAGTATACCGTTAGCCAGTTAGCAGAGCCTGTTCTGTTGATGGTGCGAATGGAGCAGTCTACTGCCTGTCGAATTTCTGGAACAGTTCGGAAGCGAATGCCACGAAGTGGTTCCTTCATCTTCGGAATCAAATCAAAGTCACAAGAACTTACGTCCGGGGAGTATGGTGCATGGTACAGTACTTCCCAGTCCCATCGACCGAACACAGCAGCCACAGCTTGCGCTGTATGCGCCCGCGCATTGTCGTGCGAAATGATGGGTGGGTTGCGCAGAAAGTTTCGCCGCTTCTTTCGCAAAGCTGGTCGCAGGTGATGCTCCAAAAAGGAACAGTAGTACTGTGCATTGACGGTCTGCCGTGGAGGAACGTAATGCGTTAGGATAACTCCATGACAGTCGTACAGGAGAATCACCAAAACTTTAGACCGCTCCATTCGCACCATCAACAGAACAGGTCCTGCTAACGGTATACTGCGCCTTCCACATCGCTGGCAACGGGTTCTACACAACGCTGGTGACTAATTTGAAAGACAGTAACAGGTGCAAACATGTAACTCTTTTGTATCTGTTGTGAATAAATAGTTACCACTATCTAAGTTCCAACTCTCGTATAAAACTGCTTCAAACTCCTATTTACAAAGGTGTTAATCTGTTAAATATTTGATGTTGAACATGTAAGCGAAAAAATGTTTAGAAAAGGTGTGAAATTATGTTTGAAGTTCGTTGAAAGTCGAAGAGTATTCTCATCGTCAAACACTGCATTATTGTATTCTTCGTAATTTGCACTCCGTCTTAAGCATAGGGTAGTTTTTGGCGTATCTCAACGTTTATGACGTCATCTCTCCTGAACCATGTCTCATACTATGACATAATTTTGCAGGCACATTCAGTGGTTTATTTAGATACTTTCTGCGAAATGCGTTGCGAATACATTTGGCAGTAAAAACATAATAAATTAAAACGTAATGCTTCTGCGTCAGCTTTTACTGCATGAACATCGAATATGTTGTATGCGATAAAGTTTTGCCTTTTCATTATTTTGTGAGGGATGTCAGCGAGAGAGTTTCTCGAAAATATGTTAAGATTATGTGTATTGAGCTCTCATCCTCAGATTCTGTATGAGTACGAAGTGAGTGGATTGCGCGCAGTGAGTGACAGTGTCTTAAGACATATACACAGTTTATAAGTACAGCACTTGTCTTCCTGTGTTGAATCTTTAATGTAAGATCATTCTTCCTTACATTATTGCTTTCTTTAATCCTTCTTATATACTGGATCAACCTGCGCTTTTTTCCAGTCGCTAGGGACTTGGTGCCGGGCGAGAAATTCACGATAAATGCAAGCTAGTTAAAGGGGTCAATGTCGTAAAGTAAAATCGAACTGGGGATCCATCCGGACCTTGTAATTTACTTGTTTTGAAGTGTTCCAGGTCCGGCTCTTCTCCAGGGACACGTATTACTATATCGTCCATACTGGAGCCTGTCCGATGGTCAAATGACTGGATGTTTATATGATTCTCCTGTGTGGACGATTTCATGAATGTGCAACTGAAAACTCCGGCTTCAGTTTTTCTATCTTCAACTGCCACATCAGACTTGTCAACTAGGGAATGAATGGAAGCCTTAGACCGACATAGGGATTTTACATAAGACAAAATCTTCTCGGTTTGTCTGTCAGATCTCTTATTAAGATGTGCCGGTACTAGTTGTTGTATCCATCGCGCACAGATTTTTTCACAAACGCCCAAATCTCTACTAACCTTCGCTTGTCGTGCTGTGTGCGTTCCCTTTCGAACCCAGGGTGAAAGCCTCTGCTTCCTCAGCACCCTCCGAATTTCGTTATTAAACCATGTTTGGTCTTTTCAATCTCTTATCCATTTACTAGGTCCCTAACTCGCGAGAACACGATTTACACTCTGCTTAAACTTTGCCTATAATTCCTCTACATCCATCTTACTGGAACTAGGTGATGTCAGTTCACTGCCTAAGTGGGATGCTACTAACTGCTTATCTGCTCCTATCTAGCGGAAACACTCTCCTAACCTCCTTGACTGATTCGTAAACACAGTTGCTGTAATGATACCGTGATAGCTGATCCCCGTTTCTATACTGACTTAGTCCTTAAGGTCCGGCCTATTAGTAGCTACAAGGATACCGGGACGAATGCATTTTCCTGCCTTGTTTTCGACACCTGCGGATATTTGAATACTTTTACGTAAACAATCAAGGATGCAATGATGTTTTGTTGGGTACTTATTTTGTGAAAGATAAAGGTGTAACTTGGTAACATACCTAACCCTCAATTACTGTTCAATGGAGTATTACAAACGCCCGAAATCATGTTACCCTGATTCTTTTCAGCAGCGTAGATTAAGTAACGTACCGTAGTACAGTTCGGCGCAAAGAATGTTCCAATACAACCTTCAGAAAAGATCATTTCTAAAAAGTTCGAGTGTCCGATAGTATTCGACCTTTCCCTGCTAGTTGCCCGCTTCACCACTTCACAGTCGGCGTCTATTCGGCTGTGCGGTCGCTCCTTCGCTCCTGTGACGAGTAGCGTCTGCCGTAATTGCGAGCAATTACATCGAGAGCGACCTCCAACAGGCAGCTACACAGATACAGAGAGAGAGAGAGAGAGAGAGGGAGAGAGAGAACGGAAGCGGAGATAAGCCTCAGTCTACACAGGCAGTGGTGTGCCCCGCGGCGGGAACAAGGGACCACGGCGGTGGGGGGGGGAGGGGGGGGGGGAGACGGAGGCGGCAAGAGTTAAGCGAGGGGCCGAAAATTGCATCAAAGTTGTATATCAACCCATTAGCCGAGCAGCTACTTTAACTTATTCCGCCGACGCCGCGAATAATGTATAAAGGGGGGGAAACAAACTTTCGCGTAAATAGGAACAAGGCCCTGTTCCACAACTTATAATGGCCTTTTATTAAAATAAATTACAATCACACACATTGTATAATACACTGAGGTATAATGCGAGACAGAAGTATATGTAAATATATTAGAATTTATAATGCATGTCTACATTTTGCTGCTTGGAGCATATGTAATGAAAAGAAACTGCGAATTATTCCCATACTTTACTCCTTAAATGAACTAACGATTCCTGCAAAACCCAGTTGAAACATTTCATATTATCAGCTGCTCCAAAAAGAATTCATCAAATAAATATATTCTCATATTTCCATCGTTTTCGAAAGAAAGATCTTAATTTACTACAGTCCTCTTTGAAGGATTGCTTGAAAAGTGCAGTCTAACAGCAGACCTTGTAAAGGAAGGAGAAATTTTTATGAGGGCACAGTGAAACGTTTTGGCCCTGTAGAAGACCTGGCGCTAGCATCGGTGACATATCACTTTCTAATGTTGGTAAGCGTGATCACAGGCACAGGCAAAGAGCACATTTCTGACGAAGAGAAGTCTACAAGTATCAAAAATCACCGTTAATCTGAGGAAGAAATTTCTAGGAATTCACGTTTGGAGCACAGTATTGTATAGTAGTGAATCATGAACGGTGGGGAAGACGGAAAAGAAGAGAATCGAAGTGTTTGCAATACGGTGATACAAAAGCACGTTGAAAGTCGGGGCACTGATAAAATAGGGAATGAGGAGGTTCTCCATAGAATTGGCGAGGGGAGGAATATGTAGAGAAGACTGACAAGAAGAAGGGACAGGGTGCTAGAATGCCAGGGAATAACCTTCATCATGCTGAAGGGCGCTAGAGAAGATAAAAACTGTATGCGAAAACAGCAACAGAAATACACTAAAACACCAAAGAAACCAGTATAGGCTTGCGAATTCAAATGCAGAGATACGTAAAGAGGCAGTATAAGGCGGCTGCGGTCGGCAACGCCTATACAAGACAACAAGTGTCTGGCGCAGTTGTCAGACTGGTTTCTGCTGCTACTATAGCAGGTTATCAAGACTTAAGTGAGTTTGAACGTGGTGTTGTAGTCGGCGCACGAGCGATGGCATACAGCAATTCCGAGGCAGCGTAGAAGTAGGGATTTTCCCATACGACCATTTCACGAATGTACAGTGGATATCAGGAACCCTGTAAAACATCAAAACACCGAAATCGCTAGGAGCGGATAAAGATTCAGCAAGAACGGGACCAACGGCGACTGAAAAGAATCGTCAACGAGACAGAAGTGCAACCCTTCCGCATATTGCTGCATATTTTAATGCTGGGCCATCAACAAGCATCAGCGTGCGAAACATTCAACGAAACATCAAGGATATGGGCTTTCGGAGCCAAAGGTCTACCCGTGTACCTAGACGACTGCACGACACAAAGCTTTACGCCTCGACTGGGCCCGTCAACACCGAGATTGGACTGTTGATGACTGGAAAAGTGTTGCCTGATCGGACGAGTCTCGTTTCAAATTATATCAAACGGATGAATGTGTACGGGTATGGACACAACCTCATGAATCCATGGACCTTGCATGTCAGCAGGGGACTGTTCAAGCTGGTGGAGGCTCTGTAATGGTGTGGGCCGTGTGCAGTTGGAGTGATATGAGACCCCTGATACGTCTAGATACGACTCTGGCAGGTGACACGTACGTAAGCATCCTGTCTCATCACCTGCATCCGTTCACGTCCACTGTGCATTCCGACGGACCTGGGCAATTCCAGCAAGACAATGCGACACCCCACACGTCCAGAATTGCTACAAAGTGGCTCCAGGAATGCACTTGTGAGTTTAAACACTTCCACTGATTGCCAAACTCCCCAGACACGCACATTATTGAGCATATCTGGGATGCCTTGCAACATGCTGTTCAGACGAGATATCCACTCCCTCGTACCAATGTGGATTTATAGATAGCCCTGCAGGATTCGTGGTGTCAATTCCCTCCAGCAGTACTTCAGACGAGAGTCCAGTTCATGCCACGTCGTGTTGCAGCACTTCTGCGTGCTCGCGTGAGCCCTACGCGATATTAGTCGGGTGTACCGTTTTCTTTGGCTCTTCAGAGTATATATATAAGCGGGGGGGGGGGGGGGGGGGACGGTGTACTAAGTTTCCGTTCGAAGACCGTAGACTCCAGAATCGGTATGCCAATAAGGTAAAAACGCCTTGATCGTCGAGACAACTATTCCACTGTCGTGGCAAGTTAAGGATACCCGTTTGGTAAAACAGCGTGTCTTGCTGGGCGAAGAATTCCGTAACTGCCTGGTACACGTCCTCATCCGACAGAATTCGCCGACCCTTCAACGCATGGCCGTAGGCGTAATAATCGACTGAGGAGAGGTCATGACTATACGGCAGATGTTCGTGTCTCTCTCACTTGAGTTGATGGATGAGGCTGGCGGCCCAGATCGATCGGCGTCTTGGGTCGATTGCGACCTGCACGGAACTTGGCGCACCATTCCCCAACGGTGGATTTCGACAGACATGCTGGCCATACACATTCTTCATTGTCCGATGGAAGTCTACAGGTGTTTGCCCTTCGGCAGCCAAGAAAACAGTAACAGCACGTTGATCCTGTTTGGACACGTTTGGTCCTAACATCTCCATAGTTTAGTTTTGCGCATTTACCTTACGCACGTCGGAAAGACACGAGTGACAATCTAATCCCTTGCCTACGTGTCGGTGCTTGTATATCCGCCTCAGAGTCGGGCTACATTGTGTACATGCTACAGCAACACCCTCATATGGAGACTTTTCGAATGCTCCTCGTATATCAGACAAATGAGTTGAGGACGTTGGCTCAAGTCGTAACTCTCCTACCCAATAACTTACCTTAGGTGTCATCTTGACCTGTGGACTATTTTTCTTCAAACTGATATTCGTTTTCTCTTTTTTATATATTTTAGTAAAGCTTTTGATACACTTCCATCGAAATTTTTATTCGCCAAATATATCAGCCTATAGTTTCCCCAAGTGCGTACAACATTTTCGCTCCTATTTGACGTCCCACCAAAAATGCATCATGTCTGAGACCATCTAGTCTCAATGGAGATCCAAGATTCAGTATTAGATCTTAGCCTCTTGTCACTGTACGTCAATGACGTGTCATCAGTTCTGTCCCACTGTAAATAATACACGTGGATGACCTACAGTGCATTAACTAATTTGATGATCGCTATCAAAACAGTCAGTGCTGGCCTGTGTGCATTTCCGAAATGGCCCAAAACTTACGGCTGAAATTCAGTCAATTGAAAGGAAAGCGATCCAGGTTGGTCATTCTATATGCATTGGCCTGTAACTTACTGTATTTCCCTCATGTTCAGACTTAAATGGGAAAAACACATATTTGTTTTCCTTTAGGGGAGAGCTTAAGAGTAATATTAGATGAAGATACGAACAGGTCGTAACACACTCTTAAAACTTGCAAGAGGATATCAGACGCAACAAAAATTCAAGTTGCAAAAACGATTTTACTTAAAACTGTAGTTTACAGAGATGTTAGCCGGCAAAGAATTTCTCAGGAAAGCACACGGAGATTTGCGCTGGGGATGAACGTCTGATTATGATACATCGTATATCTTACATTTGATATTTGATCCTATTCCAGGGTACCATGGTGACATGCAGAGAACCGCACAGGCTTCCGTACACGTAGAAGTAAGCCTAAAGACCAGTAACGGATTTTTTATATATATATATATATATATATATATATATATATATATACTCCTGGAAATTGAAATAAGAACACCGTGAATTCATTGTCCCAGGAAGGGGAAACTTTATTGACACATTCCTGGGGTCAGATACATCACATGATCACACTGACAGAACCACAGGCACATAGACACAGGCAACAGAGCATGCACAATGTCGGCACTAGTACAGTGTATATCCACCTTTCGCAGCAATGCAGGCTGCTATTCTCCCATGGAGACGATCGTAGAGATGCTGGATGTAGTCCTGTGGAACGGCTTGCCATGCCATTTCCACCTGGCGCCTCAGTTGGACCAGCGTTCGTGCTGGACGTGCAGACCGCGTGAGACGACGCTTCATCCAGTCCCAAACATGCTCAATGGGGGACAGATCCGGAGATCTTGCTGGCCAGGGTAGTTGACTTACACCTTCTAGAGCACGTTGGGTGGCACGGGATACATGCGGACATGCATTGTCCTGTTGGAACAGCAAGTTCCCTTGCCGGTCTAGGAATGGTAGAACGATGGGTTCGATGACAGTTTGGATGTACCGTGCACTATTCAGTGTCCCCTCGACGATCACCAGTGGTGTACGGCCAGTGTAGGAGATCGCTCCCCACACCATAATGCCGGGTGTTGGCCCTGTGTTCCTCGGTCGTATGCAGTCCTGATTGTGGCGCTCACCTGCACGGCGCCAAACACGTATACGACCATCATTGGCACCAAGGCAGAAGCGACTCTCATCGCTGAAGACGACACGTCTCCATTCGTCCCTCCATTCACGCCTGTCGCGACACCACTGGAGGCAGGCTGCACGATGTTGGGGCGTGAGCGGAAGACGGCCTAACGGTGTGCGGGACCGTAGCCCAGCTTCATGGAGACGGTTGCGAATGGTCCTCGCCGATACCCCAGGAGCAACAGTGTCCCTAATTTGCTGGGAAGTGGCGGTGTGGTCCCCTACGGCACTGCGTAGGATCCTACGGTCTTGGCGTGCATCCGTGCGTCGCTGCGGTCCGGTCCCAGGTCGACGGGCACGTGCACCTTCCGCCGACCACTGGCGACAACATCGATGTACTGTGGAGACCTCACGCCCCACGTGTTGAGCAATTCGGCGGTACGTCCACCCGGCCTCCCGCATGCCCACTATACGCCCTCGGTCAAAGTCTGTCAACTGCACATACGGTTCACGTCCACGCTGTCGCGGCATGCTACCAGTGTTAAAGACTGTGATGGAGCTCCGTATGCCACGGCAAACTGGCTGACACTGACGGCGGCGGTGCACAAATGCTGCGCAGCTAGCGCCATTCGACGGCCAACACCGCGGTTCCTGGTGTGTCCGCTGTGCCGTGCGTGTGATCATTGCTTGTACAGCCCTCTCGCAGTGTCCGGAGCAAGTATGGTGGGTCTGACACACCGGTGTCAATGTGTTCTTTTTTCCATTTCCAGGAGTGTATATATATATATTGTGAAGGCTAAGAGCGCTTGACATTAAGAGCTTTATTCCAATTAGTAGTTTCGACAGAATCGTGCTATCATCCGCTGATTGGAATTACACTGTGCGTATGTATTCACAAACATGTGTCGTCGACATTTGAGCATAAAGCGAAAATAGATTAGAAAATTCCACATGGTTTGTCATTTGTAAAACAGAATGATAAAGTATGAGGAGGTTTTTTTTAATGTACTTACACTTTGTTCCCAAAATGTCGACGACACAGGTATGTGAACATATACACAAAGTATAATGCCAATCTGAAGACGACCGAACGATTCTGTTGAAACTAGTAATTGGAGAAAATGTCTGAAAATCAAGCGATCTTGGGTCTCAATATAATATATAACATGTGTCTGTGCCAACTGACCAATTGGTGCCTACAAGACAAAACGATGAGCTGCCTACGATCGTGAGACGTGTAAACATGATGTCCCAAATCTCTCTAGCTGTCATTGCCAGTTGATGACTTCTGATGATGATGGCGCTTTTTCTTTCTTCAATTAGTTCCTCATTTGGCGGGACAAGGTTCAGTGAACATCTTACCAGGCCTCTCTAGTTTACAAATAGTCTGAGGAAGGGGACCGAATATCGAGTGCAGGTCCTTGCATATCGAAGGCATTGACGCTAAACAATTCCATATCAACTGCCTAACTTATCATCTAACCCGCCTTGAGAACTTCGATTCCTCCAGTATGTCTCTCCTGCTTCCCAAAATTGACAAAATTTGTCACGCAAACATTGTGGTACTAGCACTCCTGGAAGAGAGGGCACGTTCCTACAGATCGCATTCCTTCAGAATACGACCGGCAGCTGCAGTGTCAGACTGTGTACACTTCTGCTAGACACTGGACCATTTATTTTATGGTGGAGATGGAGAAGAAACAGACTGGATCCGCCAGGGTAGCCGAGAGCACTAACGCGCTGCTTCCTGGACTCGGGTAGGAGCGCCGACCCCGGATCGAATCCGCCCGGCGGATTACCGACGAAGGCCAGTGTCCTGGCCAGCCTGGATGTGGCTTTTAGGCGGTTTTCCACATCCCGCTAGGTGAATACCAGACTGGTCCCCACGTTCCGCCCCAGCTTCACGCGTCGCAGACATTTGAAACACGTCCGCACTATTTCACGCTTTACACTAGATGCAGACAGCTGGTGTACACCGATTTCATCCCTGAGGGTACGGGGTGGCGGTACGAAGGGCATCTGGCCACCCCTAAAACTAACCTCGCCAAATCCATTGTAACCATGCCAACCCTGCGATCGCTGCGCGACTATGGCGTAAGCGAAAGAAGGAAAGAAAGAATGGAGAAGAAATAGACTGATAATTGTTAATTACTAAACAAGGTAATTATCACTCACGACTGTCAGTTTTTAAGGTGGTCGCTGTTTCCAAATCACTTATCGAAGTAAGTTACCGCAGCAGATGTTGTTGTTGTTGTTGTGGTCTTCAGTCCTGATGCAGCTTTCCATGCTACTCTATCCTGTGCAAGCTTCTTCATCTCCCAGTACTTACTGCAACCTACACCATTCTGAATCTGCTTACTGCATTCATCTCTTCGTCTCCCTTTACGATTTTTACTCTCCACGCTGCCCTCTAATGATAAATCTGTGATCCCTTGATGCCTGAGAACATGTCCTACCAACCAGTCCCTTCTTCTTGTCAAGTTGTGCCACAAACTCCTCTTCTCCCCAATTCTGTTCAATACCTCCTCATCAGTTATATGATCTACCCATCTAATCTTCAGCATTCTGTAACACCACATTTCGAAAGCTTCTATTCTCTTCTTGTCCAAACTATTTATCGTCCATGTTTCACTTTCATATATGGCTACACACCATACAAATACTTTCAGAAACGACTTCCTGACACTTAAATCTATACTCGATGCCAACAAATTTCTGTTCTTCAGAAATGCTTTCCTTGCCATTACCAGTCTACATTTTATATCCACCCACGTTGTTGTTGTGGTCTTCAGTTCTGAGACTGGTTTGATGCAGCTCTCCATGCTACTCTATCCTGTGCAAGCTTCTTCATCTCCCAGTACCTATTGCAACCTACATCCTTCTGAATCTGCTTAGTGTATTCATCTCTTGGTCTCCCTCTACGATTTTTACCATCCACGCTGCCCTCCAACGCTCAATTTGTGATCCCTTGATGCCTCAAAACATGTCCTACCAACCGATCCCTTCTTCTAGTCAAGTTGTGCCACAAACTTCTCTTCTCCCCAATCCTATTCAATACCTCCGCATTAGTTACATGATCTACCCACCTTATCTTCAGCATTCTTCTGTAGCACCACATTTCGAAAGCTTCTATTCTCTTCTTGTCCAAACTATTTATCGTCCATGTTTCACTTCCATACATGGCTACACTCCATACAAATATTTTCAGAAACGACTTCCTGACACTTAAATCTATACTCGATGTTAACAAATTTCTCTTCTTCAGAAACGATTTCCTTGCCATGGCCAGTCTACATTTTATATCCTCTCTACTTCGACCATCATCAGTTATTTTACTCCCTAAATAGCAAAATTTCTTTACTACTTTAAGTGTCTCATTTCCTAATCTAATTCCCTCAGCATCACCCGATTTAATTTGACTACATTGCATTATCCTTGTTTTGCTTTTGTTGATGTTCATCTTATATCCTCCTCTCAAGACACTGTCCATTCCGTTCAACTGCTTTTCCAAGTCCTTTGCTGTCTCTGATAGAATTACAATGTCATTCGCGAACCTCAAACTTTTTATTTCTTCCCCATGGATTGTAATTCCTACTCCGAATTTTTCTTTTGTTTCCTTTACTGCTTGCTCAATAAACAGATTGAATAGCATCCTGGAGAGGCTACAACCCTGTCTCACTCCCTTCCCAACCACTGCTTCCCTTTCATGCCCCTCGACTCTTATAACTGCCATCTGGTTTCTGTACAAATTGTAAATAGCCTTTCGCTCCCTGTATTTTACCCCTGCCACCTTTAGAATTTGAAAGAGAGTATTCCAGTTAACGTTGTCAAAAGCTTTTTCTAAGTCTACAAATGCTAGAAACGTAGGTTTGCCTTTCCTTAATCTTTCTTCTAAGATAAGTCGTAAGATTAGTATTGCCTCACGTGTTCCAAAATTTCTACGGAATCCAAACTGATTTTCCCCGAGGTCCGCTTCTACCAGTTTTTCCATTCGTCTGTAAAGAATTCGCGTTAGTATTTTGCAGAAATTAGTAAAATCGCATAACCGGGGAAGTACGACTGGTCCTGGTGAGATATCAATACGTGAATGGAAGGGGAAGAAATCCTAACACGTTGTACTGCGTGAAATACCCTCTGCTATGTACCTCACGGCGTTACAAAGATGATGTCCGTAGATGTAGATGAAGACGACCATTGAAGTAACATAGTCCATCTGCTTGAAGCGATTTCTGTTGATCAGTGAAGCAGTGAAACTGTAGACCAGTCCTGGACAAACAGAACACAGCGAGTGTGAGCACTGCAGCCACACTCCTGCCTAGCGCTCGGCCAGCACCGGGGGTTTGACTGAGAGGGGAGGAGGAAGACGAACACGAAGGCTGCAGCCAGATGCCACTAGAACAAAGTATTCGACTTGTCAGGTGTCAAGCAGTTCGCTGAGAAAACTGCTTGCGTTAAATTATACTTACGTCTGCGTTAGGAATAACATGTCGTCTACGTACTCGTCAGAAAAAAAAAGAAAAAGTGGTGCAGTCACATTGTTCAATGCCGAATGGGAATTACCTCATTTTTTGCATCGTTTAGAGGCCGTGAAAAGTGCTAAATAAGCCATATCGCTATTACGACCCGGACAAAGACTCATTGGACGGCCGTCACAATTCCAGCCTCGAAGACAATATGACGCACTTGGCTTCTGACAAAATATAGTAAATGATGGCTGAACTGAAAGAGGTCATTAGGGAAAAACTGAGTTAGGAGTAAACTGCGTTGTGACAAAACCTTTTATGGCCGACGTCACCAGTTATTTAAATTCATTAAGTGTCTTAATCCAAGGGAAGAATCATTTGGTGACATGTAGAAGGGCAGGATCGGTGCTGTCCAACATACAGTAATCCCATGGAAGAATCAACTTCAAGTTCATGCCATGGACATGTCTCGTCATTCAAGGCAGTCATTTGTGGACCAGACATGACAGAAACATTTCATCAAGAGTTCTCGAAGATATTCCAAGATACTGCACGAATGAAGACGGAATTCGATTTATCTGTCAGATCACTCTCGCTTTGGGCAGTTTATGTACCTCATTACTTCCAATTTGAGCTGACTGATGCACTCAACTCAATGACCTGTTCGTCAAATCTAGGGACTTACTAGACATTTATAATAGATAACCCCAAAAGCATCATCGACTGCACAGGCAAGCCGCTAAAGTTATTCCGGTGTCTAGTTCAACATATGTGTGAGACTTTTTTTTTTTTTTTATGGAACTGACGCAGTCCCACTTACGTTCGACTTACAGAGATTTTAATCCGGATAATTCCATGTGTTTGAGTGCATCACAAAGCATGTGTATAAACGTATCAATATCACAACTTAATAATAAATGTCTGTATACAAAGTTCTTGTAGTTCCGCTCACCGTGTTAGCACTATCTGATGTTCTTCTTTAAGTAATGAAAAGTTAAAAATTAGCTACTATGATAAAATCCTGCTTATAAAAGTATGCTGGAATTGAAACTTCCGGGAATTATCACCTCTTAGAAGCAGTTACAGTGTGTTGCAAACATGTGTTCGTAAGTACCCTGTGCGTGCAGTCCTCGGCATGTAGCAGTCTCGCTCAGACATCTACTGGGAATAGCGCAGTCATTGGGAACTCCGAAGCGCTGAGTAGACTCGACTGCTCCCGCGCTTCCGAAGCGCAGATCTTGAAAAGGCTTGCTTTAGACCCTAATGTTTCTTGACTTCATCCTCTGTGTGTTGTGTAGAGAAATTTTATCTAGTTTTCTGATGCATAATTTCAGTTTGTTAACACTAAATTTATGTTCATTATTGCATTACTTCCATATTCCCATCTCTCCCTCACTGCTATCTCTCCTCCTTCCGCCGGACGCTGTGGCCGAGCGGTACGTGGCGCTTCAGTCCGGAACCGCGCTACTGCTACGGTCGCAGGTTCGCATCCGGCCTCGGGCATGGATGTGTGTGATGTCCTTAGGTTAGGCTTAAGTAGTTCTAAGTCTGGGGGAATGATGACCTCAGATGTTAAGTCCCATTGTGCTTAGAGCAATTTCAACCATTTTCTCCTTCTTCCTCTAACTCCCCGCCTCTGTCTGTGTGTGTATCTGTGTACTTTTATGGCAGTTCTATATTTTAATCCTGTTAGTGTTCTGCCAGCTTCAGACACACTCACCTGACAACATTTTACTGAAAGTATGGGCACTGTGGCCAATGCTGTCATGTGCCCCAACAAACATAACATCACATCATCATCATCATAATTTTATCCACATAATTATTATAATCATCATCATCAACAACAACAACATCAATGTCATCATCATATCAAAATCATTATCGTCATCGACGTCATCATTGTGGTCAACGTCATTAGTGTCGTGAACACCGTCATTGTTGTTATCATCATCATCCTCTTCAACACTATCATCCTTGTCATCATCAACATCCTCGTCAACATAATCTTCAGAACTATTTCAACTACTTCAGCAGCCAGAGGAGCAGATGGAGACCTCGCCGGCCGACCACCGACCCGCGGACACCTCGCGACACATGTGCGACCGCGTGCGCCTGGGCGCGTGCTGCCGGTGTGCTGAGGCGGCGTTCTTCTGCTGCTCACGTGGACCGGCGCGGCAGATATAATATTGCGGCCATAAATCCGAGTTTTGCAGAGGAGCTGCGGGGGCCGTGTCTACACACACACCCCGCCGGTCCCGGGCGGCGGCTCCTCCTCGCGGGGGCGGACCGTTATTCTTGCGAGGAAGGGGGCGTGGCCGGCGCCCGGCCGCCACTGGCGGAAGAAAATCCGCCGGCCGGTTATGTTTTATAGGGGCCGCGCTGCCGGCGCCATCCGTCTCCATAACGCACTGGCGCCGCGCTGGCCGGCGCAATTTGTCACGCCCCCAGGGCGCGTATCGGCGGCCGCTGGGGGTGGCGGCGCCGGGGGCGGGGGAAAGGGTGCGATACCCTCGCAAACACACGCCGCCGACCCGGCGCTGTGGCCGCGCCCACACTTTGTGTGTGTGTGTGTGTGTGTGTGTGTGTGTGTGTGTGTGTGTTATCCAGACACATGGCCGGCCGCTGTCCGCGCCTGGAGCAGATCCGAGGACTGCCCAGGGTCTCCCGGACGGCAGAATTTCTTGCCGTACTCCGTGGCCCAGGCAAGTAAACTGATGGAACTACCGGTACTGGTTCCTCCTGCGTCTCTTCGCACAGCAATTTTCGCAAGTCCGATCCGTGACCCCAGTCTATGGGGAACACCTAAAATAACTCATAGACAATTCCTCGGAACACCTGCAATCAAATCCTTGCTGCAGACTTCTAGTACATATTCTGAGTTCAGATATCATAAATTTCCTGGTGGAAGAAAATCTTATGCCCACAAAATAGCATGTCTTTAAATATCTGAGCATAATGTTGCAAAGTGATTTGAAATGGAATAAGAATGTGAGGACTGTGATATGGAAGACGAATGATCGACAACAGTTCATATGGACAATGCTTCATATGTAAAGCAGCCCGCATACAGAACATTAGTGCGACCTATTCGAGAGTACTGCTTGATTATTCGGGATCCACAACTGGTCGGATTAAAGGAAGGCAGCGAAGCAATTCAGAGGTAGGAGGCTAGATTTTTTGCCGGCAGGTTCGAACACTCTAGTGTTACGGAGGTGCTGCGGGAACTCAAATGGGAATCCCTGGACGGAAGACGACGTTCTTTTCGTGGAACACTATTGAGAAAATTTAAAGAAACGCCATTTGAAGCTGACTGCAGAACGATCCTACTGCCGCCAGCATACATTTCGCGTAAGATTCAGGGAATAGGACTCATACGGAAGCATATAGGTAGTCGTTTTTCCCTCGCTCTGTTTGCGAGTGGATCAGGAAAGGAAACCATTGTCAGCGGTACAGAGTACCCTCCGCCACGCACCCTACGGTGGCTTGCGACCTACGTACGTAAATGCGGTGCGAAGGAGAAAAAGTCATTCCTTCCGAATTTCTGAAATCATTGAGGCACGTGGAAACCCAAAGACTATTGAAGTTAGTGGTGTGGAATCTTATTCGACACATACCATCGGACGTCCTCAAGAACAATGTCCACACAATCACACAGACAGCAAGGACAGGTAAGTACGAGAAATCTCTCACAATCAGCTCACATGTTCAAATAGCTCTCATTATTGAATCCATTTGGGTATTTCAGACCATCCATAGGCACGTGAACGTTAACGCATACGAAACAGACTTGATTCACTCTTATGGAAAGAATTGTAACCAATGAGAATAGCTAAGGCACATTACTTACAGGCTTACTTACAAAAACATCACCAGCAAATATAAACGTTATGAGTCCCTCCTTTTTTGCGGTAATCATTTTTCTGATTGGTCTAATGCGACACGGTACGATATCCTTTCCTATCGTACAGTAACACCTGTACCAACTTTATCAGTTATTTGTTGGATATAGAGGGTGATCCAGCTGCCCCCACCGTCGTCATTTTATGCAACCCGCATTGTTATATTTAGCCATCATAATCAAGCCTGAGTTTAGTCGTAAAGAAATAAACGAACAGCACCTTTTTGTAAGAAATTTAGAGCTGTTAAATTTTGTACTGAGATACGTTTTCGCTAGAGGTCGTAGGTTTCGAGTCACTCAAGAAGAAACGTACGGAAGTGATCCTCATATGCATGCCTGCTCCCACATTCAGCCCCCACCGGTCAGAGTTTCTAATACGTTGTTCACGACACATCCTCCTGTCACTATACTAATATTTGCAACTGCAAGAATTATTTCGCACATTCGACGTTTTTTGGTTTTCATTGACTGGCCGTATTACGCCATCGGCTTAGTCGAACACTTACAAATTGTGAAAGTGATGTTGGTATGAATTTTACCTACCAATTTTGTGAATCTTAATAGCATAAAATAAAAAGTACATCGTTGTATTCGTCAGACCTTCTGACTACGAAAGAGTTAAGTTTCCAACTAATTGTCAAGTAATTACTTCCAGCGTAACATTTACAAAACTCATTTTACTTTCATTGCCTTCACAGGCACGTTTAAATTAATAATGTCAACGACATAGCGGACTATGCTGGTGGCATCAAAGCCTAACGAACAGGACCAAAAGAAGTCGCGAACAGTTCATGTAGTCAAAAATTTTCCTATAGTGGTAGGAGGGAATGGCACGGACAGTATTCTGGAAATCCTGACTGGTGAGGGCTGAGTGTGGGGATGTAGGTATGTTTGAACGTCATTTTTGTACGTTTTTCTTGAATAACTCTAAAAATTAGGACTACACCGGGAACGTATCCGACTTCAAAATTTTACAACAGAAATGTCCTGTTCATATTTTCTCGCTCGCAGCGAGCGAGAGGACACGAAAATCTCGGGCGTTGTTTATATAGGCCACATATAACATTGCGGGATGCGTAAAATGACATCGATACGGGCAGCTGAATCGCACTTCGTAGCTCAAGCGTTTCTAAAGAAGAGAAATTTGTTAACATCGAGTATAGGTTGAAGTGTCAGGAAGTCGTTTCTGAAAGTATTTGTATGGAGTGTAGCCATGTATGGAAGTGAAACGTGGACGATAAATAGTTTAGACAAGAAGATAATAGAAGCTTTGGAAATGTGGTGCTAAAGAAGGATGCTGAAGGTCAGATGGGTAGATCACGTAAGTAATGAAGAGGTACTGAATAGAATTGGGGAGAAGATAAATTTGTGGCACAACTTGACTAGAAGAAGGGATCGTTTGGTAGGACATGTTCTGAGACATCAAGGGATCACCAGTCTAGTATTGGAGGGCAGCGTGGAGGGCAAAAATCGTAGAGGGGGACCAAGAGACGAATACAGTAAGCAGATTCAGAAGGTCGTAGGTTGCGGTAGGTACTGGGAGATGAAGAAGCTTGCACAGGATAGAGCAGCATGGAGAGCTCCATCAAACCAGTCTCTGGACTGAAGACCACAACAACAACGTTTCCGCCAAAGTTCGAGGGTATTCTTCACAGTCATAGATTCCCTGCAGCAACTTGAACAGTCGCTTGGTTGGCGCTTCCCTCAATGACTTCAGAAATTCTGAAGAAATGTTATATATCTCTTCTACCTTATTTGATCGCAAGTCTTCCAAAACTGTTTCCTCACATTTACGTCTCGCGAAATAAAGACAACGGGAAAACACGAGAAACTGAAACACTTGCGAAGGTCTACTGAAAGTTATTCCTTCCGTGAACTATTCGTAGATGGAAGAAGAAGTGTTAATACGTCAGTGGTACTGGAAGTACCGTTCCCCCAAACTGTAAAGTGACTTTTAGCGCACAGATATAGATGTCGGTAGATAACTATTCCACTGCAATCGGGAACGAAGCACTGATTCGGCTGAACAAGAAGAAACGGACCATGGTCTGAAAAGCAGAGGAAAATGTACAGAAATTTGAATTGAGTCTTCTCTCATAAGAGGGCTGAGGCTGAACAACTGCAGCTCCTCTTAACGGTGATGTTTCACTCTGTCTTGTGACACAGGAAGGTACTGCACTTCAACAAGCTTGTGTACGTGTTACATAACGTTTATCCAACGGTACGCTTCTGCGTCGAGGGTTGTGTAACAGAAATTCCCGTGAAGAGCCAGAAGAGGACGCAGTTGCGTATAGAATGGCCATGACATTAAAAAAATTGTTGCGAAACAGATGTCAGCGCTTGGTACAAAGACAGCAAGCTAAAACTGATCACAAGTAAATTAATTGTAACGAACGAAATTTGTTGAAGCGAAATCGTTAAAATACACGGCTGGTGATAGGTCACTGGAATCAGTCACAAACCTAAAGTGTAAGTCTGGACGAACTGAAGTATACAACACCCGAGAGATTACGGAGCAAATTAGCTAGCATGGAAATATGGCCGGAACTGCGTTCCAAGGGAGGTACACCCTGTTTTATGTACGGACACATGATATATATATATATATTCCTCTTTGTATACAAAACTATGCACAGCAGACCAATGGCGTTTATGATTGGCAATAGCATTCGGTCTCGCACTCTGTACTATGGTGTTCTTTCCGCGGTGGGTGCGAGTATGACATTGTGGGAGGGGAAAGTTATAATGCTAATGTAATCAAGACTCAGCGCTGCCAATACAAAATACACGGTGTAATCTCTGCCTAGTACTTCTCAACATTGTTTATAATAATCGCAGTGAAAAAATGACGAAGAAAAAACTTCTAGCAAATACCATAGACCATACGCCCCTCTTTCTGCCGTGTTAAGGTTTGAAACCAACATCTAAGTCACGTGACTCTGGGCAAGAAGCCCAGTTTCCATCATTACGGGCTATGTTGAGTGCAGTTACGGTTCTTCTCATTTACATCTGAAATCAAGGTGCCTTATTTACGTTACATATGTAGTACTGCGGTTAACCTAACTTCTCCGAAATTCCTAATATTAATGCGATTTACATGTTGCCAGGTGAAACGTACTGATAAGCAACAGAACTGCAGTTCTTCAGTGAATACCTCGATACCTGTTCTTGCTGCAGTGTGAGTGAGTTAACATCGCTTCTACAGGAGTAAAGAAACAAAATAACCACTACTCAACAATACGTGCGAAATATTCTGTCGTTCCTGTTTAAGAAATGAAATCCTTTTATATCCATAATGTCTATTTTTACGCAAAGTAAGTATATATAGAAACAGTATACATCGTAATATATTACAAACCTTTGATTATAGAGAAAATACCTGTGCTTAGATACTAACGATCCGTAAGTTTGACTTCTAAGGACTAACATGCATCCAGACTTTAAACTCATGGAAACATCTCTGCAAGGAAATAGTACACCTTTACAACTGAGATTTTCGTCGATTTGCCTACTCTGTAGGCTGCAAGACAATACTTTTCTTAGTATATATTTAGATATGTTTCTAGTACAAAGCACAATATCTGATCTGAGACAAAATCCCATCAAGAAGGAGAAACTTCAAGGATGTCGAATGAGTCAAGATTTACATTAACAAAGGACAAGCCAATTGTCAACTTTAATCGGTACCTATCATTGTAGTGATTAGCGTAGCATCTCGCTATGGAGTCTCACTTCATAATGTAGCCTTATTTTATAGCACTCAACACGTATAGCTTTTTTCGGTTGATTAATGTGACTGTCAATGGGAGGGCTGTTGAAACACTGGTAAATTTATCAGTCTGAATGAGTGTCAAAAATCACTTGGAAGCAGCTTTAGACTGCTGGATTGATATTCTGTTGATTCGCGACTTATTGCGGCACTGAAAACATTTCCAGCAGGTCTTGACTGAGTTTATATGGCAGTGCGAAAGTACTTAGTGCTTCAAATATCCTTCTGATAGCGTCATACACAACAAGAGATGAATAAAGACTGTTACTTATACCAATAAAACCAGTTCTTGTTGAATGAACAGCTAACGTTCCCTTAGAAGATTTTCTAATGTAATGCAATCTTTGGTTTGCTTTAAATACCGGCATCAGTGGCAAAAGCCATAAAATACAAACTCTTAGTTTGCGTAAAAACTGGCTATAAATGGATCTCATTTCTCATAAAAGGATAACAAAACGTTTCACACATCTTGTGAAGAAACTGATATTTTGGCTTCTACTCCTATGGAAGCGGTGGACTGAAAGAATCACAGTGCAACAAAAAGTATTCAGAGAAGAACTGTAATTCTGTTGCTTGTAAACATAACTGTCAGTACGTTTCATCTGGCCTCATGTAAAGACGATAACCATTACATTAATATCACGAATTAAGGTGAAATTAGGCTAGCTGCAATGCTGCATGTGTAATATAAATAAAGCACCTTGTTTTATTGTTAAAATAAATGACTGATTTCAGTTATAAATGAGAAAATCTGTAACTGTCAGCTCCACGTAGCTCGTAATGATAAAAACTCGGCTCCCTGCCCCGAATCACGTGACCTAGATTTTGGTTTCATTGTAATAACGTCACGCGCAGTCTATGTTATCTATAGTGAATGGCAAATACTGTGATTCAGTTCCAACTCAACTTTTAAAGCAGGAATAAGTAATATCTGTGTGTAATAATAAAGAACCAAAATGTATTGAAACAAAATGCCCAAACGTAAAAGAAACCTCTTCGCGAATCCGTATAGCGCCGAAAACACATAAGATGACGCTGAACAGCGAAACCGATCAAAAATGAGCAGCACGTCCAGCAGTATTACGACAAAATTCTCAACGAAGGAGAAATAATCTAACAGAAGAACAACGTGAAAATATTAGGGAGACGGATCGGGGAAGCGAGCAATCATACAGACGCACAGGATAGCAATAAAAGTGATGAACAGAATACAGAAGTAATAAATAACCTTCGCTTAGGACATCAGGTCGCGGCACAATCACTGAAGACAACTCCAAATGTTGAATGCGCAAGCAGGCAAAAACGCGACTGTCGTAAATGTGAGGCATTTAATTACGATTTAAATATAAAAGAAAGTGGACATGCAAGTATAGCAATCGGTAGAATGTATAAGCTATGTAAATATGCTGTTCAAATGGTAACATTACATTGCCAGCACGAAAATTGTCTCCACCTGAGTTCTTTGAACATATGAATGGCGAAATAGTGATGTCGAAGTAGTTCTACCAAAAAAAAAAAAGGACGCTATAACGCATGTTTCCAAATGACATGATTTGCAGCAACAGCAGTAACTGAGGAGAAAGGATTTAATACCGTGTAAAGACTTCATATGAAGGACATGTCCGAAAAAAGAGAGAGAACGAGAAAGTCTCTCGCTGCAGCTTTTTTGTCCATTATTACATTTATATAGCTACTGACAGAAAACCAAAAGTCCAGGGAAGTGGGTTATTATCAACTGGTGTGGAGATAAAAGATCGTTTACGGTGAACCCAGTATCAGCAATAGGCAGTTGGCCCGCCAACGTGGGGTAAGCTAGACGACCGTGTGGAACATTCTCCAGGACAGCCTCCACTATCCCTCACGGGCGTAGCCAGAGGAGGGGTTTAGGGGGTTCAGAAACCTTCCGAAACGTTGATTAAGCTACAGAAGGGAGGGGAAGGAATGATCCTAAAATGTACTGCAAGGTATCTAAACCGCGACTACTGCCAGCTGCAATAGCGCAGGGAATGTTGAGCCAGTGCTGGCGACAATATTTCCACCACTGTCTAGACAGATTCAAAGGAATGTGGTTTGTCTGGAGTCCTGGGAAGTGTAAGTAGCGCTGCCCCTGCTTGAGGCTATCGTAACTCACAGCAGCTGAGGCTAGGTGCAGTGAGAAGGCATTCGTTCATACGGTAGCAGCTCACCATTACTGTCGCCTCTGAGCTTCCTGTATGCTGCGGAAATTGTTGTCATGGCAGCGGTGTTTTCTTAAATGTTTATTTTAACCAGTGTTTCGCAATAGCGAGGACTGGGCAGTACCCACAATATGATATCTCTGTTGTTTTACATTTACTTTTCTACGTTTACGTGATACATGCAGTATCTGAGAATTGACCACTTTTCCACTAAATTATGAAAGAGAAAAGTTGTGGAGCATCGAAATGGGTTTTCACGAAGTACAAGAAAGTGACGGCAAATATCGTCCTCCATCAATTTCATAAAAATAGCATGCATCACAGTAATACTTTTGGAAACAATAAAATTAAAAGAACGATTTGAAATAAAGGGCAAAAAGTTTTTTTTACAATGGTACTGGTTATGCTTATTATCATTTCGTCAGGATAGAAGTCTACATTGTTGAACGCAAACTAGACAGAAGAACTTCCTTGTCAGATTTCTTCTGCATTTTGCACACTGGACAGTTCAAAATACCGGATATCATTATAGGTTTAATTCAAAAGCTAAGAACCTCTTCATCCAAATATTTACATACAATTTTCTCAAGATCTAGTTGTGCATTACAAACCAAGTATCTCAGTCTTTGAGCTGAAACAACAGAAGTGAAAGGCAGTTGAATGTCATCTTTACCTTTGAACGGTTCCTTTTCGTTTTTGGGTAAACGATAATTCTAAAAAGTAATTTCGGTGACTCTGGATGTCAATTTCACCTTTATCCAAGAAAATGTTTGTACTTCATAAATTCGTGACCTAGTGTCCTCACGATTACAGCATCACTTTCAACAATTCAGATGACTCCCTTTCGTTGGTTCAAAAATTTGGTTCAAATGGCTCTGAGCACTATGGGACTTAACATCTTAGGTCACCAGTCCCCTAGAACTTAGAACTACTTAAACCTAACTAACCTAGGGACATCACACACATCCATGCCCGAGGCAGGATTCGAACCTGCGACCGTAGCAGTCGCGCGGTTCCGGACTGCAGTGCCTAGAACCGCACGGCCACCGCGGCCGGCTCTTTCGTTGGTCTTTGCTTCTAGCTTCATATCACATACAAAAAACTATATTGTTATTCTCATACCGCATGTTAGGTAAGATGGAAGCGTATCGTGGTTTTTCTTGTGCCTTATGTCTGTGGCGAATAACAAATCTTCACAGAACGTATAGAACACGCGGTTTTGTAAAGTTTCGATCTTCGGGATGTATCCATAAGAAGTCTTCAGCACGTCTTAGATTGTGAATTCTCATTGATCTTCATACTACCAAATGCTCACAAATTAAATTCACCCAGGCAGATACCTAATCTTTTGGTAATTCAGCTCTACTGTGAAGTGCAGCATTAGATCTGAAAAATCTTTCCGCTCAGTTACCATGGTATGTACCTTCAACAACAAGATCTTCAAAATTCGAAATTTTAGTTGAATTCCCCAGCAGTTATTCTCTTTCATCACCATTTCCATGATCGATTCTGAAAATGTGTTTGTAACCTCACGCATAACAGTTCGGTAAATATATGCCGTGCTGCCATTGGCTTGACAAGTCATATGAAAAAATGCAACCCATAAACACACAGATATTGCAACAATCATCTACCAAGATGTCGTGGCCTATATATCTATTCTTTATCACGTTTTTCATGTAAACCTATGATACGTCTTCTCCACAAATTAAGCAGATGGTTTTAGGGTGAAATTTCTGAACTGAGGATCGATAAACATGGATATCTTTCCACTGCACCCATTCTTGCACAATGATCTTTCTAATATGATTTCCTGCAGTTTTTATGAACAAAATCAACTGTACAGTTCACCAAAACAACATGTTTACCATCGTTTCTCTTCATAATGCGTTCAATAAACGTTTTTATGCCTTTCTCCTAGACTGCGTCAGATCTACCGCGACTGTAACACTTTCACCACAAGTAAACCACTGAGACGCTGCGATGACTTACAATGACGAACGTAACTAAACAATGATCAGCTGAGGAATGATGCCATCTCCACTGCCAAATTCAGCAGCGATCAATAAAGGATCCAGCAGAAAGCACAGCAGCGCAGCAACTAAATCCAGACTATGATTGTATTGATAAATAAATGGAACAACAAAAGTGAATATTGGGGAAAAAATTGAATGGAGAGTAAAATTTTGATGATCATTTCATAAAAATGACAAATGGCGATGTTTAATAACTAAATAGGTTTTTTGATACTTTTGTGACTTTTTGACAACACATTTTAATCCACTACAACTTTTCTTCGAGAAATGTTTTCGTCAAATTGCCGAATTGTCGTTTATTGGACATTTCGTGGTGACGAAACAAGTGTTTATCGTCAAGGTGGAAAACTAGCGTTCTCTGGTGTCGCGCGGAAGGTGTGGAAATAACTGCTTCGTAAAAGCGCATTATAGGTACGTTGTCCGGCCCCGGTAGCTGAGTGGTCAGCGTGACGGAATGTCAATCCTAAGGTCCCGGGTTCGATTCCCGGCTGGGTCGGTGATTTTCTCCGCTCAGGGACTGGGTGTTGTGTTGTCCTAATCATCATCATTTCATCCCCATCGACGCGCAGGTCGCCCAAGTGGCGTCAAATCGAAAGACCTGCACCAGGCGAACGGTCTACCCGACGGGAGGCCCTAGCCACACGACATTTCATTTCATAGGTACGTTCACGTCAAAGTGTGCTACCTTTTTGTAGTAAGGATGATGAAATTAAATTGAGTATTCTGCTGATTGCTAAAGTTGGCAGGGATCTCATACAGAACACGAAAGGTACTATGACTTACGACTTCTATAGACAACTATCGTTCAAAAAACGGTCGTTGAAAGTACCAAGAAAAGTTTTACAAGCTACAACAGTTGAAATTAGTATGACTATGTGTAGGGAAAACTTGGTGATTGTCAACCCTAACTGTCGACAAGACAATGAGTTAACTTCGTTACATCTACCATAGCAAATTGTCACTAAGCCTAAAGAGTGGAAAGCATGCATGTGTTGTCATTATTAAGTATGTTGGAAATTCTTTTAAATGTACTTTTCTCTTAGTGATGGTCATCCTGCTGCTTCCCCGCCCACTAACTCATTACTGTTCGAAAATATTTCACCATATTTTGTGGTTTTGTGTTCTGTTTTACTGATGAGCCACAACATTATGACCACCTGCTTAATAGCTTGTTTGTCCGTCTTTGCAACGAAATACATCAGTGATTCTGCGTGTCAGGGATCGGACAGTTTGTTGGCAGGTCTGTGGAGGTACGGTATGTGGCATTAGATGTGTACGCCCAAGTCACAAATCGCATAAACAACTGGACGCTGATATGCGTACGCGGTGATGGCGCCCAACGGCGACCCAGATGGGTTTCATAGGATTTACATCACACGAATTTGGTCACCGAGACATCAATATGATTTCACTATAATGCTCCTGAAACCAATGTAGTGCGGTTCTGGCTCCGAGACAAGGTCTGTTATACTGCTAAAAGATGATATGGCCGTCTTCGATTACTATCACAGGTCCCATGCAAGCGCAGGAGAATGTCTCCCATGGCGTAATACTACTCCCACCAACCTGCGTCCGTAGCGCGCTGCAAATTTCGAGCCGCCGTTCACCTCTACGGACACAGCCATCGACCTAGTGTAGCAAAACTGTGATCCAGTAAGAGTCGACACGGTTCCATCGATCAACGGTCGAATCGCGATTGTCCTGAACCCACTGCAGTCGTAATTAACGATGTCATTGGGTGAACACGTACGGTTCGTCTGCTGCGGAGCAACGATGGACGTTGAACGGTGTCCGCCGAAACACTTGTGCGTGCACCAGCATTGTGCTCTTTCGGTGGAGACACCTCTGAACCCCACATTCTGTGAAGAGCCGTGAACGTCCTACTATTTAGCGCCCAGTAGTAGTTTCACTGTCCTAGGTCTTTCCTTAGATGCACATTCGACCAGCTACGCCGTTTTCGAGATACTAGTTCACGGGCCCTGTGTAATTATAATCGGCCCTTTGTCAAATCCAGTTATACCTGTGTATTTCCCCGTTTGCAGCGCGTTTCTTCGCTAGGGCGTTACCGCGTCACGTACCCGCAACGCCACCAAGCGGCACCCAACGTCACGGAATGTCGTGGTCATAATGATATGGCTTATTGGTGCACAAGTCCACTTCATAGCTATGTCCATTTATTGAAACCTTGTCCCCCTCCCGAAAACAACTCCTGCCCACGTCTATGCGAATCGGTAATACACTCCTGGAAATTGAAATAAGAACACCGTGATTTCATTGTCCCAGGAAGGGGAAACTTTATTGACACATTCCTGGGGTCAGATACATCACATGATCACAATGACAGAACCACAGGCACATAGACACAGGCAACAGAGCATGCACAATGTCGGCACTAGTACAGTGTATATCCACCTTTCGCAGCAATGCAGGCTGCTATTCTCCCATGGAGACGATCGTAGAGATGCTGGATGTAGTCCTGTGGAGCGGCTTGCCATGCCATTTCCACCTGGCGCCTCAGTTGGACTAGCGTTCGTGCTGGACGTGCAGACCGCGTGAGACGACGCTTCATCCAGTCCCAAACATGATCAATGGGGGACAGATCCGGAGATCTTGCTGGCCAGGGTAGTTGACTTACAACTTCTAGAGCACGTTGGATGGCACGGGATACATGCGGACGTGCATTGTCCTGTTGGAACAGCAAGTTCCCTTGCCGGTCTAGGAATGGTAGAACGATGGGTTCGATGACGGTTTGGATGTACCGTGCACTATTCAGTGTCCCCTCGACGATCACCAGTGGTGTACGGCCAGTGTAGGAGATCGCTCCCCACACCATGATGCCGGGTGTTGGCCCTGTGTGCCTCGGTCGTATGCAGTCCTGATTGTGGCACTCACCTGCACGGCGCCAAACACGCATACGACCATCATTGGCACCAAGGCAGAAGCGACTCTCATCGCTGAAGACGACACGTCTCCATTCGTCCCTCCATTCACGCCTGTCGCGACACCACTGGAGGCGGGCTGCACGATGTTGGGGCGTGAGCGGAAGACGGCCTAACGGTGTGCGGGACCGTAGCCCAGCTTCATGGAGACTGTTGCGAATGGTCCTCGCCGATACCCCAGGAGCAACAGTGTCCCTAATTTGCTGGGAAGTGGCGGTGCGGTCCCCTACGGCACTGCGTAGGATCCTACGGTCTTGGCGTGCATCCGTGCGTCGCTGCGGTCCTGTCCCAGGTCGACGGGCACGTGCACCTTCCGCCGACCACTGGCGACAACATCGATGTACTGTGGAGACCTCACGCCCCACGTGTTGAGCAATTCGGCGGTACGTCCACCCGGCCTCCCGCATGCCCACTATACGCCCTCGCTCAAAGTCCGTCAACTGCACATACGGTTCACGTCCACGCTGTCGCGGCATGCTACCAGTGTTAAAGACTGCGATGGAGCTCCGTATGCCACGGCAAACTGGCTGACACTGACTTCGGCGGTGCACAAATGCTGCGCAGCTAGCGCCATTCGACGGCCAACACCGCGGTTCCTGGTGTGTCCGCTGTGCCGTGCGTGTGATCATTGCTTGTACAGCCCTCTCGCAGTGTCCGGAGCAAGTATGGTGGGTCTGACACACCGGTGTCAATGTGTTCTTTTTTTCCATTTCCAGGAGTGTATATATAGCAGTTCACAGATCATCCACTCTCAAAAATCCGCCATCTCACTTCCCCACATCCACCACTGCTGGCGGCTCACCTCCAACTGCGCAACGCTACGCGCTGTTAAGAGCCAACTGCCCAACACTACAATAGCGATTATTGCAACAATGCCGACCAGCCTCAGACTGCACACAGCAGTCAGTGATTTTCATATAGAGCGCTACGTGGCGTTACCAATAAAAAAACCTAAACAGCCTACTTACAATATAAATATTTACGAGCAGCAGGAACATCTCTACATTCCTGGTACGCATTGGTATCCCCGTATCACAGCACGCCTCTAGAGAAACAAAACCAGAATTTTGCGACGTTGACCTTCGTTTGTAATTTCCTCTCCTAGTCAATGATGAATTGTTGCATATTAGCGTTGTTTGATAATCGGTTGCGTGAAGTTCACCGGGCACCAAGCATCGAAATGCCGCAATTAGTTTATAAATATCGTTTGTCCAAGTGTATCCTAGTACAATTCATACAGACTTCTACAGCCAGCAATACGGCCAACGTCAGGAAAACTGTGTCACGTGGAAGGCTAATCACGCAGAAAGGGACTAATAGCGTAAACTGGGATTCGTCTGAATAAATTCCAACTGCCTCATTCACAATGGCAATGTTGGCAGCAACATCGGCAGCACTCGATCGGTCACTTCGGTGCCACCACACACTTCCAATTTAACAAGCAATTTGAACCAGTATTTCGAAAGCCTCAATGTTGTAGAGTTCTTCTATGGAAAATTAACTATGTTATCAGAGGCGGCAGCTAATCTACGTGACAGAGCTCGAAGGCGGCCTTATTGTGTGTCTCCAACTGGCCGGCTGGTCCAAGACTGCAGAATCCAGGTCTGTGACACATTTGGATGTGACAGGACCCGACGTCACCGCATGTGAGCACGAGGGCATGAATTCTTGTCCTCCAATTTTCAGTCGAGCACGTCTGGCCGCCGGAAGAAATCGCCCAATTGTGACATGACATCCGAGTACAAGTAACCTCCAACATGGGTCGGAGACCAGCAGCAGTCGGAAAAGCGAATTACTGGGCCATGCATAGGCTGTCCTCAACTCCACGATACAAGCGGCTTCGTTTGGAGTGGAGCCGCGAGCGGGAAGCTAGGACTACTGGGGAGTGGTGTCGCGTTGTATTAAGCAATGAACTGCGATTCCGCAACAACACGGATGACCATCATCGGTGAGTATAGCGGCGAACAAGAGAAAGGACGACCTCTTTCGTCGAGAGGCACAGCATTGATCCCATGGCGTCATGGTATTGGAAGCCCTGGGGTACATCAGATCACGGCTGATAGTGGTTGACGGAGCTCTGACGGCAGTCTGGTATTCCTCAAGTGGACAGTACTGTGGCGCCATTTTCCAACAGGGCACATTTAACACGTGTCTAGGAACTGTCAGCGTGATACTGAGTTACACTCATGGCCACAAAGATACCCAGATCTGTCTGCGATACACCGTGTGTGGTTCCAGCTCGGATATCAGTACCGTCCCAGTGCCAATATCCAAAATGTCAAGGAAGACAGTTATGGTCCACCTTGCCTCAGCAGAGTATACAACGTCTTTATGGCACCCTCCCAAACCCAAACAGAGCACGTATATAGGCCAGACGGAGCGCAACTTCATACTGATAAGTGAGCACTAATGCCAAGTTCTCTATAAATATGATTCGATTTTGTAATAATTGAAATAACATCAACTTCAAGTTCAACTAATTGTGTTTCATTTCGTTCCCCACCGCCAGCCCTCACCACCTGTCTCTGGGCCCTTCACTTTTTTGTCTATTTAATATGTATAAACACACTGATTTTTTCACACAACAGTTTTCAAAGTACCTTGCAGCTACGTAAAAGAACACATTTTTATTTTATTAACTCTAGATGTGTCGTACACTTTTTTTCCAATTCATTTTGAAGTGCTCAATTACTTTTCCACTTATCAGTCTCGCAGATTAACAAGTCGTTGCAAGTCCCCTGCAGAAATACTGAGCCACGCTGCCTCTATAGTCGTCCATAGCTGTGGGAGCGTTGCCGGTGCAGGACTTTTTGCACGAACTGACCATTCCATTATGTCCCATAAGTGTATTGATGGGATTCATGCCGGACGATATGAGTAGCTAAAAGTTCTTTGAACAAGTCGCGAATAATTGTCGTCTGGTGAAATGACGCCGTTGCTTTAACAATGTCTGCAAGTATCCGAACATAAACATTTCCAGTCACCAGTTCGACCAGAGGACCCAGTCCATTCCATGTAAACACAGTCCACACCATTATGGAGCCAGCATCAGCTTGCAAAAAATGGTTCAAATGGCTCTGAGCACTATGGGACTTAACTTCTGAGTTCATCAGTCCCCTAGAACTTAGAACTACTTAAACCTAACTAACCTAAGGACATCACACACATCCATGCCCGAGGCAGGATTCGAACCTGCGACCGTAGCGGTCGCGCGTTTCCAGACTGCAGCGCCTACGACCGCTCAGCCACCCCGGTCGGCCCATCAGCTTGCACAGTACCTTTTAGACAACCTGAGTTCGTGGCTTCGTGGGGTCTGCTCCACTGTAGAACCCCACCATCATCTCCCACCAACTTAAATCGGGACTGAACTAACCAAGCCACGGTTTTCCAGTCGTCTAGCATTCAACCGACAGGGTCGCGAGCCGAGGAGAGGTGCTGCAGGCAATGTCGTGCGGTCGATGGTATGCTGCCATAGGTTATAAACGCCGAATTTCGCCGCACTGTCCTAACGTATACGTTCGACAGACGTCCCACATTGATTTCTGCTGTTCCTTGACCCTGTGGACCTCGGAATATTGAATTCCCTAACGATTCCCGGAATGGACTGTCGCATGCGTCTAGCTCGAACTTCTATTCCGTACTCAGAGTCTCTTAATTTCCGTCGTTCGGTCGTAATCATGTTGGAACCTTTCCACATGAACCATGTGACTACAAACGACACCTTCGCCAATGCACTGCCCTTTCATACTCTGTGTGCGCGATACTACCGCCATCCGCGTACGCTCGTGTCACTATCCCATGAGTCGTGTCGCCTCAGTGCACTTTCAAAGTGATTTTGCAATCTAGACGCGACTAAAAAAATTTTGTTAATGGTAGTGCTGCCGGTTACCACAACTTTTGTTGCATTACATGCATTGGCAAGCGACTTGGGTATAGCTCCAGAATACAGGGTTATTACAAATGATTGAAGCGATTTCACAGCTCTACAATAGCTTTATTATTTGAGATATTTTCACAATGCTTTGCACACATATACAAAAACTCAAAAAGTTTTTTTAGGCATTCACAAATGTTCCATATGTGCCCCTTTACTGATTCGGCAGACATCAAGCCGATAATCAAGTTCCTCCCACACTCGGCGCAGCATGTCCCCATCAATGAGTTCGAAAGCATCGTTGATTCGAGCTCGCAGTTCTGGCACGTTTCTTGGTAGAGGAGGTTTAAACACTGAATCGTTCACATAACCCCACAGAAACAAATCGCATGGGGTTAAGTCGGGAGAGCGTGGAGGCCATGACATGAATTGCTGATCATGATCTCCACCACGACCGATCCATCGGTTTTCCAATCTCCTGTTTAAGAAATGCCGAACATCATGATGCAAGTGCGGTGGAGCACCATCCTGTTGAAAGATGAAGTCGGCGCTGTCGGTCTCCAGTTGTGGCATGAGCCAATTTTCCAGCATGTCCAGATTACACGTGTCCTGCAACGTGTTTTTCGCAGAAGAAAAAGGGGCCGTAAACTTTAAACCGTGAGATTGCACAAAACACGTTGCGAATTTGCTGCACGAATGCGTGAGGAATCTCTACAGCCCAGATTCGCACATTGCGTCTGTTCACTTCACCATTAAGAAAAAATGTTGCTTCATCACTGAAAACAAGTTTCGCACTGAACGCATTCTCTTCCATGAGCTGTTGCAACCGCGCCGAAAATTCAAAGCGTTTGACTTTGTCATCGGGTGTTAGGGCTTGTGGCAATTGTAAACGATAAGGCTTCTGCTTTAGCCTTTTCCGTAAGATTTTCCAAACCGTCGGCTGTGGTACGTTTAGATCCCTGCTTGCTTTATTCGTCGACTTCCGCGGGCTACGCGTGAAACTTTCCCGCACGCGTTCAACCGTTTCTTCGCTCACTGCAGGCCGATCCGTTGATTTCCGCTTACAGAGGCATCCAGAAGCTTTAAACTACGCATACGATCGCCGAATGGAGTTAGCAGTTGGTGGATCTTTGTTGAACTTCGTCCTGAAGTGTCGTTGCACTGTTATGACTGACTGATGTGAGTGCATTTCAAGCACGACATACGCTTTCTCGGGTCCTGTCGCTATTTTGTCTCACTGCGCTCTCGAGCGCTCTGGCGGCAGAAACCTGAAGTGCGGCTTCAGCCGAACAAAACTTCGAGATTTTTCTACGTATCTGTAGTGTGTCGTGACCATATGTCAATGAATGGAGCTACAGTGAATTTATGAAATCGCTTCAATCATTTGTAATAGCCCTGTAGTTATGCTAAAAAATATTTTTTTAATAATAACTCCATTTATATATTCGCGCTGCCTTACGAAGTGAGAACGTTTAATCTGGCGTCAGGCTGTAACTCAAGTTATTGTGACCACTACTATTAATAATCCATGATTTCCCATCTCTACATCACGTATTTTAAACTGTTGATCACTGCAAAAACTAAGAATATTGATGTCTGCATGTCTGTATCCCTTTTTAAAGTACGCGGCAACACCTACTCCCTCTTAATATTTTCAGAGAAGTTCGTGCTGCTTATTAATTACAAATTTTAACAAAGTCCTCATGAGCCATGCTGCGGCTCGCGTTGGTGCTGTTTGTAGGTTTCCGTCCTCTGTTGAAGGCCAGACCGTATCCTTTAGTTGACATGGTTGCGGTTGTTTATCTTCTTCTTGTGTTGAGTGGCGCCACTTGTTTTCGCAAGCGTTGCCTGTCTGCTAGAGGCAGCATCGGCGGTAATCGATATGTAGTAACTGTGGCCCTATCTTTGGGTGACTTCGTTGTTCTTTCGGATCGTGGGGCGTAAGAGTTCGGTTGGTGACACCGGAGGAGCCAAGAGGGCAGTCCTAGAATGGAAGGGCTATGGTCATGAGGGTACACGACCTAGACGTCAACCGGATACAACAAGCTTTAAGTTGAGTGGATTTTAATCCTAGCAGTGAAACCTCTACCATTTTGACAGCTCGCGATTCTCCAGCGACTTGGATTCGTGTTGCTGCTCGCAGTGTCGCCAAGACGAAGAGCAGCGAGTGGAGTACTTGGGGAAGGTGGATCTAATTGGCTTTCCTCGACTTCTCGTTACTAATTGCTGCATTCTATGTGTTACTATTTGTTAAGTTCAACCAGCGGTATTTTTCCTGCCTGCCTGCCCTGGAGGTTAGTGTGTGTAAAGGCAGTGTGCGTTTTCGCGCCTTGCCGCTGCTGTCCGGTAAGGCGTGTAGTTTTGACAGTTTCCTTGATTTGTAGGTCGGTTGGTGTTCTTCTACTCTAGCAGTAGTGGTTACTTTCTCCTTTCGGACGCTCTAAACACAACATTCTGAGGACGTAGTGCTGACCGCCGGCTCCGGCTTTGGCGTGGTGTTCGATGGTTGCATTGGTTATGGGACGTTAAGTAGCTTCAGCAGATTATCATTATTCATTCGTTAGACTACCACTAGTCTGAGTTACCATTTTGTGAAATGAATGCAACTCTTGGCTGCCTTTCTCATCGCTCACGAAAGTGTTTTCGGCCTAACCAACTCAGAGGTCGATTCCTCGCGCACCGTCTGTGACTAGCCCTTGTGTTTTATTATTGTGTTATTGTTTTATTATTGTATTACCAAGTTACCATCATTTGTCCCATCTGTTTGATGATCAGTTGCCTGTATTATAAATTAACTTTTGCTATTGCATTGCTGTTTAACAGTATGTTTGTTACATTTCTTTTAATTGCCCTTCTTGGCGTTAAAAGTGTTCAGCCGTGACTGTCGCTACTTGTCTTAAAATTTTAATGTGGAGATTGTATTTTAGCGTTATTCTCTAGGACCTTTGTGATTTGTTTTCAATATTTTAATAACTGTGGTTTGTAAGTTGCAACAAGTTAAACAAGTCTTAATTTATTGCCATTAAGGCCTTCAGCCGTCAAACAGTACTTCAATTATTGCCATTATTTTAATTTGTTGTTGATTTTGAATAAATTGTGTGTGATTAAAATGAAAGCCAACCAATAGTAACTGATTACGGCCCCGTCCACAATCGTAACGGAATACTGCCTTCTTCACCTCATGCCAGGCGACCACGGCGAAACGAAAATAACGAAACCACTCCTAACAGCGTTACAAAAGAGTCGCAGCCATACTGCAATACTGCTATACCTGGCCGATTCGTTGCTTCGAGTCATCGGACTGCTTGGAGCATTAAGAGCCACCAATGATCCACGAAGATTTGGGCGATAAGCACCTTGTGTACGGGTTCACTTTATGCAATGGAAGAGCGGCACAATGTTCCTACAGCGTCAGTAGCCTAATCGCAGCACTTTTACATACTCTGCAACTCTTCTTCGACAAACGTACCCACGCTGCTGTGTACTACAGTTAATTTAACGAGTAATTCTGCCGAAAAAAAAGATAACCCACATAGAACCGAGCAGCGCTGAATGCAAGCTAAAGTGGAAAGCGTGAAGTAGGCCTTGCTACAGTCAACATCAAGTACGATGGCTGAATCGAATAAGTTTCTTTCCAGACAAGACACTCTACACATGCGGTTGATATTTGTACCGTTGTGCAGACATTTTTAGTTCAGTCCGGATACAGAGGAAAATATGGGTAAGAAATCGAAGGAAGCGCCATCTTTATACATAAAATTAACCTTGCGTATGATTGTGTTCTTAAAGCTCTGTAAGTAGTCAGTCGGTTGATTTGAAATTTTGACACAACTCTTATTCACATACGAAGGTATATATATATATATATATATATATATATATATATATATATATATATATATATATATATATATAGGGTGTTTCAAAAATGACCCCTATATTTGAAACGGCAATAAAAACTAAACGGGCAGCGATAGAAATTCACCGTTTGTTGCAATATGCTTGGGACAACAGTACATTTCCAGGCGGACAAACTTTCGAAATTACAGTAGTTACAATTTTCAACAACAGATGACGCTGCGGTCTGGGAAACTCTATAGTACGATATTTTCCACATATCCACCATGCGTAGCAATAATATGGCGTAGTCTCTGAATGAAATTACCCGTAACCTTTGACAACGTGTCTGGCGGAATGGCTTCACATGCAGATGAGATGTACTGCTTCAGCTGTTCAATTGTTTCTGGATTCTGGCGGTACACTTGGTCTTTCAAGTGTCCCCACAGAAAGAAGTCACAGGGGTTCATGTCTGGCGAATAGGGAGGCCAATCCACGCCGCTTCCTGTATGTTTCGGATAGCCCAAAGCAATCACACGATCATCGAAATATCCATTCAGGAAATTAAAGACGTCGGCCGTGCGATGTGGCCGGGCACCATCTTGCATAAACCACGAGGTGTTCGCAGTGTCGTCTAAGGCAGTTTGTACCACCACAAATTCACGAAGAATGTCCAGATAGCGTGATGCAGTAATCGTTTCGGATCTGAAAAATGGGCCAATGATTCCTTTGGAAGAAATGGCGGGCCAGACCAGTACTTTTTGAGGATGCAGGGACGATGGGACTGCAACATGGGGCTTTTCGGTTCCCCATATGCGCCAGTTCTGTTTATTGACGAAGCCGTCCAGGTAAAAATAAGCCTCGTCAGTAAACCAAATGCTGCCCACATGCATATCGCCGTCATCAATCCTGTGCACTATATCGTTAGCGAATGTCTCTCGTGCAGCAATGGTAGCGGCGCTGAGGGGTTGCCGCGTTTGAATTTTGTATGGATAAAGGTGTAAACTCTGGCGCATGAGACGATACGTGGACGTTGGCGTCATTTGGACCGCAGCTGCAACACGGCGAACGGAAAGCCGAGGCCGCTGTTGGATCACCTGCTGCACTAGCTGCGCGTTGCCCTCTGTGGTTACCGTACGCGGTCGCCCTACCTTTCCAGCACGTTCATCCGTCACATTCCCAGTCCGTTGAAATTTTTCAAACAGATCCTTTATTGTATCGCTTTTCGGTCCTTTGGTTACATTAAACCTCCGTTGAAAACTTCGTCTTGTTGCAACAACACTGTGTTCTAGGCGGTGGAATTCCAACACCAGAAAAATCCTCTGTTACAAGGAATAAACCATGTTGTCTACAGCACACTTGCACGTTGTGAACAGCACACGCTTACAGCAGAAAGACGACGTACAGAATGGCGCACCCACAGACTGCGTTGTCTTCTATATCGTTCACATCACAAGCAGCGCCATCTGTTGTTGAAAATTGTAACCACTGTAATTTCGAAAGTTTGTCCGCCTGAAAATGTACTGTTGTCCCAAGCATATTGCAACAAACGGTATATTTCTATCGCTGCTCGTTTAGTTTTTATTGCCGTTTCAAATATACCGGTCATTTTTGAAACACCCTGTATATATATATATATATATATATATATATATATATATATATATATATATATATATTATCAAAGATCTCGACAAGTTCTTGGCCGATTTATTCAAATTTTTACACGAACATTCGGATGACATTGGCTATACACGGTGGTCCATTGATCGTGACCTGGCCAAATATCTCAAGAAATAAGCGTCAAACGAAAAAACTACGAAGAACGAAACTTGTCTAGCTTGAAGGGGGCAACCAGTTGACGCTATGGTTGGCCCGCTAGATGGCGCTGCCGTAAGTCAAACGGATATCAACTGGTTTTTTTAAATAGGAACCCCCATATTTTATTACATATTCGTGTAGTACGTAAAGAAATACGAATGTTTTAGTTGGAACAATTTTTCCGCTTTGTGATAGATGGCGCTGTAATAGTCACAAACGTGTAAGTACGTGGTATCATATAACATTCGGGCAGTGCGGACGGTATTTGCTTCGTGTTAAAATGGACCGTTCACCAATTGCGGAAAAGGTCGATATCGTGTTGATGTATGGCTATTGTGATCAAAATGCCCAACGGGCGCGTGCTATGTATGCTGCTCGGTATCCTGGACGACATCATCCAAGTGTCCGGACCGTTCGCCGGATAGTTACGTTATTTAAGGAAACAGGAAGTGTTCAGCAACATGTGAAACGTCAACCACGACCTGCAACAAATGATGATGCCCAAGTAGGTGTTTTAGCTGCTGTCGCGGCTAATCCGCACATCAGTAGCAGACAAACTGCGCGAGAATCGGGAATCTCAAAAACGTCGGTGTTGAGAATGCTACATCAACATCGATTGCACCCGTACCATATTTCTATGCACCAGGAATTGCATGGCGACGATTTTGAACGTCGTGTACAGTTCTGCCACTGGGCACAAGAGAAATTACGGGACGATGGCAGATTTTTTGCACGCGTTCTATTTAGCGACGAAGCGTGATTCATCCACAGCGGTAACGTAAACCGGCATAATATGCACTATTGGGCAACGGAAAATCCACGATGGCTGCGACAAGTGGAACATCAGCGAACTTGGCGGGTTAATGTATAGTGCAGCATTATGGGAGGAAGGATAATTGGCCCCCATTTTATCGATGGCGATCTAAATGGTGCAATGTATGCTGATTTCCTATGTAATGTTCTACCGATGATACTACAAGATGTTTCACTGCATGACAGAATGGCAATGTACTTCCAACATGATGGATGTCCGGCACATAGCTCGCGTGTGGTCGAAGCGGTATTGAATGGCATATTTCATGAAAGGTGGATTGGTTCACCGGATCTGACGTTCCCGGATTTCTTTCTGTGGGGAAAGTTGAAGGATATTTGCTATCGTGATCCACCGACAATGGCTGACAACATGCTTCAGCACATTGTCAATGGATGTGCGAACATTACGGAAGGTGAACTACTCGCTGTTGAGAGGAATGTCGGGACACGTATTGCCAAATGCATTGAGGTTGACGGACATCATTTTGAGCATTTATCGCAATAATGTGGTATTTACAGGTCATCACGGTGTAACAGCATGCGTTCTTAGAAATGATAAGTTCACAAAGGTACATGTATCACATTGCAAAAACCGAAATAAAATGTTCAAACGTACCTATGTTCTGTATTTTAATTTAAAAAACCTACCTGTTACCAACTGTTCGTCTAAAATTGTGAGACACGTGTTTGTGACTATTACAGCGCCATCTATCACAAAGTGAAAAAAGTGGTCCAACTAAAACATTCATATTTCTTCGCGTACTACACGAATATGTAACAAAAATTGGGGTTCCTATTTAAAGAACGCAGCTGATATCCGCTTGACCTATGGCAGCGCCATCTAGCGGGCCAATCATAGCGCCATCTGGTTTCCCCCTTGAAGCTAGACAAGTTTCGTTCTGTAGTTTATTCGTTTGACGCTTATTCCGTGAGATATTTGACCTGGTCAAGATCGATGGACCAGCCTGTATACCTGAATATATGTAACATATGAATATATCTGAATCTGATAAAGTATTCGACCGACTTACTTAAATTCTTACCCGTCACTGTAGTAAACGTTTGGACACCTATAGGCTACAAACTTTTGAAACGTTGTTTGTATACAAAAAAGTTGTATTTATGCATTATTGGCTTATGATCAGAATAGTACTAAAGGACTTGAAATTGCAATAACAATAAGCAAAGCTCAAGATCAGGAAGAGTAGCTGGACAGAGGGGTGGGAAGAAATGGACATAGAGAGCGCAAAGGATGAGTTCTAGGACGTGTAGGGGAGAGCGGGTACCTCGTTCTACGACCGTATCAATCCAGATGTTTAACTCATCCATTTCTGCTTGAGGAATTTAATTAGATATGTCACAGTACAATTATTAGAGAACAATTCGAAATGAAACATAGGTAAACATCCATTTATCACTTAAGCACATTTGATAGTATTAATACTTAAACATTACGTGTTTACATACTTCAAAACAAAATAGAAAGCAGTATAGTGTACTTACAGAAAAGTACTGGAGCAGTGCAAGAGCGGATCAATATTGGCTACCAACGACGTTGTTACAGACATTGTACCTACGAAGGATGCTCTGGAAACATCTCCATCTCACCATGTTCCCCTTCAGTTTCTAATACACGAGGCTTGACTGAAAAGTAATGCCTCCACTTTTGTAACTCTTCAACAGTTGGCAGCATTGGTATGCGGCAGGTACTAGCTTGTTCTGTATCCTATTCTCTACAGCTCCAGTTGGCGGGAAGCCTTAGCATTGAACGGTTGTGTTGTTACAGTGTAAAGCATGGAACCCTGCGCAGATGGTCAGTCAATGCGATTTAAGCAACGTGAAGTCACTGAATTCTTGACAGCAGAAGGTGTCATCCTTAGGTGATTGTGTAGATGTGAGTACTGTACGTCGTTGGGCAAGTAAGTTTAAGGATGTTGAGGCGGGAACATCTGACCTGCGTGACAAAGTAGGAGTTGGACGTCCTGTGACAGCAACCACCGTTTTCAGAAGCAAAATGTTGACAGATTGATTCAGGACGATCGTCGTATCACTCAGAGAGAAATTGCAAGCACAATCGGCATTTCACAAAAGAGTGTGGGTCAAATTCTTGCTTTGCTTGGCTATCGGAAGATCTGTGCACGATGGGTACCACGGATGCTGACTCCTGAAATGAAAGTGCACAGACTTGATATTTGCCAGGAACTGCTCTCACGTTATGAGAATGAAGTTGATGCCTTTCTCCTTTCAATCATGGGACATCATGATGAAGACGTTGAGAGAACTGTCAGACTGTGGTTGCGGAAACAGAGTGTCGACTTCTTCCGCGACGGCGTCAGAAAACTCGTTCATCGTTGGTAGAAATATATCCATTTGACTGGTGATTATGAAGAAAAGTGAAAATTGGTAATTAAAGATCACATTCTAAGGATTATTTCTGAGTTTGATTTATTAAAATATTCCCATCCAAACCGAATTAACGAAGGTGGAAGCATTACTTTTCATTCAACCCTCGTAGCAGCAGAACTCTTGTCGGCAGATCTTCCTCTGCTTCTACAGGAGTGGCGTAAATCAAACTTTGCATACGAACCCACTAGTCCACTGGAGTAGCACTCGTCATCCTGTGTACCCTACTGCATATCTGGACAAGCAGACGCGGACGAGATATACATCTGAACTGACACCGTCGTAGAACGGAATATTCAGATTACTATATACTCGCTCCCCCCTACACGTTCTACAAGTTTCTACCGCGAATTTCGGAAAACCTTTATATTTACAATTTTCCATTTAACCACACTCAGCTATAGCAACGCATGGGCGGGTGTCTACTTATTCCGTAACGAGCCACTGCATACAACGCGTTCGTTATACAAGGTGGTCAAAGTAAAACTCGTCTGGAATATATTTCATGCAGCTTGATGGGAAAACTTCCATCATCCACCGAACGAAGTGCGGGTGGTGACAGTGAAGTTTCGTGTAAGTCGCATCAAATATTTTCCATAAAAGTCTCGTTCCCCCCCATAACAACTTCTGTACAACGTTCGAGATTACATCGATAGAAATCGATGTAGTTAATTGCGAAAATGTACAAAAAATTAAACGAGACTGAGGACCCAAATGAAATGCAGTAGTACATAAATTTTACCCTTCCCCGATGATATTTGTCTCTGCACGTACTACATGCTCGCAGCACAACTCGCGCAGGCCCCTCGGTTTTACGGAGTCTGGAGAAATCCCCCGTCTCGGGGCGCCAGCGGCGGAAACGCGCAGTGCTGCCAACCGCGAGCACTCACCTGTTTGTGCGCTCGCGCGCGGCTGCTATTGTAATTATGGTAATACTGTGCGCCGTTAATCACGCGCGGCATTCCTCGCAGAAAGCGGCAACAATCCGCAGCGGCAGCGGACGGCCCGCAAACGAGAACAAACGCGGCCCGGCGTCACGAGCTGCGGCCAGGTTTTTAGGCTTTCCGCGTCCCCAGCCACTGTGCGAGCTCGCCGCTTTGTAGGGCTGCGTCCGCCGCTACGCCGACACGTGTACGGCCGCGTCCACTTTGCACTGTCCTGCAGGCGTGTTGTGAGCATATATGAAAAGGGCAGCGGAAAAAGCACTCAGGTACAGTACCCACGTCCAGCAAGTCACCAATTTTTCTCTGTAAACATATAAACGAACTTACATAAAGAGGCCTTCATATTTCATATATCGGTCTCTGCTGTAAAAGTTGGTTATCCTGGCTTTTGACTGGTGGTTACATCAATGTGACTGGACATTGCACATTTACAACGGTAGGAAAGATTTTTGAGAAGCTAGTGTGGTAATAACTGCCCTGAATTCCACACAGACCGGAGCGGACTTTAATGCCCCTTGCACCAACCCTCACAAGTTGTAAACAGGCACGCCGCATGCGAGCGTTCGACTTTAATCTTGACTTCACTGGCCACGCTGTAGCTACGGCATCCGGTACACATCCTGCCATGCCGCATCAGCCTTGTCTAACCGTCAACAAGCAACTATTTTCTTTTCCACGAACTCGCACACAATGTCCACCACAGACAACAGACTTGCTCATTTCACGGTGCTCAAATTTTCAAAGGTGTGTCAATTCCTAAGCGACCAAACTGCTGAGGTCATCGGTCCCTATACTTACACACTACTTAAACTAAGTCATGCCAAGGACAACACACACACACACCAATGCCCGAGGGAGGACTCGAACCTATGGCGGGAGGGGCCGCGCAATCCGTGTCAAGGCGCCTCAGACCGCGCATCCACTCCACGCGGCTTCACGGTGCTTCTAGCTTCACCATCATCGTAGTGCCAAGCGTCGTTTACAGCTGACACTGCAATCGCTTTGTGGAATGTGTGGGTCTTAGAGTCCTGAAGAAGAGTTCCCAAGGCTGACTGCTTGCGTGCTATAAAAAATGACACTTTATTCTGGGGTTTAAACACACTGATATCGACGATGGACATCAGTTCTAAGTGTAACGAAACCTTCATTAAGCCATACCCATTGTATGACGAACATTTCCACAAAGTTGGATAAATTACGGAATGGTCCTTCAGCACGACCGCTACGTCGCAGGTTTGAATCCTGCCTCAGGCACGGATATGTGTGATGTCCTTAGGTTAGTTAGGTTAAAGTAGTTCTCAGTAAGCCGCGCGAGATTAACCGAGCGGTCCAGGGCGCTGTGTGTGTGTGTGTGTGTGTGTGTGTGTGTTTCCTGCTGACGGCGCTGTGCGGCTGCTGTAAACGCTGACCAGATGGCTGCTCTTGCGTGCATAGTGTCTCGCTGATTTCCTTTTATTGGCAGTAATACAATGAAGAGACCGAAGTTAGAAGATGCCTCCTAATATCACGACATAGTGCAGCAGCTCATCGTTCAATGGACTCAGCAAGTCGTTGGGAGCCCCTGCAGATACACTGAGCATTCTGTCTCTACAGCCGTCCATAATTGCGAAAGCGTTGCCGGTGCAGGATTTTGTGCGCGAACTGGCCTCTCTATTATGTCCCATAAATTTTGGATGCGATTCATGTGTGGTGATCTAGGTTGCCAAATCATTCGCTGGAATTTTTCATGATGTTCTTCAGACCTGTCGCCCAGCGATATGGCACACTGTCATCCATAAAAGATACATCGTTGAATGCCAGCAAATGGTCTCCAAGTAGTCGAACACAACGATGTCCAGTCAGTGATCGATTCAGTTCGACATGAGGATCCAGTCCATTCCATGTGAACACAGCCCACACCATTATGAAGCCACCACCAGCTGGCACAGTGACTTGTGGACAATTTGGGTGCACGGCTTCGTAAGGTCTACGCGACACTCAAACCCAGCCATAAGCTCTTACCAACGAAAATCGAGACTCGTCTGACCAGGCCACGGTTTCGCGGTCGTCGAGAGCCCAACAGATGTGACCACGAGACCAGGAAAAGTGCTGCAGGTGATGTCGCCCTGTTAGCAAAGGCACATGCGTCTGTCGTCTGCTGCCACTGTCCATTAACCCCACATCTCATCGGACTGTCCTACCGGATACGTTAGTCGCACATCCCACATTGATTTCTGCAGTCATTTCACGCAATGTTGCTTGTCTGTTAGGACTGACATCTCTATGCAAAAGCCTCTGTCGTTAACTGAAGGTCGTCGGCAACTGGGTTGTACGTGGTGAGGGGTAATGCCTGAAATGTGGTACTCTCGGCACAGTTCCCAACGATTTTCGAAATGATTGCATTTCGAAAATGGCATGCGTCTAGCTCCTTCTACCATTCCGCATTCAGAGTCTGTTAATTCTCGACTTGCGGCCATAATCACGTTGGAAACTTTTTGACATGAATCACCTGAGCACAAACGACCACTCCTATAATTTACTTATGCCTTGAGTGCGAGTTACTACCGCCATCTGTACATGTACGAGGGTCAGTCAAATTAAAATCTCAAATTTGTAATAACATATCCAAATTTCGCGCCGTTATTCTGTAAGTTGGTAAGCGTGCTACAAACAGCGTGCAGAATGGCCTGTAGGTGGCAGCATAGTGCAGATGCACACAAATCGTCGCAGTATCAGTATAAAGATGGCCGCCCCACTTGCGACTTTCACCAGGGAAGAACAGCGTTCTGTTTCCCAGTTTTTGCTTAGTGAACGTGTTAAACCTATCGAAATTTATCGACAAATGAAGGTTCAGTAGGGTGATGCATGTTTGTCACAGCAGCAAGTCTACGAATGGAGAAAGAAGTTCGCAAATGGTGTGACTTCAGTGGAAGATGCTCCTCGTCCAGGTCAGGCACAACGAGTTGTGACTCCACAGAACATTGCAGCAGTTGAAGCCACAGTGAAGGAAAACCGCCGAGTGACACTGAATGACACTGCAACATGTTTACTGATTAGTCATGGGTCAGCACACCACATTGTGCATGATGTGCTCCAGTTTCACAAAGTGTCTGCAAGATGGGTGCCACGGCAGCTGACTCCTGAAATGAGAGAACGACGTGTTGATGCTTGTGAAGAACTTCTTCGGCGCTTTGAACGAGAAGGTGATGGCTTCCTTGCAAGAATCGTTACTGGGGACGAAACCTGGGTGCACGTCCACCAACCGGAAAAGAAGAAAGCGAGCAAGGAATGGCGCCATTCCTCATCACCAAAATCAAAGAAGTTTAGGGAAGGTTATGCTGACTCTCTTTTGGGACGAAAAAGGCGTCATTTTGGAACACTACATGCCTAGAGGGACCACTGTCACCAGTGCATCATACACAGATCTCCTAAAAAATCATCTGCGGCCTGCAATCAAATCAAAGCGACGTGGATTGCTGTCAGCAGGTGTCCTTTTGCAACATGACAATGCAAGACCCCACACTGCCCGTACAACAATTTCAACAATCACAGATCTGCTTTTTGAGTGTCTTCCTGATCCACCATACTCACCAGACCTTGCTCCAAGTGATTTCCATATGTTTGGACCACTCAGAGACGCAATGGGACGAAAGAAGTTCCGTTCTGATGAAGAGGTACGCCACGCGGTGCATGAGTGGTTGCGCGGACTACCAAAAGAATTTCTTTCTAGGGAATTTGTAAGCGCTGGAGGACTTGCATTGAGCGTGGGGGAGATTATGTTGAAAAGTGATACAGCTTTGTATGACTTCTGCAGAATAAATAATATTTAAAAAATATTTGAAGTGGTTATTTGACTCACCCTAGTACATATCGTTATCCCATGACTTCCGTCACCTCACTGAATACTGGGTTGTAATTGGGAGAGCGAATGAACTGCCTTTTAGCTTAGCCTTTTGACTGGTCTATTTACAAGAAAGGAACGTGGCTCAGGGGGGGATGATGGGCGGGGCACCGTGATGGCATCCCATCACAACTTGCCACAGTCCACGGAACGGCCAGTGTGCTTATTTGACACATATAGGAGGTTACTTGTTACTAATTTCCGTCAGCGTAATTCTTGAAGGCCTACGAGCATTCGCAGGCTGGTATACCGCAGATCCTTGTTTAGTGGCAGTGTGATAGAATGGGTAACGACAACCAGCGCAGAGCGGGTGGAGGTCGCATCAGAGTCGGTAGAGAAGTGGAGTGGAGCGGACGGCAGGACAGGGTGGGGCAGAGGCGATTAGGCGCAGTTTGGACGCCGGCCACGGACCGCCCGGCCTGACACCTGCCCAACAACTGGGGCGCGCGCAGCCAGCGACGCCTAAACCTGTCGCAAGCCCTCGCGGCCGCTCCGCGACTGCTAATGGCGCCATTAGCGCCGACGCTCGGTCGGCGGGCGACGCCTGCTCGGCCGCGCCTGCGTACTTGTACACGCTGACAGACAGCCACCGTAAGCCGGCAGGCCAACCGACACGCCGTGGAGAAAACAGCTCGCAGCTACTCTGCTAGTCCACAAAATTACACAACCAGAAATGTTACCAGACTTGCTCTCTGTGTAAGGCATATTGGTAAAAATACAAGATCGAAGATGTATGTTATCTGGGAGTATAAAGGGTGCGAAACTTACAAGGGAACCTCCCCATCGCACCCCCCTCAGATTTAGTTATAAGTTGGCACAGTGGATAGGCCTTGAAAAACTGAACACAGATCAATTGAGAAAACAGGAATAAGTTGTGTGGAACTATGAAAAAAGTAAGCAAAATATACAAACTGAGTAGTCCATGCGCAACAAAGGCCACATCAAGGATAGCGTGAGTTCAGGAGCGCCGTGATCCCGTGGTTAGCGTGAGCAACTGCGGAACGGGACGTCCTTGGTTCAAGTCTTCCCTTGAGTGAAAAGTTTAATTTTTTTTATTTTCAGACAATTATTATCTGTCCGTCCGTCCGTGCGTCCGTCTGATGGGATTACTTTTTTGGGAGTGATTATCACATCCACAAGAAAACCTAAATCGGGCAAGGTAGAAGAATCTTATTACCCATTCGCCAAGTGTACAAGTTAGATGGGTCGACTACATGTTCCTGCCATGTGACGCACATGCCGTCACCAGTGTCGTATAGAATATATCAGACGTGTTTTCCTGTGGAGGAATCTGTGACCTATGACCTTGCGATGAAATGTTTTCGGTTCCCATTGGAGAGGCACGCCCTTTCGTATACTAATCGCACGGTTTTGCGGTGGGGTCGCAAAATACAGACACTAAACTCATTACAGTGAACAGAGAAGTCAATGAGCGAACGGACAGATCATAACTTTGCGAAAATAAAGAAATTAAACTTTTCACTCAAGGGAAGACTTGAACCAAGGACGTCCCGTTCCGCAGCTGCTCACGCTAACCACGGGACCACGACGCTCCTGAGCTCACGCTCTCCTTGATGTGGCCTTTGTTGCTCATGGACTACTCAGTTTGTATATTTTGCTTATTTTTTTCATAGTTCCACACAACTTCTTCCTGTTTTCTCGATTGATCTGTGTTCAGTTTTTCCAGGCCTATCCACTGTTCCAACTTAAAACCAAATCTGAGGGGGGTGCGATGGGGAGGTTTCCTTGTTAGTACACAACAGCGGCTATAAGTAGGACAAGCAGAGTATCCACCTGAGGTTGGTTTACATATGCGGGTATGTTATGTCACGCTGCTAAACGCGAGTTCATCAACTGCAGTGGCTCGGAGCGCCAACTCGTAACCATACCTTCCAATGGGTGAGACAGCAGCAGAGCGTGCTATCCGGTCCAGCACTCACTCTCTCGAGGTAGGGATCGAAAAAAACTACACGAGATAAAACCGATACCATTTATTTTAATTCTGAGCGGCCGCTGTTTCTCGGAATTCGTTTAGTCTCCGTTATAACAATTGGTTTTCCGCAGAGGTTGAAAATACCGCTTCAGTTGTAAATTACTTTACTTTCACACGACAGGTTTCAGTCTGTTATAACCCCATCTTCAGGTGTCGTAGCTGTGCTGTGGTCTCCGAGCGCCACGTGTACCAGGCGTGGTGCGCTGCCTATGAGGGCAGAACAGGGAGTGTGAAAATAAAGTAATTTACAACTGAAGCGGTATTTTCAACCTCTGCTATAATGCTCGGTTGCGGATGTTCTGCCAACAGGATTGTTTGTAATTGTTATTTCCATCTCACTAATAGCCGAGTAAAAAACACGAAATATCAACCAGCCATAGTAACAGCTTAAAACTTTTGGTTTTATAATATTTTTTTAAAAACGGGTAATTCCCTTCGTAAGATTTGTATTGTTTTGAAATATCGAGTTATTCTAGAAAATGGGAAAAGGGATCTGTGCCAATTTAATAACAGTGTCGACAGGAACTAGCACCGAACACATGACGTAAGATTTGGTACAGCACTGCTGATACGGTAATGTCCCTCGTACGACGTGGCGTTGCCTATTGGACGATATGCATGTATATGCAGTATGGAAGACTTCCCTATCTGGTCTGTATGGTAATTTCTTGCTGTTGTCGTCGGACATTACTTCGATTACAGAATGGTACCATCCCTATTCTGAAAGTATTGAACGAAGTGCAGCGTACTCCCTTGGCTGTAAAAGAAAGGGAGGAGCCACAACAAACTTGCACACCATGTAAGGAGAAAATTAAAAACTTGACAATTTCTTCATTGAAACTTCCTGGCTGATTAAAACTGTGTGCCGGACCGAAACTCGAACTCGGGACCTTTGCCTTTGACGAGCAAGTGCTCTACCATCTGAGCTACCCAAGCACGACTCACGACCCGTCCTCACAGCTTCAACTCTGCCAGTACCGAGTCTCCTACCTTCCACACTTCACACAAGCTCTTCGAGTCTCTGTCCGGCACATAGTTTTAATCTGCCAGGGAGTTTCATATCAGCGCACACTCCGCTGCAGAGTGAAAATCTTATTCTGGAATTTATTCACTGTTTACAATAAAAGTAAGTAGGTGATGTGTTACCTTTATGTACATAATAAGCATGTACCTACCTGTTGTATTTGAAGGACGAAAAATTAAAAAAAAATTGAGTTATCCAAACTCAGTTTTCAACCTTTAGCACTGTCTATTCGTAAAGACCCCTCGATTACCACATAATTTTTCAGCAGAATTGCAAAATATTAGAATCAGTAAGAGAATACTGGTAATTTTTTTGTAGTATTCAACCAATTGTTACTTTTTGAGAAAAGTAGCGAAAGTTACGCGGACTAGCCTTTTTTATTTGTCTATTCCATTAACTATTTTGGTTCTATGTACACTATGTCATCAAAACTATCCGGACACCTGGCTGAAAATGACTTACAAGTTCGTGGCGCCCTCCATCAGTAATGCTGGAATTCAATATGGTTTTGGCCCACCCTTAACCTTGATGACAGCTTCCGCTCTCGCAGGCACACGTTCAATCAGTTGCTGGAAAGTTTCCTCGGAAATGGCAGCCCATTCTTCACAGACTGCTGCACTGAGGAGAGGTATCGATGTCGGTCGGTGAGGCCTGGCACGAAGTTGGCGTTCCAAAACATCCCAAAGGTGGTCTACACGATTCAGGTCACGACTCTGCGCAGGCCAGTCCATTAGAGGGATGTCATTGTCGTCCAGTCACTCCGCCACAGGCCGTGCATTATGAACAGGTGCTCGATTGTGTTGAAAGATGCAATCGCCATCCCCGAATTGCTCTTCAACAGTGGGAAGCAATAAGGTACTTAAAACATCAGTGTAGGCCTGAGGTGTGACAGTACTACGCAAAACGACAAGAGGTGGAAGTCCCTCCCCCCTCCCCCCCCCCCCCCAAAAAAAAAACACGACCACACCGTAACACCACCGCCTCCGAATTTTAGTGTTGGCACTACACACGTTGGCAGATGACGTTCACCGGCATTCGCCATAACCACACCCTGCCATCGGATAGCCATATTGTGTACCATGATTTGTCACTCCATACAACGGTTTTCCACAGTTCAATCGTCCAATGTTTACGCTCCTTACACGAGTAGTGCGTTAACTTTTTGAAAGATAATGCCAGGGAGACCTCGAAGACCGAAGATAGGGACCGTCCCTAACACGTCATAAATGAATACCATCGAGGTATATCAACAACACCTGTCGGCAGCTTAGGGTTTCAGTTAGCCATCATTTATTCCAGGGAAAAGCTGCACGGTCATCAACAGTATTCTGTTCTTTATATAAATGAATCGCCTGCTGTCCAAATTGACGGCTATGATGAAACGTGCTCGTGTTGCTCCGCACAGATAACCCATGCCATCACACTATGCGCCGGGACCGTGTGACGACAACGAATGCAGTCTGGCAAGGTTAGTTATCTTCGGGACCACAACGTATGGTCACGTCCATCATGTTGCTGTTAGCAGAATCTGGACTCGACTGATAAGGCGACGTTCTACACTGTATCCAATGTTGTCGTTGAAAATACTAGTGTCTTTCCGCCTCTCTCTGACATCGCGTTCAGGGAAACCGCAAAAACGGCAACCATGCTGAAACTTCCTGGGGCTCCAGACTTAGTCGCAGTCGCCGTGGGGATACCTTGTCACCACGAAGTACACTTCCTGACTCAAGATTCAAAACGTAGTTGTTCAGTTTGCACCGCAGAGTGACCAGAGTCAGTCCTCTCGGAAGCTAGTCGCATGGAGACAATGAGGTCCTGCATCGCACCTAGTATGGCTCTGCTGCACGCACAGATTCTACAGTTGCATGGCAGACGTCGTATCCTGACACCTATTGAGACTTCTCATTATCATGAAACGAGATTTCCCTCACTGTTCAGTTCCATCTATTGCTATGCGTTTCTCCTTATCACAAATAATGCTAATCATTTACATATCGGGTTCGATTCCCGGCGGGGTTGGGGATTTTCTCTGCCTCGTGATGGCTGGGTGTTGTGTGTTGTCCTTAGGTTAGTTAGGTTTAAGTAGTTCTAAGTTCTAGGGGACTGATGACCTAAGATGTTAAGTCCCATAGTGCTCAGAGCCATTTGAGCCATTTACATATCCTAGAGCATAGTTCACGTCATGCACTGTGACATTTCTTACATGCCGCTTTCGTTGTGTTGTTGTTGTTTCGATGGCCAGCGGTATATATGATTTCTTCGTAGTATTTGTCGTGGTAAAACGGTAAATGTCGTATGGCGTTGTTGGCTGGGATGTCCCACGGGGTGTGTCCAGCCCCCTGTCGGAAAGGGGGCAGCCTGGCCCCTTTCCTTGCGGATATCTGAGAGTCCCCAGAGTGAATTTCCATTCTATAGCGGAACTGTAACTTCCTGACAGATTAAAACTGTGCCGGGATGGGACTGGAACCTGGGACCTTTGCTTTTTGCGAGCAATTACTCTACCGGCTGAGTCATCCAAGCACGACTCCCCCTCACGGCTTTACTAAATAATAGGTGCGTCGTACGTATTTTTGTGGACTGTGAGTGTAACGGATACGTCTACACCTACATCTAAAAATATCCTCCGCAATCTACCGTACAGCGTACGACAGAGGGTACCCTGTACCACACTATCCATTTTATTTAATCTTCCACTCGCAAGTACGGCGAGATAAATACGACTTTCTATGTGTCTCTGCACGAACCGTTAATTTTAGAATCTTGTCTTTGCGGTCTTTACGTGAAACGTTTGTTGGCGGAAGGAGTATCGTTTTGTATTCAGCTACAAATGCCGGGTCTCTAATTTTTTTTTACCAATGTCCCTCGAAAGAAAGTAGCCTACCTTCCTGGGATTCCCATTTCAGTTCCCGAAGCATCTCCTTAATTCTTGCTTGTTATTCTAACCTACCAGTAAAAAAATGTTTCCACTCTACGTGCCATTACAATCTGCCGTATGTCAAAGTCGCTTGTGTCAGTTGATTTCCTCATTTTTGGCCATTATCGTTATTAGATTTATTGCCCATTCGTCTCTGTTCCACTGATATACAATCCCTATCACGTCACGTCTTGCAACCTCACCAGGTAAAGTTCAGGTCCACTGTGCGTGATACAAAGTTTTGGCTCATCACTGTACGTTTGTGCTACTAATTGTCTTGTGCAACGCTTTAAATGTGGCAACTTCATCCCTTATGCGGTAGTTTCCAGCTCCTTAGCAGTCAGCCTCAGGCAGAGACTAAGACCCAGATACAAGAATGCTACTGCCAATGTCTGACGAAGCCGCAAACCGTTGTAGGGTAAAATAGGACTAGACAGCCATATGGGGGAAATGACCAACGGCCGTGGTTCTCCAACTGTCCCTTTCACAACGCTGTCGGTCAGTTGATGGTGAGTATTTGTCGCGAGTGACATGCTGACGCTTTCGTTGACTCGTAATTTTAGGTAAAAGTAAGTATTTTTTCATGACTTCAGTTTCTCATACACCTTAATATTATATAGCTTATCAACACTTTTCTGTTTTTCCGTAAGTTAAGACTGTAGAGCAGTTACGGAAACATATTTGAGGGCTGTATAGGTCTATATGCATGTTATGTTTCTCTTTGCGTTCTTGTCCAACATGTTTGATGACGCGCTATGGCCATCTCCCCCTGCCGATTGGGAAAGGTGGCCATACGATCTATAAGATAGTTAGCCACCCTGTAAATTTTTAGTAGTTTTAGTTTTGATGGGAATCCTTTTTTTATAGATGCCAAGTAAGTTCGTTTCCAATAATGATTCTACAAAATCCAAATCTAGAGAAAAAGCTTTCAACTTGCTATTAATAAAGTAAAAAATGGTAGTTATTCAAGAAGAAAAGGTTCTAGAGAATTTAATATTTTAAGGAAAACTTTAGAGTAAAAAATAAAAACCGGATGTGATTCAAAAACTGCAAAGCGTCCAGGTTCCTGTTCGTGTTTAGCCAATGAGGAACGACACGAGTGATTTCCTACAACTTTCTGTACTCAACCTACCTGTAGCAGGTAGTTAAATAAACCTAACTTCATGACGAACTTATTTTTTTTTCCACGACTATGTGAACGAATAAATGTAAATTAACAGTGCTTTTGTGTATATGGGCTTGACATGGCCATTTGAAAAGAATCAAAGCCAAATGTCCCCCTTTGCCCTTTGGTGTAGAATACAGAAGGGGAATAAATCGTTACTGTCAATATATCAAAGTGCAAAATACAGTCAAACGTCAAAGACACTGGTATAGGCATGCGTATTCAGAGATATATAAACAGGTAGAATACGCCGCTGCGATCGGCACCTCCTATATATGACAACAAGTGTCTGGCGCAGTTGTTAGATCGGTTACTGCTGATACAATGACAGGTTATCTAGATTTAAGTGTATTTAAACGTAGTGTTATAGTCGGCGCACGAGCGATGGGATACAGCATTTCCGAGGAAGCGAAGAAGTGGGGATTTTCCCGTACGACTATTTCACGTGTGTACCGTGAATAACAGGAATCCGGTAAAACATCAAATCTCCGACATCGCCTGGGCCGGATAAAGATTCTGCTAGAATGGGATCAACGACGACTGAAGAGAATAGTTGAACGTGACAGAAGTGCAACCCTTCCGCAAATTGCTGCAGATTTCAATGCTGGGCCGTCAACAAGTGTCAGCGTGCGAACCATTCAACGAAACATCATCGGTATCGGCTTTCGGAGCCGAAGGCCCCTCGTGTACCCTTGATGACTGCACGACAAAAAGCTTTATGCCTCGCCTGGGCCCGTCAACACCAACACTGGATGTTGATGACTGGAAACCAGTTTCCTGATCGGACGAGCCTCGTTTCAAATTGTATCGAGCGGATGAATGTGAACGGGTATGGAGAAAACCCCATGAATCCATGTACCTTGCGTGTCAGCAGGCGACTGTTCAAGCTGGTGGAGGCTCTGTAATGGGTGTGGAGCTTGTGTAGTTAGAGTGATATGGGACCCCTGATACGTCTAGACACGACTCTGACAGGTGACATGTACGTAAGTATCGTGTCTGATAACCTGCATCCATTCATGTCCATTGTGCATTCCGACGTTCTTGGGCAATTCCAGCAGGACAACGCGACACCTCACACGTTCAGAATTGCTCTTCTGAGGTTAAACACTTCCGCTGGCCACCAAACTCCCCAGACATGAACATTTTTTAACATATCAGGGAAGCCTTGCAACGTGCTGTTCAGAAGAGATCTCCACAACCTCGTACTATTATGGATTTATGGACATTCCTGCAGGATTCATGGTGTCAGTTCCCTGCACCACTACTTCAGACGTTAGTCGAGTCCATGACACGTCGTCTTGCACCACTTTTGCGTGCTCACGATGACCCGACACTGTATTAGGCAGGTGTGCCAGTTTCTTTGGCTCTTCAGCGTATATACATTAGTCTCGATATTTTTCTTCAAGCACCGATACTTCTGATATTTCGTTCCCATGTGTAGCACTAATTTACAGACAAATATTTTACTTCAGCAAAGCAAGCGTTCTCTTATTTCAATGTAGGAGAATTCATCCAGATAGCTGGTATAAATTATCGCAGTAGAAGCCTGCAATGCTACTGACGATTTTTTGTTGCCTTATGACGTTATCCAATCAGGATCCAATATATTATGCGTAAAAGTTAAATATGTTACAGATTAAATATGTTAAATTTAAAAGGTAAATCACATTCATCAGATATGCTCGCACACACACACACACACACACACACACACACACACACACACACACACACACACAAATACTTCCATATTTACGTTGCTTTACACGGAACAATTAGTCATGAGGTGGTGAACTGCTAAAAATATGTATGTCTATACATTGATATATCGTGTGCTGTGAGTAGTAATTTGAAACTGGTAGGAAGCTGCTGTCCTCTAAGCACCAAGCACTGCGGTAGCTCTGATGTCGCCTCGGTAGCCGAAAATTATGTGGTCGGCGTCCTCCTCGGCGTGACAATCACATAGGCGGCCTATAGAAGTGCGGTTGGAACATGGTACCGAGGAACTTTCTATGGAATATACCAAGAGAGTACCACACACGTACAGGGATACGCGTTAAACCTTTCGGCGCGGAAGCAGTGAGCCCCTGGCAGTACCGCCACCTGCAGAGCTTTCCCTGTCCGTTCGGAGACCTCAATGCTACTGCATCCCCCAGCATTCCAGGCGTGCTCGCGAGGGAAGCGCGTCACCGATATTGCTCATCTTTCACAGTGTCGCACTATATACGAGGGCTGTCCAGAAAGTAAGTTACGATCGGTCGCGAAATGGAAACGACTATGAAAATCCGATAAAGCTTTGCAAAGATGTGTTGGGCAGTGTCTCTAGTATGACTCTAGGTAGAATTATGTCGCTCTTTTCATTCCTGAGCTCTTAGTGAGCGCGTAAAGATGTTATAGAAAATAGTGTCTCCCGCCAAGTACGAGGGCCTGGTGAGAATTTTCCCCTGAAGCTATGCAACCAACATTACATAACTGTTGTGCGGTTTCTTCTTCAAGACAATTCTCAGCCTCATTCTGCAGGGGCAATGAAGATTTTCCTGCATCGTTTCAATTGGAAATGTTTGGTTACCCACAATACAGCCTGTAATTGTCTCCCACTGAGTTTCATCTCTGCTCAAACGAACCGCTGGCTATGAAGACAACATTTTGGCACAGACAACGAGCTTTAGGCCAGCGTAGAGAATTGGCGGAAAGCACTGGCGGCTGCCTTCTATGATGAGGGTATTGGAAAGTTGGTACAACGCTACGACGAATGTCTGAGTCAGAACGGCGAATACGTAGAGAAGTAGCTGAAAGGTGTAGCTAACTGTTACAAATGAAACATTTCTGATTTTCACTGTGATTTTCATTTCGCGTTCAATCGCAACTTACTTTCTGGACAGCCCTCGTACTTAGATATAACAAATTCTGCTCCACTACGATGCATTCCTCAATCCTGCTGAATGCCACAGGAGAGCGCCATCCTTCAGGCAGCGGTGTTGTCGCAGCTGACTAAGGGCTTTACACTATAGGTGACCGTTCTGTGTTCGAGTCTCGTCAACTCATTTATTTTATAATCCTCTACCAAACATTTCTATCACTTCAACGAATCATCTTTCTTCAGAAGGAAAAGAAGAAATGAAAACAGTGATATTAATAATAATAACGCCAGTATTCAATGTGGTATAGGCACAATGAGGTGTAATCGAAGTATAATAAGGAGCCTCGATGAAACGAACATTTATTTATCGCTATATTCATGCACGTATCGCAAATACAATGTCCCTAATTCGAAGCATGTACACCAACTACTCAAAAGTATGTGCACACGTATTTGTGAGCACTGATACCGGGTGTGTCCACCCGTTACCTTTAAGATGGCTTGAACTCTGCTGGAAACACTTTCGACGACGCTTCTTCAAGAGACGAAACGAGGGAAGGAAGCCGTTTTGGACACTGGGGATGGAGCGAAATAGACGTTCTAACTCATCCAAACCCTAACACTTCCGGCGGACAGCCATTGGGTATGGCATGATTCATCCACCATATCACTCGTATCCAGTCATCGACTGTCCAGTAGCATCGCACTTTATATCACCTCAAGCGTCGCTAAGCATTACTACAGAAATGTGTGGCGTATGAGGCGTTGCCCCATCATTGTAAAAAATGTGTGTGAAATCTTACGGGACTTAACTGCTAAGGTCATCAGTCCCTTAGCTTACACACTACTTAACCTAAATTATCCTAAGAACAAACACACACACCCATGCCCGAGAGGGGACTCGAACCTCCGCCGCCGGGATCAGCCGCACAGTACATGACTGCAACGCCTCAGACCGCTCGCTAATCCCGCGCCGCCCTACCATTGTACCCCATGCTTTTTAACTCCCTAATCACACTGACAGTGGTAGCTGGATTACTGACGGTACTTTGGAACCCACGAGTGATATCATGCTATTTTGCACAGCCACCTTCCACAATGCGTAACAGTCCCTGACAGACAGAACAGGAGATCTACACGGTGTTGGTTTAGTGGTGGATGTTTCTTGGCATTTCCACTTCATGCTCACACCACCTATAGTAGACTTGGGCAGTTTTACAACGTTTGAAACGTCCTTGATGAATCTGTTACGGAGGTGACTTTGAATGCGAACTAATCCACGCTGGAAGTCTCTGAACTCTCCATAACGACTGTTTCCGCTCCTGCTGGCTCTCCACTGGCAACATGAAATTCCACGCTACATTTTATATCGGTGGCACATGTCTCGTCACATCTAGAACCCAATTTTAGATACTTTTGAGAGGGTAGTGCACAGCCCAGTATGACTACACTGCGATATGCGCACGAATGTGGCGATAAATAATTAAATACACTGACGGCAAAGAAATCGCAACACCAAAAAAATATGAAACTTCCTGGCAGATTAAAACTCTGTGCCGGACCGAGCCTCGAACTCGGGACCTTAGCCTTTCGCGGGCACGTGTTCCACCAACTGAGCTACCCAAGCACGACTCACGCCCCGTCCTCACAGCTTTACTTCTGCCAGTATCTCGCCTCCTACCTTCCAAACTTTACAGAAGCTCTCCTGCAAAGATGACAAAGGTCCGGAGTTCGAGTCTCTGTCCGGCACACAGTTTTAATCTTCTAGCAAGTTTCATATCAGCGCACACTCCCCTGCAGAGTGAAAACTCATTCTGGACCAAAAAAATAGTTAGTAGATGGTGAAAGGTGGCTACGCTGAGCCACTGCGCCAGAGATTGCGCCAAAGAGTATTATTCTGCCGCCTCCACAGTGCTTGGAGAGAACTCGTAGAAGTCAGTGCCTGTCGAGGACTCGGAGTAGTCTGTGCTGAGATGTCATAGTGAGGAGTGTTTGTTGAGATGTGCTAGTAGGCAGTGCTTGCTGAGATGTGATACTGAAGAGTCTTGTTGAGATGTGGTAGTAGAGAGTCGGTGTGGAGATATATTGTAAGCATTAGAGTGATTTTCATCAATATAAATGAGGTAACAAACTCCGTTTCTTTTTTTCTCATTATTTCAATGTCCTGATTAATGCGTCATTACAGGTTCAGTCAACAAAGCATCTGGCTTGTGTTCTTGTATTAGAGTGTAATTCTGGTTTTCTTACGCAATTATAGTATTTCTATTTTTTAATTACTTCAGTATAAATGATATTTAAAATTTCTTGTCTTGTTGAAGAAGAACCGTGCCAGATGTGTACGTTGAGTCACACTCCCACACACAGAACAATTACACTTGTGCTTTGGGTTCGTAGGTTTTATAGTTGCTGGGGACTTAATTAATTATTTGTGTTAACGAAAATTTTCTTTCATTGATTGTTGTTATTCTATGCAGTCAGATTGCGTACAAATACTAGTCAGGGCCAACCGTTTACGAGACACAGCGTAATCGGACATACAAAACTAAAATTATTTGCATTTTAATTAATTAAGCCCCCATGCAATGGTAATGAAATTTCGAGAATACATTTGCCTAGGTAACATATTTAAGTGATTAACATGTCAAGATCACAGCTTAACGTAATCATAAGATAAGCCATAGCGAATATGGAATGTGGAACATTAACAACCGGCGTATCCGCCAGAATGCTGGATCCAAGCATGCAAACGTGCACGCATTGCGTTGTACAAATGCGGAATGTCAGTTTGTGGATTTCCATCCCTGCTGCACTTGGTTGGAGTTGACTGGAGTTGTCGTCAGATGTTGCCCAAATGTGTTCCACTGGAGACACATGGGATGATGGAGCAGGCCAAGCAACATGTCGACACTCTGTATAGGAAGCTGGGTTACAACAGCGGTATGCGGGCGAGCGTTATCCTCTTGGAAAACAGCCCCTGGAATGCTGTTCACAAATGACAGCACAGCAGGTCGAATCATCATACTGACGTATAGATTTGCAGTCACAGTATTTAGGGTAGGTACTAGAGTACTCCTGCTGTAATACAAAATCGCACCCCAGACCGTAACTCCAGGTGTAGGTGAAGTGCGTGTAGCACGCAGACATGTTGGTCGCAGGCCCACAAATGGCCGTCTTCAAACTAACACAACGGCCGTAATTGGCACCGAGGTACAAAGACTTTTCATCAGAAAGCACAGCAGATCTCCACCCTGAACTCCAATTAGCCCTCGGTTGACACAATGGCGGTGGTTTGGGGTCAGTGGAATGGAGGCTATACAGGGCGCCTAGCACGGAGCTGTCCTTGAAGTAAGCGATTTGTAGCAGGTCGTTGTGTCACTGTGGTGCCAACTGCTGATCAAATTGCTGCTGTGGCAGTATTTTATTTTGCTAGAAGCTCGCCTTGATGTAGCTTGATACACGCGAAGTGCCATATGGTACAAAAGTGGTGTGAGTTAAAAGTGACAGATGGTACGTTATGTACCAGTCTCGTGGGAGAGTCCGCGAATTGTAGTGACCTGGCTTCTCACTGGCCGGTACATTCGGGTGCTAACCGCCGAAGCGCCTAACTTCTCTTATTAATTAATTATTTACATACATTTCATTGTAAAAAAATGGTTCAAATGGCTCTGAGCACTATGGGACTTAACATCTATGGTCATCAGTCCCCTAGAACTTAGAACTAGTTAAACCTAACTAACCTAACGACATCACACACATACATGCCCGAGGCAGGATTAAAACCTGCGACCGTAGCAGTCGCGCGGTTCCGGACTGAGCGCCTAGAACCGCTAGACAACCGCGGCCGGCTTCATTGCATTTAACACACTTTTTAGTGCGACAATCTGTTACCTTACGAGTTCATCGTTTTTGTTTATTAAATTTCACTAGTTTTGAGAAACACAAGAGTAACGATACTGCAGCCGAAGTGCTTCGGACACCTTCGGGTCGCTTTGACACGCCTGGGAGACGAAGTACTTCGGCTGCGCTAGTCACTCTGTTTCGGTTGCTCTGTTTCGGGCGTTTTTCAGAGCCGGACGTACACCTCTGTTTCGGGCCGAAATGTCGTACTTTGTATCGGAAGTGGATAGAAATGTTATCGTGAAATAAAGAAACTTACGTCGAGTGTTGTAAAAGACAGTGTAAAATGTGTGAATATTTAAATAATACCGAAACAGGAAATATTAATGAGAAGTGTCGCCTTCCATCATTGTCAGTACTACGGATCTTGCCCTCTGTAGGTACAGATACTAACCCGGGCTAGTGGCATCCCATAAAATGCACAATCACAGGTTCGAGTTAACAGAGTAGCAGCCTCCGCCAAAGAAGACACCACGACAGACGAGCTGTCTTCTGCGCTGGGGACACGACTTTAGAAGACGACAGATTGGTGGAAAGAATAGTTCGAGAGTCTTCTTCGATCTCTCCAGCCTCCAGATCTGACTTACAAAGCACACATATACTGTAGAACATCTAGGTCCTCGTATCCCTACTACACGACCTCGTCCAAACTCATTGAGATGTTAACTCGTCACTCCCTATCTCAAAGGCAATTAACGGTCACAACCGTTATAGTGTGTATTTAAAGCAAACGTGATTTGCGTCCTCATAGTGGCGCAAATGGCTCCACTCTCTTACGAATTGCGCGAAATCTGAATAGACATTATTTTTCAGATGTAGAAACACGCCTACCAGCTTCCATTAGTATCAAAATTTGGAAATTTGTTGTAAGGACTTATGGGACGAAACTGCTGAGGTCATTGGTCACTAAGCTTACGCACTACTTAACATAACTTAAACTAACGTACGCTAAGGACCACACACACACACACACACACACACACACACACACACACACACATGCTCGGTTGAGGACTCGAACCTCTGACGGGGGGAGCAGCGCGGACCGTGACAAGACGCCCTAGACCACGCGGCTACCCCGCGCAGCCGTTAGTATCAAACAACTATTCTTGGTGCTGCAATTTTTTTCCTGTTAGTGTATTATATTTCACCACAAATGCACCAGAGTGATTACTGTTGTTATTAATGTTGTTCCTTTCCGCAGAAACTTGATTCGTTATAGTCGTACAAGTGTTTGGCGAATGGTTTCGGAAGAAAAGAAAGGACAAGACTCGCACGAAGAACAATTATGCTTCTATTCCACCGCGCTAGCCAGTTGCGATAGAGCCGCTGGTCAAGGACTGTGGCTCTCATGTGGTAAGCAACAAGCTCATAAGACACTGCAGACGAGGTTCTCAATAATGAATGAGAAGCGCATCATATTAGAGCACCATTTGTTACATTTAATTACGTACTGAAACCATGCGAAAGATGAGGAAAACGTGCTGTCATTTGGCTGGCTGTATGATTTTCTTGTTAGTGCACCTTCCCATCACCTCGTACAGCATAAGCTGAATCAGTATCAAGACCATGACAAAAAGTAAAATGTAAATGATGAATATATTTCGTATTTTGTGGGTGAGACGTGGGAAGAACAGGACTTATTCATACTATGCCGAATGGCTCGAACAGCAATTCTCAGATGGGGAAGAAAACTGGAAACAAAGATGACAGCTTTAGTCTTGTTTCTCGATTTTCGTGCACAAGGTCTGAGTACGACAGTGTTACGTGAATATCAGGTTCGCTGCGTTTGTCTGACATCGCTGCATTGTTATTAAGGTAGATTTTCTGAAACGCCAGTTACCATTTTCACACCCAATACCAAAAATGCCGTTTAGGGACGACAATGGATTAATCAAATAAAGACGTGCTGCACGTCCGTTTGTCAGCGTCTATAGCTATAAAACGTAAAGCATCTTGCGGTGCGTGGCGGAAGATGGTTAATCTACCAGCTTCACTTCCTCATTTTCTGTTCCGCTAGTGAATTGTGCGTGTGAAGTACGACGATTAGTACGCCTCCGTATAAGGTGTGATCACTGTAACTTACCTCCATGTGTAACGCATCATTTCCGGGACGTACCCTTCGGCTAGTGCCAGCAGATATTGTGAACGGCAATAGCCACTTTCCGTTTTCTACGGGAGGGAGGCTAGTCTCCAGCATGGCTAAGCTAAATGGTAGGAACGGACCCAAATGCTTTCCAAGGCGAGACACTGCCACAGGATGGCTGGTGTTTCGTAATACCCTACGGGACAAACGTCTGAAATCGTCGGCAGGCGGCATCTACTTACACCAGTACTACGGATGTTAGCAGAAAATGGCCAGTCGAAGTGCCTGCGTTTTGCTTTTGAAGCTGACTGGTGTGGAGCCGGCAAGTTTTGAGTCCTTTGTGTGCGAGGTGGTGCTGCGGCGTGCATTTCTAAAGTCTGTAATTAGTGATCAATGAAGTAGTTCTCTCTGTGAGGAAAGCTTAGAAGGTGTTCGGAGCTCGTGTGAGTTTTGCAGTGTGACACTTCTGCGGAGCACAAGACACCTGAGGTACTTTCTTGCTTTCACAATCGTTGGCCTCGCCAACTTACATGGAAACTGTAACATTCCATCCCAACCCCCACTCTCGGGCTAAGCTAGAACGAGGATTTTTCGTTTCACATTCGTTGACTTCGCCGACTAACAACGAAATTGTCAGAACCCACCCTAACTCAGACCTCCGACTATGCTAGGTATGTCTGTTTCCGAACCCCCTGCGAAAAAGCCGCATATCCCATCGAGAGCTATAGGCTCTGCAGAAATATATCTCTGTGGGAGTTTCAGTTAGTTCAAGTGGTCAGCCCCAGTCTTAGTAAGTGCGTTCCCGTGCATTGGCGTGGGAACCGGCGTAATCAGTTGACAGTTTCAGAGACGGGTGGTGTTGTTTACGCAGCGTATACGGATCCTGTAAGAAGTGGCTGTCGAGAAGACGTGGATCTACTGGCTAACTTGAGTGTTGTCTAATGAACGAAGTGGACTTGGTGGGAATGAAGACAAATAATTTACGTTTACATGAAACTTCCTGGCAGGTTAAAACTGCGTGCTGGACCTTGTCTCCAACTCGGAATCTCTGTCTTTCGCTGGCAAGTGCTCTAACAAATGAGCTACTCAAGCACGTCCCGAGTTCGAGTCTTGGTCCGGCTCACAGTTTTAATCTGCCAGGAAGTTTCATATCAGCACACACTCTGCTGCAGAGTAAAAATATATATTTGGGAACTTGCGTTTAGATTGATCCGAAATTTTATGAATGGAGTTATTGTCTGTGTTGCATTTTTAGCCTTTTCTTACTTTATTTTTATTTTATTTTATTTATAGAGAAGATGATTGAAACCTGTTCGTAACGCTGAACAAGACCACGGTCACTAAACGGTAGCAGTCGGCCAGGAGACCAGGAATATGGCTAAGCAGAATTTCACGCCCGCTCACGCTCCAGCGCTGTGTAGGTTCTCCGAACTGGTAAAACAGCCTCGTTGATCAAAAAGGATCTCTGACTCCTGACTTCTGAATTGGTAATCGCCGTAAAACACCAATGCCACTCTATAGAGGCCACGGCGTACCAGTTCAATACAGATTACGGAACCTGGCGACTCCTCAATTTCGCGAGCTCCAAACCGCTCCAAGAGATTACCATTTAGGTTTTCTTTCTTTTCATTACAGAACTTCTGTACCACGTGTTGCAAAACATCGGCCGTCACGTGGAAATCAGTCCAATTCGAGCAGCATAATGCGGAAATCAGTTGAATTCCAGCAGGTCTACTATGTCCAGACCACTATCCATTTAGAAGGATTAGGGAAAGGATTACCTGTAGCGTCTGCGAATTCCCGTGAGCGGATGAAGTACGAGGGAGCTTGATGTTAAGATTCCAGAAGCAGAGTGGGCTCTTCCAACTCTTAGCTAGGGCTGCAAGTTGGAAAGGTTTCAGGCCAGGGAACTCGATATAAAGGAAGTTCTATGATGTCCTCCTAGCTTACGAGGTGCTGAGAATAAAACTGATACTCTGAGAAAACTGAGAGAGACGTCAATACCCTGAGCTACTAGGTGCCGCGAGCATCTAAATAACGCCCCGGGTGCAGACCACCGCGGAGACGGCGTCGAAGGCGAAGTGTAAGACGAAGTCCCTCAGGCCGGTTTATACAGGGTGTTACAAAAAGGTGCGGCCAAACTTTCAGGAATCATTCCTCACACACAAAGAAAGAAAATTTGTTATGTGGACATGTGTCCGGAAACGCTTACTTTCCATGTTAGAGCTCATTTTATTACTTCAAATCACCTTAATCATGGAATGGAAACACACAGCAACAGAACGTACCAGCGTGACTTCAAACACTTTGTCACAGGAAATGTTCAAAATGTCCTCCGTTTGCGAAGATACATGCATCCACCCCCCGTCGCATGGAATGCCTGATGCGCTGATGCAGCCCTGGAGAATGGCGTATTGTGTCACAGCCCTCCACAATACGAGCTCGAAGAGTCTCTACATTTGGTACCGGGGTTGCGTAGACAAGAGCTTTAAAATGCCCCCATAAATGAAAGTCAAGAGGGTTGAGGTCAAGAGAGAGTAGAGGCCATGGAATTGGTCCGCCTCTACCAATCCATCGGTCACCGAATCTGTTGTTGAGAAGCGTACGAACACTTGGACTGAAATGTGCAGGAGCTCCATAGTGCATGAACCACGTGTTGTGTCGTACTTGTAAAGGCACATGTTCTAGCAGCACAGGTAGAGTATCCCGTATGAAATCATGATAACGTGCTTCCATTGAGCGACGAAACAAAAATGAGCTCAAACATGCACATTAAGCGTTTCCGGACGTATGTCCACATAACATCTTTTCTTTATTTGTGTGTGAGGAATGTTTCCTGAATGTTTGGCCGTACCTTTTTGTAACACCCTGTGTAGGGCGACATGACGCGTCTCGACCGCGATGACGGGCTGCCCTCCCGAACCCGGCTGTACACAGGAGCCTCTAGCCCACACTACCCTTATCACAAAAACTCTGTTCATCCTGCTTCCTAGCGTCTCTGCTGGTGTTTGCAAAACCTCTGCGGACACTGCTGTTGCTCTGGACGCCTTACGACTTTCATTCGATCACGTAGGCTCTTGGTATGGAAGCTTACGTGTTATCACATGCTACGCAGTTCTGGTTTCTTCCGATTCGTTATTTGTGTACCGCAATGTGTGTGGAGGCTTCCCGCGCTCCAAAAGGACATGTATCCATGTATCCAGCCAGCGGTAACATCCACCGCTATGTTACAATATCACAGCTCTCTGTCGCCCAACGACAGCTTAATCCGTGTCCCATTGTAATTCATTCGCGATAGACCCTTTACCCCGAAACCAAACAAAACTCCATTCCCCCAATTGCCGCTAAATGGCCCTGTAGCATACAGAATGGGGTAGGAGGACCACTCTGTCATGCCAGGAAATTATGTTTTACGCTTTGGGGAGGAGGCAGGAAACAAGACCTGTACCTTCTCGAAATCGGAGATAGATAATCCCACGCGTTAGGCGCCATGATGAAGAGGGCCTATACTGTGAATTTTACGCTTTTCATTACAGGGCACCCCTCACTGTTATTATCTCTAAATCCTTCCAAAGGAACAAACGCTAACATATCTCCTGTGGTGTGCGTACTGTAAGACCTTCAGTACATACACCATCAGATTATTTGACTTGTCGCTCTAACGAAGTAGGCGAGTGTCAGCAATATGTCTCGTGGTCTTATCGTGGCGTGTTTATCTTCTGCCGTTAGGTCAGACGAATGAAATGCCACTTGTACGCTTAGAGTAGCAGATTGACGGTGACCAACTTTAAACAGAACTTGATTAATTTTCACACACATTTATTAAAATAATAACAAGCTTAAAAAATTACTTAACGTGGTTCTGGATGCTATTTACAATTGACAATCTGAAGTTCCTTTGGTACTGCTACGTTAACCCGTTCAGACATCTGGCTACAATTGTGTACATTAACTTTTACAGTCTGTTAGCTGCAACAAAAGTATTTCTTCCCTAGGCGAACCTGAGCTACACACTTGTAAATGTTTAACCTTTTCATCACGCCAACCGTTGGGCATCACTATAAAAATACCAGCAAGTCAATGTAGCAGTGCGCAGCAACTCGTGACCACCAGAATGCATGGTTCGCTATATTCCAGTGTATAATTGAATATTGTTGTTGTTATTTTACATGGAAATTATTGAATGATCATTTCACTATTTATTACAATAGAGAATATTTGATAATTAGATATTTTAGCCCTTAAAGTGAAGCCAAGTGAACAAAGTACGTTTTGGAAAGGGGTACATATTTTTGTATAAATCTTGCTCCTAAAGTCATTAAAAAATCATCTAAGACCACTACCACATTAAGAAAAATTTTTCTTCCTCCAGAGAAATTTTGGGTCTGATAGGGTTAATCTTATTCTGACGTACATCTCTGATACTTGACAAAAGTATCTATACATTTATCTTCATGGCTATGTACAGGAATACGGTAATCTTATTAGGTGCAGACTGAAACTTGACTGTAGACTTGTACAGACAAATGTAGGCTTGTACAGACTGATGTAGACAAATGCAGACTGGTGCAGACAAATGCAGACTGACTAATCGGAGGTCTGTACACTCGTTATAATACCTCGCGCATTCATGTCTCACTGCGCGAGTGTGATCCACGAGGAGAAAAGGTTCTACGTTAGCAGCAATCTCATTGGCTGCGTTACATATTAATACGCGGATCGGCGGAAGCAGAATTTGGTCCGTCTCTATGGCAGCGCCATCTCGTAGTGCGGAGACGGAAAATCGCTGCGCCTGCGTTGTTGTGCTTAGCGGGGCGCGCTCTAGTGGGAAAGTTGCGTACGCGCTGACTACGTGGAACTATGTACACAACATCTCCAGAATGAAATTTTCACTCTGCAGCGGAGCGTGCGCCGATATGAAACTTCCTGGCAGACTAATTCTGTGTGCCAGACCGAGACTCGATCTCGAGACCTAATATGTTGTTGTTGTTGTCGTCTTCAGTCCTGAGACTGGTTTGATGCAGCTCTCCATGCTACTCTATCCTGTGCAAGCTTCTTCATCTCCCAGTACCTACTGCAATCTACATCCTTCTGAATCTGCTTAGTGTATTCATCTCTTGGTCTCCCTCTATGATTTTTACCCTCCACGCTGCCCTCCAATACTAAATTGGTGATCCCTTGATGCCTCAGAACATGTCCTACCAACCGATCCCGTCTTCTGGTCAAGTTGTGCCATAAACTTCTCTTCTCCCCAATCCTGTTCAATACTTCCTCATTAGTTATGTGATCTACCCATCTAATCTTCAGCATTCTTCTGTAGCACCACATTTCGAATGCTTCTGTTCTCTTCTTGTCCAAACTATTTATCGTCCATGTTTCACTTCCATACATGGCTACACTCCATACAAATACTTTCAGAAATGACTTCCTGACACTTAAATCTATACTCGATGTTAACAAATTTCTCTTCTTCGACCATCATCAGTTATTTTGCTCCCCAAATAGCAAAACTCCTTTACTACTTTAAGTGTCTGATTTCCTAATCTAATTCCCTCCGCATCACCCGACTTAATTCGACTACATTCCATTATCCTCGTTTTGCTTTTGTTGATGTTCATCTTATATCCTCCTCTCAAGACACTGTCCATTCCATTCAACTGCTCTTCCAAGACCTTTCCTGTCTCTGACAGCTCTGAGACCCAACATATGTACACCATATGAAAAAAAAGGTCTTGAATTATCCGAATGTAAAACCGACACCTAATAAAAAAATGTGAGGCGACAGGCCTGCAGTCTTAGCAGAGAACGAACGCGTCGGTGACGCGATTCGATGCGTGGGGAGTGTGCGAGATTCCGCGGCGGCGGCGTGTGTGGCCGGCTTTCCCGCACCCGGCAGACGGATTTGGCTGCAGCGCGGGACTCCACGGCGCGGGGCGGCACGCGCGGTCGTAAGCGTGCCGGCACGTCCCGGCCCTGCGTGACAGGCGGCGCCGCGGCGCTCTGAGCTGCGCAGTTCTCGGCGGCCCTGACACGCCGCTTCCTGCCAGCTCAGCGCAGCTCAGCAACTTCCAGTAGCGGCTGCCTCGGCGATGGGGCGCCGAACTCAATATCCCACTTCAAATGCTTCAAATGGCTCTGAGCACTATGGGACTTAACTTCAGAGGTCATCAGTCCCCTTCGACTTAGAACTACTTAAACCTAAGGACATCACACACATCCATGCCCGCGGCAGGACTCGAACCTGCGACCGTAGCGGTCGCACAGTTTCAGACTGTAGCGCCTAGAACCACTTGGCCACTCCGGCCGGCAATATCCTACTCCTATCATCCAATCCGACCCTATCGAAGGAACATCCCAATTCTTTCAAAACCATCTTATCTAGTCCCATCCCACTTTATTTAAATCCGACCCCATGTGATGCAGTTCAATCCCAGCTTATTCTCTCGTATCTAAACATATCTCACTTAATCTGGTCCCATCCAGTCCTATCCAATCTAATCTAAATCTATTCCACTTTATCTCATACCATCCCATTTATGCTACCCCATATCATCCCATCGCATCACATCTCTAATCCATCCAATCCCATCCATTTGCGTCCCACACAACATCCCAATCCCATCGTGTATGTCCTTATACCGTCCTGCCTTATCCTATCATATCCCATCTCACTTTATCCCATCTTATTCCAAATTGATGGCAGTGGTGTCGACAGCACTGGTGGTAGTGGAAGTTGCATTGATGGTGGCGGTGGTACGAATGGTGCAGGTGATAGAGAGGGTTGCAGCGATAGAGGCAGTGGCCGTGGTGTTGATGCCAACAGTCGTAATCACGTGGTGGTGGTGGTGGTGGTGGAGGTGGTCATGGTGGTAGAGATGGTAGCAATGGCAGTGACAGTTATGGTGGCACTGATGGGGGCAGTGGTAGAGGCAGTGGCAGTGATGGTGATGCTGGCAGTGGTGGTGGTGGTGGTGGTGGTGGGAGGGGGGCGGTAGAGATGGTAGCAGTGGCAGCGCCAGTTGTGGTAGTAACGGTGGCAATGGTAGTGACTGATGACGACAAAATAGTTGATAGTGATGATGATGATGATGATGATGATAAACTTGCGAACAATCCTATATGTAGGGCATCCACAGCTAAAACAATTATACATGCTGAAAGGGACACACAAACTGTAAGTAGGCTGTTTATGTTTTCTCTATGTAAGTAGGCTGTTTATGTTTTCTCTATGTATGTAGGCTGTTTATGTTTTCTCTATGTAAGTAGGCTGTTTATGTTTTCTCTATGTAAGTAGGCTGTTTAGGTTTTTTTATTGGTAACGCCACCTCTGTATGAAAATCACTGGCTGTGCTGTGTGCAGTCTGTGGCTGCTTTGCATTGTTGTAATACTCGCCATTGTAGCGTTAGGCAGCTGGCTGTGAACAGCGCGTAGCGTTGCGCAGTTGGAGGTGAGCCGCCAGCAGTGGTGGATGTGGGGAGAGAGATGGCGGAGTTTTGAAATTTGTCATGAACTGCTATATTTATATATGATGATATCAAGGTAAATACATTGTTTGTTCTCTATTAATATCTTTCATTTGCTAACTATCCCTATCAGTAGTTAGTGCCTTCCATAGTTTGAATCTTTTATTTAGCTGGCAGTAGTGGCGCTTGCTGTATTGCAGTAGTGGGAGAAACGAAGATTTTTGTGAGGTAAGTGATTTGTGAAAGGTATAGTTTAATGTTAGTCAGGGCCATTCTTTTGTAGGGAATTTTGAAAGTCAGATTGCGTTGCGCTAACAAAATATTGTGTGTCAGTTAAAGGACAGTCATGTATAATTCTTCAAAGGGGACGTTTCAAAACAAAATATATTTAGATGTTCAAATGCTGCTATATCCGATTGACGGTACACTTTGCCATGTTAACTGTTACATTGTACTCGCTGAGAGACTAGTATCACTGGTTTAATACAATGCTTTTTACTGTGTGCAGTGTTCTCCTGTTACCTGGTCTCGACAGCCACAGAGGCTAAGTCGGTCCTTTCACTCAGGAAGCTAATTATGACCGCCTAACTGCTACTATGTGGAACGAATGTTCCTTCTGCACACACACACACACACACACACACACACACACACACACACACACACACACACACACACGTAGTACAGCATCACTTTGTGGAAGACACCTACCACTACTGAAAACAAGTATGTGTTGTCAAAATAGGAGCAGCGGACACTGGTGTATTCACCGTTGTCATCTGAAAACTTAAGAGGTCCGGCAGTGTAACGTTTATCACATGGACGTCTAGCGCTCTCCAGACGTAAATTAACAGTGACAACCGGCTTTATTATGTTTGGCTACCGTTGGTGGTTGCGTCACTTCATGCTCCTCATTGCACCTTGGAACACACATTCAGCCATTTAGAAAGCATGGGACATTAAAGCTGAAATACACCTGAGGATGTTCCTGTATGGTACGAAACTGGCTGTACCAGTCCTTGAACGAGTACAGTAGAACACCTAATTCTCCATCAATATTACAAGCATTACAACACCTCAATACAATTTAATTTGAGTCTTACTTTCAGTATGATGATACTAAAATTGGTGGAGATGGTAACTGTAGCTATGATTATTCTGTTGATTGTGTTTGATATGTATTGCGTAAGCTTCCTCTGTAGTTTACATTACTGTGGAATTTTGAAGAGAGAATCTTGGTCTCATCATTTCCGTATCCATACCCATTAATCAATAATACACTACTGGCCATTAAAATTGCTACGCCACGAAGATGACGTGCTAACGACGCGAAATTTAACCGACAAGAAGAATATTCTATAATATGCAAATGATTAGCTTTTCAGAGCATTCACACAAGGTTGGCACCGTTGGCGACACCTACAACGTGCTGACATGAGGAAAGTTTCCAACCGATTTCTTACACACACAAACAGCAGTTGACCGGCGTTGCCTGGTGAAACGACGTTGTGATGACTCGTGTAAGGAGGAGAAATGCGTACCATCACGTTTCCGACTTTGATAAAGGTCGGATTGTAGCCTATCGCGATAGCGTTTTATCGTATCGCGACATTGCTGCTCGCGTTGGTCGAGATCCAATGACTGTTACCAGAATATGGAACCGGTGGGTTCAGGAGGGTAATACGGAACGCCGTGCTGTATCCCAACGGCCTCGTATCACTAGCAGCCGAGATGACAGGCATCTTATCCGCATGGCTGTAACGGATCGTGCAGCCACGTCTCGATCCCTGAGTCAACAGATGGGTATGTTTGCAAGACAACAACCATCTGCACGAACAGTTCGACGACGTTTACAGCAGCATGGACTATCAGCTGGGAGACAACGGCTGCGGTTACCCTTGACGCTGCATCACAGACAGGAGCGCCTGCGATGGTGTATTCAACGACGAACCTGGGTCCACGAATGGCCAAACGTTATTTTTTCGGATGAATCTAGGTTCTATTTACAGGATCATGATGGTCGCATTCGTGTTTGGCGAAATCGCAGTGAACGTACATTGGAAGCGTATATTCGTCTTCGCCATACTGGCGTATCACCCAGCGTGATGGTATAGGGTGCCATTGGTCACACGTCTCGGTCACCTCTTTTTCGCATTGACAGCAGTTTGAACGGTGGACGTTACATTTGAAATGTGTTGCGACCCGCGGATCTACCCTTCATTCGATCCCTGCGAAACCCTACATTTCAGCAGGATAATGCACGACCGTATGTTGCAGGTCCTTTACGGGCCTTTGTGGATACAGAAAATGTGCGACTGTTGCCCTGGCCACCACATTTTCCAGATCTCTCACCAACTGTAAACGTCTGGTCAATGGTGGCCAAGCAACTGGCTCGTCACAATACGCCAGTCACTACTCTTGATGAACTGTGGTATCGTGTTGAAGCTGCATGGGCAGCTGTAACTGTACACGCCATCCAAGCTCTGTTTGACTCAATGCCCAGGCGTATCAAGGCCGTTATTACGGCCAGAGCTCGTTGTTGTGGTTCTGATGTCTCAGGATCTATACACCCAAACTGCGTGGAAATGTAATCACATGTCAGTTCTAGTATAATATGTTTGTCCAATGAATACCCGTTTATCATCTGCATTTCTTCTTGGTGTAGCAATTTTAATTGCGTGTAGTGTACAATCCGCGTCACTGTTCTTAACGCGAAATGAAGTTGGTAACTGATGACTCCTTGACCTCTATGCTCTCGAAGTATCGCATTGCTGAACAGAACGCTGGGGAACTACTTGTGGCTGACTTTGCTGTTGCACTTGCCGCCAGCATCGAAGGATTTAGACTGACTGCTCGGTGTGCTGCCGAGACGTGGCAGTCCCGTTGCGACTTTGACACGCGGCGGACGCCGGCGCCTTTACAGTTACCCCGCCGCAGAACGAGAGGAACGCAGGCGGCGGTCGCACGGCCCTCTGGAAGTGTGCTGCGGGCGGCGGCCGTCCGTGTCTCGGCGTCCAAAGTGCCGCTCATGAGCGCCACACCCACCGCCGCCACGGAAGGCTGCTGCCGCTGCTGCCGCATCCACACGCGGCGCCGGCGTCCGTCCAGCGGCTGAGCACCCGGGAGCGCCAAACGGTGTTCAAGCGCAGCCGGCGGTCTAGACCTAAGCCTAGATACCTCGCAAATCATTCTGAAGTGCCTTGCAGAGTCTACTTGGCACTGCTCCCCACGTTGGCATTTCTTGCCGTTTCAATCGCGTACGGAGCGCGAGAAAAATGGCCTAGTCCGCGCACAGTGAAAATTGGCGACTAGTGGACGACACGAATTCGAGAGAAATTAGTAAGTAATGTGGAACGCCCTTTTAATTTGATGACGCAGTATGGTTGCTGTCTTATTATGCATATCAACTACAAACGTCATTGAGACGAGGGCAGTCTTACCTTTAAAGGACCAATTACGCACTGACGCACTTCGCAGTGAGCCGTCACTTGAAATTGCTCTCAGTTCTTCGTTATTCGGGGCCCTGATTTCTGTTCTGCATCAAAGCAATCGGACTTCGGTGGGAAGTAATTATTTACCTCTCCTCTCGTTATCCTCGCATTCGAAACATCCGGCCAAGCTCTCCTGTCTGGTTGGTTGATGGATAATTTGGGAGAGGGGGTCAAACAGCGAGGCCATCGGTCCCATCGGATTAGAAAAGGATTTGGAAGGAAGTCGGTCCTGCCCTTTCAAAGGAACCATCCCGAAATTTTCCGGTAGCGATTTCGGGAAATCACGAAACCTAAATTAGGATGGCTGGGCGCGGGTTTGAACCGTCGTCCTCCCGAATGGGAGTCCAGTGTGCTAACCATTGTCCCACCTCACTCGGTCTCCGCTTTGCTAGTGCTATATATATTTAGGACCACAAAATTTCGTTTACGTCATGATCCGTCATATCTGTGATTAACAAATGAAACCTTTATATGATCACCATGATTAGTTGAGACACGATCACTGCATTTTCCCAACAGCAATATGTCACCTAGCCCAACAACACACACATGCGTCCGTCTTCTACCATACGCAGAATATCAGGGGATGATGATGATGATGAGGAGGAGGAGGAGGAGGAGGAGGAGGGGGAGGAGGAGGAGGAGGAGGAGGAGATTAGTATTTCACACTCCGTCGACAACGAGGTCATTGGAGACGGAGCCCAAGCTCGGATTTAGAAAAGATGGAGATAGAAAGTGACCGTGCCCTTTCAGAGGAAGAATCCCGGTATTTTCCTTAAGCGATTTAGAGAAATAATGAAAAACCTAAATCAAGATGGCTGGACGCAAGTCTGAACCGTCGTCCTCCAGAATGCGAGGCCACAGAATGCCAGAGAGTGACAGATTAGTCTGTAAGAATCTTCATTTGTTATATAAGTAGGGCTAAGCGAGAAACTTTTATTATCGTTCAAAATTATTTATATCACATATGAAGTCTGTTCCGCTCACACCACTGCTTACTATCGATGTACAGGGTGTTTCAAAAATGACCGGTATATTTGAAACGGCAATAAAAACTAAACGAGCAGCGATAGAAATACACCGTTTGTTGCAATATGCTTGGGACAACAGTACATTTTCTGGCGGACAAACTTTCGAAATTACAGTAGTTACAATTTTCAACAACAGATGGCGCTGCAAGTGATGTGAAAGATATAGAAGACAACGCAGTCTGTGGGTGCGCCATTCTGTACGTCGTCTTTCTGCTGTAAGCTTGTGCTGTTCACAATGTGCAAGTGTGCTGTGGACAACATGGTTTATTCCTTAGAACAGAGGATTTTTCTGGTGTTGGAATTCCACCGCCTAGAACACAGTGTTGTTGCAACAAGACGAAGTTTTCAACGGAGGTTTAATGTAACCAAAGGACCGAAAAGCGATACAATAAAGCATTTGTTTGAAAAATTTCAACGGACTGGGAACGTGACGGATGAACGTGCTGGAAAGGTAGGGCGACTGCGTATGGCAACCACCGAGGGCAACGCGCAGCTAGTGCAGCAGGTGATCCAACAGCAGCCTCGGGTTTCCGTTCGCCGTATGGCAGCTGCGGTCCAAATGACGCCAACGTCCACGTATCGTCTCATGCGCCAGAGTTTACACCCCTATCCATACAAAATTCAAACGCGGCAACCCCTCAGCGCCGCTACCATTGCTGCACGAGAGTCATTCGCTAACGATATAGTGCACAGGATTGATGACGGCGATATGCATGTGGGCAGCATTTGGTTTACTGACGAAGCTTATTTTTACCTGGACGGCTTCGTCAATAAACAGAACTGGCGCATATGGGGAACCGAAAAGCCCCATGTTGCAGTCCCATCGTCCCTGCATCCTCAAAAAGTACTGGTCTGGGCCGCCATTTCTTCCAAAGGAATCATTGGCCCATTTTTCAGATCCGCAACGATTACTGCATGACGCTATCTGGACATTCTTCGTGAATTTGTGGCGAACACCTCGTGGTTTATGCAAGATGGTGCCCGGCCACATCGCACGGCCAACGTCTTTAATTTCCTGAATGAATGTTTCGATGATCGTGTGATTGCTTTGGGCTATCCGAAACATACAGGAGGCGGCGTGGATTGGCCTCCCTATTCGCCAGACATGAACCCCTGTGACGTCTTCCTGTGGGGACACTTGAAAGACCAAGTGTACCGCCAGAATCCAGAAACAATTGAACAGCTGAAGCAGTACATCTCATCTGCATGTGAAGCCATTCCGCCAGACACGTTGTCAAAGGTTTCGGGTAATTTCATTCAGAGACTACGCCATATTATTGCTACGCATGGTGGATATGTGGAAAATATCGTACTATAGAGTTTCCCAGACCGCAGCGCCATCTGTTGTTGAAAATTGTAATTACTGTAATTTCGAAACTTTGTCTGCCTGAAAATGTACTGTTGTCCCAAGCATATTGCAACAAACGGTGTATTTCTATCGCTGCTCGTTTAGTTTTTATTGCCGTTTCAAATATACCGGTCATTTTTGAAACACCCTGTATGACTGAAGAGGTTCATGGCCTGGGCCGAAGTCGCGATTGCAAGTGAATACGTTTAATAATCGTCAAGGCGAAAATTATTGTTATTTCTAGAGCCCAGCAGTACTGTGAGGGCAGCTATAAAGAAAGTAATCGATCTTTATTGTGTGCCGCGACAGCATCACTGAGTTATCCATCGAACTCGAATGGAACACACTATGAGAAAATACACTATGTGATCAAAAGTATCCGGGCACCTGGTTAAAAATGACTTACAAGTTCGTGGAGCACTCCAACGGTAATGCTGGAATTCAGTATGTGTTGGCCCACCCCTAGCCTTGATGACAGCTTCCATTCTCGCAAGCATACGTCCAATCAGGTGCTGGAAGGTTTCTTGGGGAATGACAGCCCGTTCGTCACGGAGTGCTGCACTCAGGAGAGGTGTCGACGTCGATCTGTGAAGCCTGGCACGAAGTCGGCTTTCCAAAACATCCCAAAGATGTTCTGTAAGATTCAGGTCAGGACTCTGTGCAGGCCGGTCCATTACAGGGATGTCACTGTCGTGTAACCAATCCGACAAAGGCCGTGCATAATTAACAACTTCCCGATCGTGTTGAAAGATGCAACCCCCATCCCCAAATTGCTCTTCAACAGTGGGAATCAAGAAGGTACTTAAAACATCAATGTAGAACTATACTGTGATAGTGCCAATCGGAACAACAAGGGGTGCAAACCCCCTCCATGATAAACACGACCACATCTTAACACCACCGCCTCCGGATTTTACTGTTGCCACTACACACGCTGTCAGATGACGTTCGCCGGTCATTCGCCGCACCCACACCCTGCCATCGGATCGCCACATTGTGTACCGTGACTTGTCACTCTGCACATCGTTTTTCCACTGTTCAGTCGTCCAGTGTTTACCCTCCCTACACAAAGCGAGGCGTCGTTTGGCATTTACCGGCCTGACGTGTGGTTTATGATCAGCCGCTCGACCGCGAAGTCCAAGTTTTCTCATCTCCCGCCTGTCATAGTACTTGCAGTGGATCCTGATGAAGTTTGGAATTTATGGATACATGTCTGCCTATTACACATTACGACCCTCTTCGACTGTCGGCGGTCTCTGTCAGTCAACGGACGAGCTCATCCTGTACACCTTTGTGCTGTGCTTATCCGCTCACGCTTCCACTTCACTATCACATCGGGAACAGTGGACCTAGGGATGTTTAGGAGTGTGGAAATCTCGCGTACAGACGTATGAGACAAGTGACATCCAATCACTTGACCACTTTCGAAGTCCGTGAGTTCCGCGGAACGCCCCATTTTGCTGTCTCGCGATGTCTAATGACTACTGAGGTCGCTCATATGGGGTACGTGGCAGTAGGTGGCAGCACAATGCACCTAATATGGAACACGTATGTTTTTTGTGGTCTCAGGATACTTTTGATCACATAGTCTAACTATACTGAGAGCTGGTTTCCCAGGATGGGGCAGGATAAAGTTACGATTGTGGGTGGGCCGTAATCAGTTACTCTCGGTTGCACAACAAATACCTAAATTTTATTTCAAGAAATTAAATTTTAAAACAATCTCTTAAAAATCACATTTGGCTGTTTGACGGCTGAAGGCCTTATCACAGGAATAATTCCACAATTTTGGAGCTGAAGGCCACAAACAATAACCTCAAACAACAAACGGCTGAAGGCCTGAATTATAAGTCAGAGAAACAACTCCAAATAGCACTACCTTGCTTTTAAAACAAGTTTCCTGAAAAAAAATTACTGTAACACGGCTGAAGGCCTTTTCACGAAAGAAGTGAAATTATTGCTCGGCTGTAGGCCACACCAACAATAATTAGAAAATTATAAATACCCTTAAAACAAACATCACAACCTAAGGAATCAGGAGAAGCGGTTCTCAACAAGTGTTCCAAGGATCGGCCTGGGAAGGTAACTAAAACATAAGGTAAGGTGAGACAGGCAGCCAGGAGTTGTACTCACGTAACAGGATGGCAATTCAACTTGGCGCAGCTTAAGCACCGACCGACCGACTAACCAATCAACCTAACGTCCGATTACCGGTACAACTGTGGAATATTCTTAGGCAAGGGCGAAGAGACAGACAGCACTACGTCTTCAGAAAAAGGCCGAAGGAAACACTGGAACCTAGAGAGACCTCCCAAAACATACGCACATTACAAGACAAGATGCTGTGGAACTACACGCCGTGTCGGACAACATCAACACGACGAGGAAAGGTACACTGCCGGAAAAGTACGCTAACCTCCAGGGCAGGTAACTGGGGCGTTAGCGGCCACAAGGCAGAAAATACCGCTGGTTGCACTTCACTAATAACAATAATACTAAATTCAATGATGAATAACAAATAAAGAAAGACACCTGCAATATTTCAATGCCTCGAAACACTTCACTCGTTGCCGCCAGGCTCAGCGGCCCTGGGAGCAAACACCTTCGACCAAAGGCGAGATATCAGAATACTTTAGGTTGCATTAGCAGTTAACTCTTCACTCAACTTAAACGTCCAGGGTACGGTGTGCAACGAAGTCGTCGCTCTCGCAGCTGCCCCTCCTCGATCCGGCAGTGGCAGCACGCCGCCAGCGGCCCCGGCTTGCCCTCGCTCTGCACGGACCTGCTCGCTGCTGCGCCCCAGCCGAACAGATGTCCTTTCGCAACTCCGCCAAATCCAGTATGCAGACAGCATTAAAATAACTGCTCATTCAAAACCACAAGATACACATGGATCCGGGAAAACAATTCCACCAACAACTCACAATACTAAAACCAGTCACTATGAAACAACGTCCGCAGCTCGTGGTGTTATGGTAGCGTCCTCGCTTCCCGCACACGGGGTCCCAGGTTCGATTCCCGGCGGGGTCAGGGATTTTTTCCAGCCTCGAGATGACTGGGTGTTGTTGTGTCGTCTTCATCATCATCATCCATCCCCATTATGGTCGGAGGAAGGCAACGGCAAACCACTTCCACTAGGACCTTGCCTAGTATGGCGGTGCGGGTCTCCCGCATCGTCCCCTACGCTCCTCGGTGTATGGGACCTCGTCATCATCATCATCATCATCATCATCAAACAACACGGACGAATTGTAAGACGGCACAAAAACAGGGATGCCAGAAGCGGTCGGAAGACCAAATGCACGTCGTCCGCTGGGACGACCAACCGAACGACCAACAACGGTCGTCCCCACACAAGTCGGGCATCGGAAAGATCCCACTATAAATCGTTCGAACAACACGGTCCATTCAACTAAACCTCTCTGAACCCGTTCCTCGACGTGGTCGTGCACTCTCGCGATCACATCCTTCCGTCGGACAGTGCATGTGTGTCGCCAGCGGTCTGTCGAGTACTGGCTGTCCGTACCACACTGCTGCTCCGTCCCAACTCAACTCGCTCAACACACGACGGCCCGGAAATAATAGAGGCAACTCCAAAGATGGTACCACAGTACGAACTATCGATAAACGCTACTGCTGCCACTCGCGGAGAGACAACGCGAGCGAACGTATTGGCGACAGGTAACACATTAAGAAAACGAGACGCCACTATCGCTATTGCAACATGCCAAGCTATGAAGGGCATCAACGCGAGCCGCACACGGCTCATATACATCGCTGAAAGTATCTGTCACAAAATTGCGAAATCTCATTTTTTCACTTCCAGTCGGATGAGGTATTAAAACTTTTGAGGGATTAAAATGTTTGCTGGACTGGGACAGTTCGCAAGACCGTGGCTTAGACTTTCATCTCCAGAACGCTTTTGAAACAGTTCCTCACAAGTCGATCTCAAACAAATTAATGGTCTATTTAGTGTCATTTTCAGTTCGTGTCAGCAAGGTTGCAGTTCTTAGTAACTAACGAGATGACATCTAGTGATATTTTGTTGGCCGTCTGCTGTTCTTAATCTACACTACTGGCCATTAAAATTGCTACACCAAGAAGAAATGCAGATGATAAACGGGTATTCATTGGACAAATACATTATACTAGAACTGACATGTGATTACATTTTCACGCAATTTGGGTGCATAGATCCTGAGAACTCAGTACCCAGATCAACCACCTCCGGCCGTAATAACGGCCTTGATACACCTGGGCATTGAGTCAAACAGAGCTCGAATGACGTGTACAGGTACAGCTGCCCATGCAGCTTCAACACGATACCACAGTTCATGAAGAGTAGTGACTGGCGTATTGTGACGAGCCAGTTGCTCGGCCACCATTGACCAGACGTTTTCAGTTGGTGAGAGATCTGGAGAATGTGATGGCCAGGGCAGCAGTCGAACATTTTCTGTATCCAGAAAGGCCCGTAAAGGACCTGCAACATGCGGTGGTGCATTATCCTGTTGAAATGTAGGGTTTCGTAGGGATCAAATGAAGGGTAGAGCCACACGTCTTAACACATCTGAAATGTAACGCCCACTGTTCAAAGTGCCGTCAATGCGAACAAGAGGTGACCGAGACGTGTAACCAATGGCACCCCATACCATCTCACCGGGTGATACGCCAGTATGGCGATGACGAATACACGCTTCCAATGTGCGTTCACCGCGATGTCGCCAAACACGGATGCGACCATCATGATGCTGTAAACAGAACCTGGATTCATCCCCGGTTCGTCGTTGAGTACACCATCGCAGGCGCTCCTGTCTGTGATGCAGCGTCAAGGGTAACCGCAGCCATGATCTCCGAGCTGATAGTCCATGCTGCTGCAAACGTCGTCGAACTGTTCATGCAGACGGTTTGTAATGTCTCTTGCAGCGGTCTCTCCGCGATATTTTCAGAAATTTTATAAATTATATAACTCAGTACATATCTCGAAATATCTCTTCTTATCTTACCGATTCCTAAACTTTAATATACGATGATTATCAATGCAAAGTAGTTTCAAGCCCTATTATTCCTCGGAGCGTCCATTTACTCCATGGAATAGCTTCTCTGCTAACTATGTTTTCTCTTATGAAAAGAATGAAGGAGATCTTGCCGATTAGCCGTGAAAGAAGGAGAATGTATTTGTACGTATTGTTGAGCTAGTCGCCATCTTGATGAGATTCTGTATGAGAAGGAATTTAATACATCAACTAAACTGAAGTAAGTGCGTTCGCGTATTGTTTAACTGATTATTATTGACAGTGTCTGCTTACTACGCTGTGGCTCTGAGCACTATAGGACTTAACATCTATGGTCATCAGTCCCCTAGAACTTAGAACTACTTAAACCTAACTAACCTAAGGACATCACACAACACCCAGTCATCACGAGGCAGAAAAAATCCCTAACCCTGCCGGGAATCGAACCCGGGAACCCGGGCGTATGAAGCGAGAACGCTACCGCACGACCACGAGATGCGGACGCTTACTACGCTGTGTTGCACGGGATCAGTGGGGAACGTCTGATTTACACTGGACGGACCTGCCGTTTTGTATGCTCAAGATATCCAGTTTATTACTTCCAATAAATAGGCTAACACGGTCTTACCAGCAGATCTCCGGTCTTTCCCATGTGGTCACCGAAAGTTAATAATTATTACAAATGTTTTCAGGAGATCGACTCACAATTTTCGTCGCAAAGAGACTTCAAAATTGCTTCACTGCCTTATGGAATTTAAGTTAAGCTCAATTTAATCAGGATAGAACAGTATTGAACTGTGTGAATGTGATAAGCCTGCTTTGTGAATGAAAATTCCCTTAATATACGCATGTTTTTACTATCCTGATCAGTGAAGCTACATCAGGCCGGTGTGAGAGAGGTTTTTTAAATTTTAGATCCCACAAAAAAAATATTAAAGGTTGTTGTCTTGCAAATGTCCCCATCTGTTGACACAGGGATCGAGACGTGGCCGCACGATCCGTTACAGCCATGCGGATAAGATGCCTGTTATTTCGACTGCTAGTGATACGAGGCCGTTGGAATCCAGCGCGGTGTTCCGCATTACTCTGCTGAACCCACCGACTCCATATTCTGCTAACAGTCATTGGACCTCGACCAACGCGAGCAGCAATGTCGCGATACGATAAACCGCAATCGCGATGGGCTACAATCCGACCTTTATCAAAGTTGGAAACGTGGTGGTACGCATTTCTCCTCCTTACACGAGGCATCACAACAACGTTTCACCAGGCAACGGCGGTCGACTGCTGCTGTTTGTGTATGAGAAATCGGTTGGAAACTTTGCTCATGTCAGCACGTTGTAGGTGTCGCCACCGGCGCCAACCTTGTGTGAATGCTCTGAAAAGCTGATCATTTGCATATCACAGCATCTTCTTCCTGTCGGTTAAATTTCTCGTCTCTAGCACGTCACCTTCGTGGTGTAGCAATTTTAATGGCCAGTAGTGTAGATAAACGTTTTAGGAGACAATGTGAGCAAAACTCATACAGTATTCTGTCGCTGCTGCCGCCTACCCTCTGGTAAAGGCATCGGAATATCGAAACAAATCGCAAAATTACTTAGACAATGTATATGCTGCTAATTGTTTAAGGTGATGAGCCGTCTATTTCTCCTACTCCCCCCCCCCCCCCCCCCTCCCTCTCATACTCTCTCCTTGGACGGAATTGTGCACAACATTCGTGTTTCGTGCATCTGAGGCGGAAAGTGGTGTCAGCCCATTATTGGAAACAGCCTAAAAACCACACCCAAGCTTTCCAGCACACCGGCCCACATCGTCAGTCCGTCAGACAGCTTCGAGCGGGGGCCGGCGCTCCTACCTGTCCCAGAAGTGGAAGCCTTAACGCGCCCAACTATCCGGGCGGGTGAAAACGTATCTCCATGGTGTGGAAAGTGCTACTAGACCCTAAACAATAAAAACTATCAGGTCCTTCACATGGATATTGGAATATCAGTTAAATTTCGGTTGCCCGACAAAACGCACAAATCCAAAGATTGCACATTCAACTGATCACCTAGGGATAACAGTTACGAACACCTTCAGTTGCAACCATCACGCAGAAAACTTCATGAAGAAGGCCAACACAACAGTGCGTTTTGTTGCCAACTGTTAGAAGATAAAACTAATGTATTACACTCCGATCGTCCATGTTCTTAGGTCGTTGCGCAGAATGGGATCCTTAGCAGATACCGAGTGGTTATAATTGAAGTCCAGATACTCCAAGAGGTCCAGTGTGCCCTGTGTTTATCATATGGCAGAGGGTAGATACTCTAATGCGTTAATGACGAACCAATTTAATCCGGAAGAAACATTAGTTCCAATTTTCGTTAGCAGGCGTAAACTGGCACTGTAATTGCAAGGAAGATGTATAGAAATGTGTGCATATGCCATGAATTACGAACGGGACGTGAGCAGAAAAGGTCAAACAAGTGAGAAAGGCATAGTTTTGTTATTATCAACCATATTACACAGTTTGTTCAATGTGAGCACTAGCGATGTCAACGAGATATCGTACGGCGTCAAGTTTGCATATGGTGTACAAAATTGGAACAAATTTTTTTCCAGCGTAAATTAATTCCGCATTAAGGCATTACCATATCTACTAATTTTCGCTGCCACACGACAATTACAGCCCACAGTGGACCTCTGCGTGTAGCTGCACTTCAATTATAACATTCCGTTTGAGTAACGGGGGATAACGAACAACTTCAAAGTAGAACAGCTCTTTGCTATTTTCAAGTAACAGGGTAGAGAATATCATGGATATTATAAGCTATCAGGTTGGCAGTCACAAAAGCAGATGCATTTCTCGTTTCGACGAGATCTTTTCGTGGAATATTAATGAGCAACTTTCTCCTCGAAACAGCAAGATACAGACTTTAGGCAACACAGTGATAAACAAAAAAAAATGGTTCAAATGGCTCTAAGCACTATGGGACTTAACATCTGAGGTCATCGGTCCCCTAGAACTTAGAACTACTTAAACCTAACTAACCTAGCGGCATCACACACATCCATGCCCAAGACAGGATTCGAACCCGCGACCGCAGCAGCAGCGCGGTTCCGGACTCAAGCGGCTAGAACCGCTCGGCCACAGCGGCCGGCACAGTGATAAACAATTGTAGTGATAAAACAATAGAGATCAGAGCTACTTGCACTTGCGAGTGCATTTTTCCTCGTGCTACTCCAGAATGAAACGATAGAGAAATAGTCTCAGAATAGGCCTACAAGGCCTCTGCCAAAGATATACTTGTGGATTGCAGAGATGTCGTGGAGATATAGATTCTTTCAGCAAGAAAGGAGTGCTAGTTGTGTAAGTGGGGTGTTTCGGTTTTTATGTTGGCAACGTCACGTAGCGCTCAGTTCGAAAATCACTGACTGTGCTGTGTGCAGTCTGTGATTGGTTGGCATTGTGGGAATATTCTCTACTGTAGTGTTGGGCAGTTGGATGTGAACAGCGCGTAGCGTTGCACAGTTGGAGGTGAGCCGCCAGCAGTGGTGGATGTGGGGGGAGAGATGGCAGAGTTTTGCGAGCGGACGATCTGGACGTGAGTCCATCAGAGAGAGTAAATTTGTAAGGCTGGATGTTATGAACTGATTATATATATATATATATATATATATAATGACTTTTGAACACTATTAAGAGAAATACATTGTTTATTCTCCATCAAAATCTTTCACTTGCTAACTATGCCTATCAGTAATCAGTGCTTTCAGTAGTTAGAATCTTCTATTTAACTGGCAGCATTAGCGGTCGCTGTATTGCAGTAGTTTGAGTAACGAAGATTTTTGTGAGATAAGTGATTCATGTAAGGTATAGGTTATTGTTAGCCAGGGCCATTCTTTTGTAGAGATTATTGAAAGTCAGATTGCGTTGCGCTAAAAAAAAAAATATTGTTTGTCAGTTTAAGTAAAGAGAGAAATGTCTGAGTACGTTCAGTTTAGCTCGGCTGTTTGAAAATCAAATAACGTAGAGGTTTTCCAGCACTGTCATTTATGAATTTTTCTAAGGGAATGTTTGAGTTGTTTCGGCGAACGTCAAGAGCCGGTACACCGGTCAAGAACGGAAGAGCAGAGGGGGCTGTGAGACGACGTCAGCCAATAGAACGCTGACCGACCGCTCTCTAGGACGACACTGGGACAGGAGAATGTAAGCACCGTGCCGCCGACGCGCGCCCCAGTTGAAGTCCAGACTGTCTACGAGCCCGACTGCAGTGACTTAGGAATAGTTTTGTTTCACTTGTATTAGGAATTGTATACTCTGAAGAAACTTCTTATTTATCTGTCACCCATTGCTTGCGACACTTCTGTATTGTCGATTATCTAACTGTAATAACAACCCATTAATACGATTTGCCTGAAATGTTGTCTAGTGATCTGAAAAAGCAGACTTCCTAGGCACCCTATATCAGTCGAGTGGGCAAGACACAACATTATTGTGGCCGAGCGGTTCTGGGCGCTACAGTCTGGAACCGCGCAACCGCTACGGTCGCAGGTTCGAAACCTGCCTCGGGCATCGATGTGTGTGATGTCCTTAGGTTAGTTAGGTTTAAGTAGTTCTAAATTCTAGGGGACTGATGACCGCAGAAGTTAAGTCCCATAGTGTTCAGAGCCATTTGAACGACACTATTAGCGTAAGGAGGGTTTCTGTGGAGTTTGCAAGGTAGGAAATGAGATACTAGAGGAAATAAAATCCTAAGAAACGTCGTGTATCATGCCTGTGTGGCTCGGTCGGTAAGACCATTGCCCGCAAAAGGCAAAAATTCCGCGTTCGAGTCCCACTCAGGCACACAATTTTCATTTCCCAGGAAGTTTCAAAGCAGGCTCGCACTCCGCTGCGGAGAGGGGGGACTCGTCCAGGAGGTAATGCGGCACTGCGTCTTCCCGGACGGTATTTACTTTTGCCCCGGCTGCGAGATTTGCCGTAGGCGGCAGGCGAGTGACCAGGAAGCCGTCGCCCGCTCGTTGGCGACCGCGGCGGGTCCGTGACGTCAGCCTCGTCAGGCAGGCGGACGGCGCGGCTGCAATTTGCGCCTCTGCGCCTATCTGCCGCCGCATCTGGCATCGGGGCGCGTGACGCCGCGAGCAGATGAGTGCCCGATGTCGACGGGTGAGGGAAGCGGCGGGCCGCGCATGCGCAACAGCCCGCGCTCCGCACTCTGCAGCTTGTGTGGCGTCGGCAAAGACAGACTGTAACCGTTGATTGTGGATTAACAGCGGAACACATCGGAACTAGGAACACACAACAAGCCCTCTACGTATCGCTCTCCCCAATGGCCGACAGGGCAAGTGCTTACTGAATGATATTTTCACTCTGCAGCGGAGTGTGTGCTGATATCAAACTTCCTGGCAGATTAAAAAACTGTGTGCCGGACCGAGACTCGAACTCGGGACATTTGCCTTTCGCGGACATATGATCTACCATCTGAGCCACCCAAGCACGACTCATGCCCTGTCTCACAGCTTTACTTCTGCCAGTACCTCGTCTCCTACGAACCTTGCAGAACTAGCACTCCTCAAAGACAGGAGGCTGTGGCTAAGCCATGTCTCCGCAATATCCTTTCTTTTACGAGTGCTAGTTCTGCTAGGTTCGCAGGAGAGCTTCTGTAAAGTTTGGAAGGTAGGAGACGAGGT